>NC_045547.1:18950352-19262852 GCF_009769535.1 Thamnophis elegans | reverse complement strand
ATCAATAGGTGGAAAAAAGGGGTGGAGATTAAGAATGTAATTTGTATTGTTAAGCAAATTAAATAGTCAGACAATACACTATGTTTATAAAGCACTAAGAAATGTATTTAATGGAAAAATCAATAAAATAATTTGCATCCTTTTTGAGGGTCATTGAAGCATTTGGATGTTTATCCATGCAATTTAGGATGAACACCCTTCAAACAGTGTGCAAGTATGAACAGATTTCCAGAAAAAAAATGCAGACTACAGGAACCATTGGCACCACTCCGGTGACTCTGAGGACACAGGTAAACATCCAATAGCTTCAACTTAGGCAGACAATGCCCTAATTCACATGAATATAAGATAGAGGAAAATGAAGTACAGTCAAATTTGCCCATTTCTGTTCCCATAGTCAACATAAAGTTGTTCTAGCGTACTTGTAGAGTTGGTTTTATTTTTGGTCTACGTAGTGGGACTCATAACAGCTATCTATGGAACTCAGTTGAGGAACCTAGATGAAGCGTTGCTAACTAAGGGAAGGGACGTGCGATAGGTTTGTCCCCCCACCTCCCTCCTACCAATCTTGCTTAAAATAAAGTCAACAGAAAATGAAAAGAGTGCATGCCATAGCAATGGCCTGGCACTCCAGCTCTGCAGGAAGTTGTGAATAATTGCATGCTGATTTGTATCTAAATTTATCTGACTAATGAACACTTTTGTGAATAAATAAGGCAACTAAGGTCTTTGCTGTCCTGACTCATTGTCACATGCTCACTCTATCCCATGACATCTGATAAAGTTATGCCATGTCAAATGCCACATTGAAACCACAGTTTTGAAGGTTCCCTAATTTTTGCATTAGCATCCATTACATTATTAGTATCAGAAGAATGAAGTTTATTTGTTTTAAAAACTATTCAGTTTCCCATCCCTAACGTTTCCGATGTATACTACAATCTAGCCCCAACACACATAGGTAAGAGGGAAAATGCCATAAATAGGCAATACAATAGCAGAGTTGGAAAGGACCTTGGAGGTCTTCTAGTCCAACCCCCTGCCTAGGCAGGAAACCCTATACCATATCAGACAAATGGCTATCCAACATCTTCTTAAAGACTTCCAGTGTTGGGGCATTACAACTTCTGGAGGCAAGCTGTTCCACTGATTAATTGTTGTAACTGTCAGGAAATTTATCCTCAGTTCTAAGTTGCTTCTCTCCTTGATTAGTTTCCACCCATTGCTTCTTGTTCTACCCTCAGGTGCCTTGGAGAATAGCTTGACTCCCTGTTCTTTGTGGCACCCCTGAGATATTGAAACACTGCTGTCATGTCTCCCCTAGTCGTTCTTTTCGTTAAATGAGACATAAATATCTGTCAGTAGATTGGTATTTCACACACAAAATATTTTGCAGTTTCTTAGAGGCAGAACATATAGACCTAACATACATCATTTTTATTATATATTCATGGTTTGTCATATAAGCTAGAATTAATTTGATGTAGATGATTGGACAATCATCACACCAAATGTAAGATGTGAAGACTCTAGAAAGAATGCAGAGAAGAGCAACAAAGATGACTAGGGAACTGGAGGCTAAAACATGTAAAGAAGCATTGCAGGAACTGTGTATGTCTAGTTTAATGAAAAGAAGGACTAGGGGACACATTACAGCAGTTGTCCAATACCGCAGGGGCTGCCACAAAGAAGAGGGAGTCAAACTATTCTCCAAAGCACCTGAGGGCAGAACAAGAAGAATGGGTGGAAACTAATCAAGTAGAGAAGCAACTTAGAACTAAGGAGAAATTTCCCCACAGTTAGAACAATTAATCAGTGGAACAACTTGCCTTCAGAAGTTGTGAATGCTCCAACACTGGACGTTTGTAAGAAGGTGTTGGATAGTCATTTGTCTGAAGTGGTGTAGGGTTTCCTGCCTAAGCAGGGGGTTGAATTAGAAGACCTTCAAGGTCCCTTCCAACTCTGTTATTCTATATTCCATATCATAGATTGACAATTATAATTTGGTTATTCCTCCAATTATAACCTATTTTCCTCTAGTCCAGAAATTCAAGAAGCTCTTATACCAGGACTGCACACCATGCTAAATGGTTGGCTTGGTTCATACATGTCATTAAACTCTAAACCGTTGTTACTATTGTGGGAAGTTATCATCCAGCCCTCTCCCAGAAAAATGAAATATCCTAGGAAATATTGAAAAGGCAGAATATTTCTCTGGATGTGAAAAGAAACATGTTTCAAAAGACAGAATAGTTGCCTATAGCTTTCTGCCCATCCCCAGCTAATGGGCCATTAAGATGGCCGGGCTAGCCCACTTTACATAATAAAGACTTCTCCTCACTGCAGCTGTAGGGGGAAGGGATATTACTCAACTGACCACAAGGCAACTGAGAACTCATCACAGCCTAGAGAGTAGCCCCCTGCATGACACCATGGGAGTCTGACAACCAGTCAGAATACATTTCTTACACAGGAACAGGAAACAGAGAGGTGGGACTAAACAGGGTATAAAAAGCCTAGCAAGCCCCTTCCTCAGCCCTTCTCTCTTCTTCTCCATCAACATTGAAACATGTGACCACCTTTTCTGTACAGGGCTCAAGCCATGTGGCCCTGTCTAACAATAAACCATCTTTCCAAGCAGCCTCCATGTCTCCAGTGTCTTCTTCCCCACTTGGAGCTGAACCCAAAAGGACATTTCTTTCAACACTATTTTAAGAAACTGGGCTCAATTATTATTTAATAAATGTATATGCCACCTGACTCTCAGCAACTCTAGGCAATTTACAAATTATTTAAAAATAAACAAGACAATGAAAATGACAGAAAACAAAAAAGTTAGAGATCCACCAACATGCTAGGCTCAATCTTAGGACGGTGTATGGTTTCAGTCAGCAAGTATCCACATAAGATCTATTCAAGTTTTCTAGAACCTCAGCATTTCCAGGGGTGGTCAGGTAACCAGAGTTTACATAGCTGAGTGCAGACTTACATCAGGGGTAATCTTCCTTTGTATGACCATTCACCTATTTGTTTCCGCAAAAGCAAAGTACCTGATAATCTATGACTCTTGATAATATGAAAACTAATGTACATACCACCACGTGCATAGAGATGTATTGGATGCTATAAGCATCCTTATATCCTTTGAACAATGTTGGGAGAAAGGGCAGACCTTATTTACGGATTATTACAGGATGAGAACACTTAGCAATTCTGCTGGCTTCTATTTAGCTTCTAACCAGCTACAATTCCAAGAGCCTTTTCATATGTATTATTGTTAAGCTAGTTATTGTTAACCACCACCCCATCCTTCACCTTTGCCTTGGATTGTTGTTATTGTGTATAATTTTGCATTCTCCTAAATGCCATTCTGTTCCTTTCTGTCTACTTCTCTACCTTATCATTTGAATGATGTTTATGCTTTCTAGAGCATAAGCTATCTATCCAGTTTTGCGTCATCTGCAGATCTGATAAGCTCTCCATCTTCCTCCAGCTTATTGGGTGCCTGCAGCTACATCATCTCTACCCTGCTGCATGGTCTCACTTCCATGTCCTAAAGTAACTCTGCCTCTGCCTAGCAACATATGCTGCCTTCCAAGAACAAACAATTGCCTAGAAATGTTCCAATTGGGACTCTAATAAAATAGTTATTTGGTGTATACAGCAATTTAGCATCATTATCTCTGATTAATACAGCATCCTGGGAGATAGGGCATTATTATATGTGTTAAACAGAGGAGAAAGTCATGCAGCAAAGGACAATACTTTGCCTAGGGTTGCCAAGCAAACCCATGAGTCAACAGGAGCATGACCTCAGAAGTCAGAGAAAACAAAAGCTATTGCACTAAATATATTGGGCAGACTTCTGTAAGTTCTTAGCATGAGTGTCTATAGAAATTCTCAATCATCCAGATCATGGTTGCCCCAAAGGTGCTTTTTCAAGAGGCAACTGGACTTTCTAGTTTAACCTTGAAGACATTTCGCTTCTTATCCAAGAAGTGTCTTCAGCTTTTTAGCATGAGGTTTCCAAAATGATAAAATCTAGAAAGAAAAGGCATATCATATGATGCAACTTCCTTGTAATGGACCTCTGTACCTCACTCATAAAACTGAGCAGGAGAATGGTCCAGTTGCATACAAGAGCTGAGGTGGTGCAGTGGTTAAATGCAGCACTGCAGGCTACTTCAGCTGACTGTTATCTGCAGTTCGGCTGTTCAAATCTCACCGGCTCAGAGTTGACTCAGCCTTCCATCCTTCCGAGGTGGGTAAAATGTGGACCCGGATTGTTGTTGGGGGCAATATGCTGACTCTGTAAACCGCTTAGAGAGGGCTGAAAGCCCTATGAAGCGGTATATAAGTCTAACTGCTATTGCTATATTAATCTTACAGGATTGCTATGAGCACAATATCAGTGAAGAATAACCTTTTGGGCCACAGCATGTTCCTTGGAGGGAATATCAGAAGCAGCAGTGGGGAGAGCAGACACATGACAAAACTTTGCATCATGATGATTTGCATTCTTGTGTAGGATATCAGATTGTAAGTAGAAAGAACGGAGGATTGTGATGTCTCACACACACATTTCTTCGTTTTGTCCTCTTCTTGGAATATAGGGAGGCAAATGGCAGGAAACAATATCACACTAATACCCCACGTGTGACTTGTTTAGTCAATGCAAATTATGAGTTATTGTCAGGCTGGGGAATGAACCAAGCCCCTTTCCATAATTGCTTAATTCCATAATTGCTTAATCACATAACTGTGAGAGGGGGTTTGGAGTCCAAGTGGACAATCATTTAAATATGAGCCAACAGTGTGTTGTAGCTTCCAAAAAAGCCAACACAGTTCTAGGCTGCATAAACAGAGGGATAGAATCAAGATCACGTGAAGTGTTAATACCACTTTATAATGCCTTGGTAAGGCCACACTTGGAATACTGCATTCAGTTTTGGTTACCACGATGTAGAAAAGATGTGGAGACTCTAGAAAGAGTGCAGAGAAGAGCAACAAAGATGATTAGGGGACTGGAGACTAAAACATATGAAGAATGGTTGCAGGAACTGGGTATGTCTAGTTTAATGAAAAGAAGGACTAGGGGAGACAGGATAGCAGTGTTCCAATATCTCAGGAGCTGCCACAAAGAGGGAGTCAAACTATTCTCCAAAGCATCTGAGGGTAGAAGAAGAGAAGTTGCTAAGTTGCTTCTCTAATCTAGAAGAGAAGCAACTTAGAACTAAGGATAAATTTCCTGACAACTAGAACAATTAATCAGTGGAACAACTTGCCTCCAGAGGTTATGAATGCTTTTAAGAAGTTTTTAAGAAGAGATTGGATAACCATTTGTCTGAAGTGGTGTAGGGTTTCCTGCCTAAGCAGGGGTTTGGACTAGAAGACCTGCAAGGTCCCTTCCAACTCTGTAATTGTAAGAGAAGCTTGCCAATAAGACTTTGGATTAGAACAAAATAAAATGTATAAAACAGAAAACTTGGTTTATTAAATTATGAGGAAATTATTTCACATCTTTCATGAATTAGGCTGCTCTTCCTCAAGCTGTGGAATTTGGGGACTCACAGTACCATGACTTCTGAAAGAAATTGAATAGGTCCGAATTTAGTCAGTCTTATATGTGGCAGAAGTATAAAGCATTATAATGATGATTGCTCTCTCCTACCTTCGTCCTAGAGGCTAGGACGTAAGCCTGAGTTGGTTGGTTTTCCATTCTTCCATAGGGATAAAACATAAGAAATTGTTTGAATGCCTGCTGAAGGCAAGAGGCTACAGAACAACTCAGTTTTTAAAAGGCAGATGCACTGCAAAGTTCTCATCAAACCAAGGAGGAAGGGGCGGACACCACAAAACCAAAAAGACAGAACAAGGTGATGGCTTTTCTGAAGAGCGTTTCAGGAGACTAGCTTATGAAGAGCATGTTAGATAGTTGTTGATTTGATTCAAGGCATTGAGCTCTGCTTGATAGTTTTCAATTTCTTTCTATTTATTCAGTTAGCTTTTGCGCTGAGATGAGCAAAGAGAGGCTAGCCTGCCAAGAGTTGGATATTAGAAAAGAGAAGCTTTAGGGTCTTAATTTTTTTTTATAGAAAAAAAAAGCAATAATCTTCTATTTAGAGTCTTTACCAAGCCCTCATGGTTAGGTGTTTTTTCTAGATGCAATGGTCCCAATACTATGAGGTCTTTCTCCTAAATTTTGGATGGTTTCAGGGAATGGGAGAATTTAATGGCTAGTTACCTAGGAAACAGCTGCATTTTTGGGACTGTGAACTCCAAAAGAGAAAATAAATGTTTATAAAAAGAACAGATGACTAAATCTCATTGTTGAGATCAAATTTATGGTTCTACCAAGCCAGTCTACTTGAGGAAAGAGATTAATGTTGGTTAACTAGGTCACAGAAATAGACAAGGTTTGGGGTTACTTTGAATACTTTTAACAACATAGAATGCTAGATAAAATGAAAAAAAGAAAATGTGGATATGGAATAAATAAATATTGGTGTGTAAGATGAGAATACCATTGCATACATTTAAATGAAATTGCTTTTATTTAGCTAGGAGTATGCCAAATATAAAAAGGAACTTTGCATGAAGACCATTTTAAACTCCATCTCAAATCATTAGAAAGCTGTAAGAAAAGGCTTTAGTTCCAAAAATTTAGAGAATAGTGGTTAGAATATTTATAAGTTGACTTGTTTTCATCTAAATGTTATCCCTATTTGTCATTTTATGAGTTCTATATGTAAGTAAGCGTAAGCATAGTTGAGAGGACGACTCCTCAAGAAAGACAGACAAAACTTTTTTCTTGAAATTATCACAGTACAAAAAAGTTGGGGACTTTAAAGGTCTTCTAGTCCAACCCCCTGCTCTAGCAGGAAACCCAAACCATTTCAGACAAACGGTTGTCCAATCTTTTCTTTAAAATCTCCAGTGTTGGCGCACCCAAGCTTCTGAAGGCAAATCGTTCCATTGATTACTGTCAGGAAATTTCTCCTTAGTTCTAGACAAGTTGATTAGTTTCCATCCATTGCTTCCTGTCCTGCCTACAGGTGCTTTGAGAATAGCTTGACCCTTTCTTTTTTGTGGCAGCCCCTTAGATATTGGAGGATTGTTATCATGTCATCCCTAGTCCTTCTTTTCTTTAAACTAAACGTGCCCAATTTCTACAACTGTTCTTCATATGTTTTAGCCTCCAATCTCCTAATCAACTTTGCTTCTTGTTGTCTGCCCTCTTTCTAGAGTCTCAATATCTTTTTATATTGTGGACCAAAACTGGATGCAGTATTCTAGATGGGGTCTCAAGTTGAACTTCAATAGCTGCAATCTGGATCACATACTTAACATTCAGCCTTGGTCTTTTAAAGCTGTATTTTCTCTGTTTCTCACGGATTCAAAGAAAGAAGTGGGATGAACTAAAACTGAGCTTCCTAGGGAGGTTTATATCTCTAATGAAGTACGTGACTGGATTTACAGTCTTAAATTCTGGTTTCCAAAACAAAACTACAGCTAATGGTTTTACATAATGCACAAAGTCATAAATTATAGTATATAATCCTGATCTATGTTGAAATATCATGCAAACTGTGAAGTGGGATTTCAATCAATTAGAATAGAGCTGGAAGGGAGCTGGGAGGTCTTCTAGTCCAACCTGCTGCTCAAGCAGGAGACCCTACACCAGAGGTGGGTTGCTCCCAGTTCGGCCAAACCGATAGTGGTATTTTGGCCTGGATCGTAGAACTGGCAATGACTCAGGCTGGCCACGCCCCAAACCTGTTTCCTGGTCACCGCTGCTGTTGCCGGCATGTTATTTAATAGTGCGTGTGCACAGTTCACTGTAAATTGTTCTGCGCGTGTGCAAAGAGCAATTTACACTGAACTGTGCATGCATGTGCAAAATGTGCATGAAGCAAACCAGTATTAAACCGGGAGCAACCCACCTCTGCCCTTTACCACTTCAGACAGGTGGCTGCCCAGTGTCTTCTTAAAAACGTCCAGTGGTGAAGCACCCACGATTCCAGAAGGCAAGTTGTTTCACTGGTTGATTGTTCTGCTAGGAAGTTTCTCCTTAATTCCAGGTTGCTTCTCTCCTTGATTAGTTTCTCTCCATTGTTTCTTGTCTTGCCTTCTTTATCAATCCTGAAAAATTTGCAGTCCTTTTGGGCTATTACCTATTGCCACCAAACATACCCATTCTATACTAACTGCACGGAGAAACTTTTTTTTTCTAATCCTAGGTAATAACAGCCATTAAGTATTTTCAACAGAAAAAAGAGGGTATTTTTGTGATGTTCTACAGTGATACACACATGCTAATGGTTTTATAGAATCACAAAACAGAAGCTGGCCAACCTTTTGCATAGCTTCTTTTCACAGTGATTGTTTATTTAGAGGTGGGGCTTTCTACTAGTGGTGCTTGCTGCTGAGATGCTTGCATTAAAGTGCTTTGAAGGTATATCCTAAATAACAGTTTATACAATAAAGCTTCTGATGGAAAAAGAAGGATGGGGTAAATGTGTGCTTTGGAGCACAATTTTAAAAATAGAAAGCATAATGTCACGCTGCTTTTTGAAATGATGTAAAACATGGTTTGGGAAAGGACAGAAGCCAATGGATCCGTGACACCTTTCTCCATCCAAATGGACAGAAAGAGAGAATTTGAGACAATATTAATGCTTCATGCTGACATTTTTTGGGGGGGGTCTGTAGCGCTACATCTTTCCTGGGCACCTCAAGAGACCTGGCTTGACTTTTCCTAATACAGAGTACAAGAAAATAAATGCTGATCCTTAAGTCCCTGGCCTTACTGGTGGTCTGGTGTTGGACTTGATATGGCTGTCAGGGTTCCAAATAACATCCAAAATTAAATCAGAGTCCAAGGCAAAGTATTGCTCAAAGTTCCAATTTATTAAGAGAGTCATGTTGGCACATCTGGGAAAACCCGAATCTGAGCTTCCCAGGTTTTCCCCACCCAGTTGAAAGTTCATGATCTTGCCCCCCACACCCACAAGTCCATCACATGGTCCAATCTTCCACTGCCATGCTGGCAGTTCCACCCATCCACTTCCAGTCAGGTGAAGAGGTGTAGAGACAAAGGATGACATTGGATTCTAGAAAGGAATTTTATTTTGGCTACATAGCATTTTACTCCGTACCATCCCCACTCCCATTTTCCCCCATTAGAAACAGCAGAGTAAAATAATAGAAAGTATGGCAGCCAAAGATCCAGAAAGGAATATGGCTGCAGGCCTGATAATGGCCTTATGGCCTATAACCCAGAGGGGTGTCTATCTATCCCCACCTAGGACACATTCAACCCACACTGTTGTCTTCTTGGAGTTGGCAAGTGACATGACTGGGCCTTTGGGCAGGTGAACTGGGCTGGGTTTGATTAAATCTGTAGGAAGCTAAACCCTGCTATTTCCCCTAAAAGGGAGGCTGAAACTCATCCCTCCCCACCTTTGTTAATAGGCCATTAAGGCCTGAGCCAGCTCATCTGCAACACAAAAGACATGGCATTCAGACATAATAGGACCCATCTAGCAACAGAAACTCTCCACATGGCACCTGGGAAGATTACATCATCCAGCAACACTCAACCAAGCTTGGGATTCAGGACAGCCAACACAGTTGCCCCATGGGAGTCAGACAACCAAGCTCAAATTCAAATGCCCAGAGAGATCATAAAACCCAGGTACTCTCAGCATCTCTTGCCTTTTCCTTCAAGATCTTGAAGCATGTGATCCTGTCCACCATTAAACCATCTTTCCAAACAATCTCCATGCTTCCAGTGTCTTTTTCCCCACTTGGACCTGCACCCAGAAGGATATTTCTTCCAACAGATCAAAGAATTTGTATCACTGTGTTGGAAGGAAAACCTATCTTGTTCAATTCCAAGCTGGGTTAAAGACGCTGGAAACAACATGGAGGCTGATTGGAAAGAAAGTTTAAAGATGGACAGCAGTCCTGGGTCAGTTGAACAATTGGTTTGATGAGCACATGGATTTTTTATAAGTTTCAGAGATGCTGCTAGGGTGATTGTGCAGTGTTGTGAAATGTAGTGAGCTCTGTGTCCTCTGCTAAATGGTAGTGGGCTAATCGTATTATGTCCTGAAGGGTCATGTCCTATTTTTCTCAATCCCATCACCCTGGAGCTGGAGCAGTGGTGGGTTTCAAAAAAATTTCGAACCTACTCTGTGGGTGTGGCCTCCTTTGTGGGAGTGGCTTGATGGCCATGTGACCTGGTGGGAGTGACTTGCCGGCCATGTGTTTTCTTTCTCTCTCTCTCTCTCTTTCCTTCCTTTTGTCTCTCTGTCTCTTTTTCCTTTTTTCTTTCATCTCTCTCTCACACTTTTTCTTTCTTTTTTTCTTTCCTTCTTTCTTTCTTTCTCTTTCTGTGTGTGTGTGTGTGTGTGTGTGTGTGTGTTTGTGTGTGGCAGTGGTGGGTTTCAAAAAATTTTGGAACCTCTTCTGTAGGTGTGGCCTGCTTTCTGGTGGAACCTCTTCTAACCGGTTCGGTAGATTTGACGAACCGATTCTACCGAACTGGCGCGAACTGGTAGGAACCCACCTCTGAGCTGGAGGTCTTTTGTTTTGTAGATAGGCTGGCCCCATCTTTCTTAATGGGCACAAAATATCTGCTGTGGGGGGCTATTAAGAAAAACTGAGTCTGCTTTCTGACTTTAAGAGCATGTTTCTCCATTTCTCCCTTTGGGAGAAATAATATTCGGCCTTTTTAATATTTCCCAAAATATTTCAATCTTCTAGGAGGTTGGGGGGGGCGTCCCACAATTGATTAGCTCTAGCAAGCCTAAAACCAATAAAAGTGGTAGAAAGAAACAAGCTAGATGTAAGGGTTTTTTACTAAGTGCTGCAGCACCATAGCTTGATCTGAAGAGCCTGATCTAAACCCATCTATCTGAATCTATCTTGTAGGAAGAAATGTCCTTCTGGGTTCAGTTCGAAGTGGGAAGAAAGACATGGAGGCTGTTCGGAAAGATGGTTTTTAGTGGTGGACAGGATCACATGGCTTGAAGATGTTAGGTGAAGGGAAAAAAAGGGAAGAGATGCTGAGACTCCCTAGGTTTTATACCCTCTCTGGGCTTTTGAATTTGAGCTTTTATTCTGATTGGTTGTCAGACTCCCATGGGGCCATGCAGGGGCAACTCTGTAGGCTGTCCTGAATCCCAGGCTTGGTTGACTCTTGCTGGGTGATGTACTCTTCCCAGGTGCCATGTGATGAGATGGGTAGAAGGCTAATCCTACCTTTGTTGGATCTTGGGTGAGGGCATATGCCTATGAATAGACCTAGCTATCTCTTTATCTCTTAACTGCAGACATCTGCTGTGGGCTATTGAGGATGGTTGGGGCTATTAAGAGTGAGTCTATTTCCTGCCTAAATACATGTTTCTCCATTTCTCATCCAGGGAAATATAATATTCTGCCTTTTTAATATTTCCTAGAATATTTCAATTTTCTAGGAGAGGGGCGAGTGCTAACATCCTACCATCTAAACCAGATCTGTTCATCCATAAGAACACCTTCTGATCCAAGCCACTTCAAAAAATTAACCTTAAAATGGTTAGCATAAACATTACTAATTTTCCTTAACAAACTACTCTGGTGTCTGTTCTTCAGAGAACTGAAAAAGCTTCTTGGATGAGATGCGAAACATTTTTTTAAAACCAAAACAAAATCCAGTTGCAAAAGCACCTTTGGGATAACTATGATCTGGATGATTGAGAATCTCTGTAGAATCTAATCTGATAGGATGTAAATTAATGGAATCATCTCTTTTGCTTTATTTTCACAATTATTTTGTTTCTGCTGCCTCTAACTACCGTATTTTTGGGAGTATAAGATGCACCTTTTTCCCTCAAAAAAGAGGGTGAAAATCTGGGTGCATCTTATACACTGAATACATCATTTTTTGCCTCCCAAAACCCCTCCCGCTTCACCAAAATGGCTGTGCATAGCCATTAGGAAGCTTTCAGAGTGCTCCTGGGGGATGCGGAGGGCAGAAATGAGATAAAAATAGGTCGTTTCTTGCTCATTTCTTGGGGGGGCAGCCCCCAGGAGCACTCTACAAGCCTCCTAAAGGCTATGCATGCCTTTGTGAAAAATGGGCCATTTTTGGGAGGTCTGCAGAGTGAAAGAACTTTTTTTTTATTTGGCTCTTCAAAATCTTGGTGCATCTTATACTCCAGTGCATCTTATACTCTGAAAAATAAGGTAACTTGGCTTCTGCCCTGATTGGGGTTTCTTCTTTACCCTCACAAACTTTTGCTGCTACCCTTGGCTGAAGCTGTACCACAGTCTTTCCGAGCAGCTAGCTAAGGTGGTGTTCTCTGCGGCTTCCCATTTGTATGCAGCTGTTCCCGGAAGGGCTCTTGCCAGCTCAGCTCAGCTAATTCAGTCATTGGCTCCTCCTGCTGTAGCCATCCTGCTGATTGTTCCTCTGCCAGCCAACTGCGTTGGTCAGACTCCAGAACACCACCTGTAGACTTACTGATTGAAGCCTGTCTAGACTTTCTCTGCCTGGATATTTCGCTAACCTCTGCTGACTGATTTGCCAGCCAAATTCTCTGGCTTGGCTGCTTCTGCTTTTGCTTCATGCTTTAATTCTTTTCTTCATCACCATCTATTCCCAGTATTGCTGGCTAGGGATTTTCACCTGCTGGGATATGCCTATGTATGCCAATCAGCATCAGCCATCCAGGCTGCTTTTTCAGTCCTTCACCTCCTCATGCCCGTTCCTCCACTTCAAGGTAAGGCATACATGTTACATGGAGAACAAGGGAACTGTATGTGCAAGACAGCATGGATATTTTGAATCGCCCTTCCTCTGCCCATTTTAGTGGGTTCATTTTGGATCTTCAAGTCTTCTAATCAGTGGTGGGATTCAAAAAAAATTACTGCCAGTTCTGTGGGTGTGGCTTGGTGGGTGTGGCAGGGGAAGGATACTGTAAAATCTCCATTCCCTCTCCACTCCAGGGGAAGGTTACTGCAAAATCCCCATTCCCTCCTGATCAACTGGGACTCGGGAGGCAGAGAATAGATGGGGGTGGGGGTCAGTCAGAAGTGGTATTTACCAGTTCTCCAAATTACTCAAAATTTCCACTACTGGTTCTCTAGAACTGCTCAGAACCTGCTGAATATCACCTCTGCTTCTAATGCTATTGTCATGTGTTATGTAGCACAACCTCTAATTCTCTTTGGATCTAGATAGGAGCCACAAAACAACATCAACCAAATAGATGAATCAATTAACCAAACAGATGAAACCATCAAGCAAATAGGTGAAAAAAAATGAAAGAAAACTTTGTATGAAAAAGTGTCCTTTGTTTTACCAAGGAAACCCAATAGATTTTGACCAAACATCTTTTTTTTTTCCTTTTAATAATTGAATACAAACAATAGGAAAAAATGGATTGATGAAGAAATAAAAAACCTAAAGTAAAACAACGGAAGAGAAATATTAATCTCTGTGGCGGCGCAGTGGTTAAAAGGCACTACTGCAGGCTACTACTGCCGGCTGCCTGCAATTTGGCAGTTCAAATCCTACCAGGCTCAAGGTTGACTCAGCCTCCCATCCTTCCGAGGTGGGTAAAATGAGGACCCAGGTTGTTGGGGGCAAGAGGCTGACTCTGTAAACCGCTTAGAGAGGGCTGTAAAGCACCGTGAAGTAGTATGTAAGTTGAAGTGCTATTGCTATTAATGCACACACACATCATATACATATATCAAAATTCTCAGAGCATTTCAATGAATGCTAGTCATCATTCATTATTAGGATCCAAAATTAATCTGAGTAATTTGGCCATAAATTGCTAATAACATTAACTCAGCAGAGTATTAAGCAGTTGTGGCCATATATTTATCTTTCCAACACTGTAGAGAAGCTACAAATAGTTTAGGAAGAATCTACCAAGTGTCAATTTCCATGGAAGAGGAATATAGTTTAACAGATTAACAGAGTTGGAAGGGACCTTATAGGTCATCTAGTCCAACCCCCCGCTCAAGCAGGAGACCCTACACCATTTCTGACAAATGACAGTTCAAATTAATATGAATGTTAAATCTTATCAAAGTTGAGTCAATGTAGGTAAATACTTTCTCCCCCAAATAGAATGATTATAGGATATTCTACAAATATCATTTAAAAGAAACATTAATCTCACTACCTCTCAAACATGATCATAATTTCCTCAATCCTTTTCTGTATACATGCTATTTATTTATTTTTCAGGGTTTTTTAGCCCATTACAGTCAACTGATTCTCAGTGGCTTACATGGAATATAAAACAAGTTAAATCATTCACAGTCTTATTAAAATCTTGAGAAAAACCATATAAAGCAACGTGACCAAGAAATAACAATAAATAGGCCATAAAATCAAAGGGGGAAATAGAAAGGTAGCAGTCTATAAAACTAATAGGATGCAAAGGAGTTCATTAAATACAAATATCCTTTTTTATTGAATAAGATGCAATCTAGAATCTATTGAAGTTCTTCTAATTGGTTTTAACTCTTTTTCCCCTTGTGTAGGCAAATTAGGAATCTCTAATTTTTTTATTCCACTCAACCTGTAAAAATTTACGTATCAATGTGACTCATTAGCAGTAGCATTTTATAAAGTGTAATTGCAGGTTTCGCTGTCATAGTATTTCATTATCACCTGAAGTAAATTATGTGTTTCCAAAGCTGAAAATGCCACAGGTTCAAATTGGGATGTCAACAAATGTTGTGGTTGTAAATATTGCCACTGAGCCGTACTATTATAAGTCATACCTATTATTTAAAATGGAGAATGGTTTTAAAATTTGTACTTTTCAAAATTCTGGTTTCTGTCCATGTTTCTCAGGTATTCTTTTTTCCATATTACTTCTGAGATCTCAATTATGCAATAACCTCAAACAGCATGAGAAAAGAAATAAAATGTCATTTCCTAGAGGGCATGACCCAAAATCAGACAGAGTTGGCTAAGGATGAACAAGGACTCTGAGCATTGGTGGGATTCAATTTTTTATACTACCAGTGCTGTGGGCGTGGCTTGGTGGGTATGGCAAGGAAAGGATACTGTAAAATCTCCATTTCCTCCCAATCATCTGGGACTCATGAGGCAGATGGAGGCGGGGCCAGTCAGAGGTGGTATGAACTACTCAAAATTTCTGCTACAGGTTCTCCAGAACTGGTCAGAACCTGCTGAATACCTCCTCTGACTCTGAGATGCATTGGTGATTGCTTAGAATATAGGACCAGTAAAAAATAAACATACATAACCACAGTTGCCATGAAACCACTGTGGTCCTTGTCACCATGCTCACCACAATCTTATCATGACTGCAAATGTGATGAGGACTTGAGTGATCCTTGTATGCCACAAGTGGCTATCATCTGCATTTTGAAAGATCCCAGGACATCCACTTCCAAGATTCTACTCCACCATATAATGGTCAGCATTTATCTTCAATTCTGCATTCTACTGCTTTCAGGAGTCAAGGGGCTGTGCTTGTCAAAAAGAAGCCAACCATGGTGTCAGCAGACACCCGTCTACAATCCATACGATTAAGATTGGCACCTTCAGTAGCTGATGTTGACAGTTTAATGTCTAGGGATGGATGTTAAAATCGTCAGCTATTACCACCAGTCAATTTGTGGTAAGACTTGCTCAAAGCCAAGAGGTCTATCAGACCAATGGGGTTTGCAAGAATGCATAAAAGACCCATGAATAGTTGCCATCATTCCTAAACTGTCATCTGCTGTCATTTTCACTATTGATCATCATTCTTGCTGATAAGTTCAAGGATGGCCTTCTCCCATGATAGGAGTATGACAGGAAAGCTAGACTCCAAATGGCCAGGCATAGATGTTAAAATTGGCCAGTCATTCCAAGGTGATATTTCATCAGAATTAATCCCAGAAGCCTTATTGAAAAGATCTGGGTCCCAGGAATGTGTGAAGGGCACACAGGCTACCCCTGGTGTCCACGGCTCTTGTTTTCAATCCATTTATGATCTTCTCACAATATCACTCATGAGAATAGAATAGAATAGAATAGAATAGAATAGAATAGAATAGAATAGAATTCTTTATTGGCCAAGTGTGATTGGACACACAAGGAATTTGTCTTTGGTGCATATGCTCTCAGTGTACATAAGGAGAATAAAAACACATTCATCAAGAATAAAAAGATACAACACTTAGTATAGTCAAGGTTACTAATAAGCTATCAAATTACACTAGACACAATAAAATCAATATAAATTGAAAGATACAAGCAACATGATTATAGTCATAAGTGGGGAGAGATAGATGCTAGGAAGGAAGATGAGAATAATGGTAATACATTCTTGGTAAATTATTGACAGTGTTGTGGGACTTAGTTGTTTAGCAGAGTGATGGCATTCAGGGGAAAAACTGTCCTTGTGTCTAGTTGTTCTGGTGTGCAGAGCCCTATAGCGTCATTTTGAAGGTAGAAATTGGAACAATTTATGCCCAGGATGCGAGGGGTCTATAGGTATTTTCACAGCCCTCTTTTTGACGTGCAGTATACAGGTTTAATTTAATTTAATTTAATTTAAATGGACTAGTCAGCAGGAAATGTTTGAGCACGAGGCCAATCCCTACATACCCATCACCCTGTAGACCCATAAAAACAGGTCAGAGAATAGAAATGCTTTGCTTCCCTTCTGATGCTAAAAGAGTTTTCCCTGGATGGCCAATGTTGAAGATGGATTGTACAAAGTGGGCAGCATCTCGTTCCGCTGCCAAGTCCCTCTCTCACTCCTGTAATGTTTCACATGAACAGCATCAGCTGCTGCTTTCTCTAAACAGGACACAATCAAATGCTGCCATTTAGCAACATCTCCCTGTAATTATTGACTATACAAAACCCACTGCCTCCCCAATCAAATCAAGTGCAGCAGAGGTGGCACAACTGTCTGGCAATATAGCGAATGAGCATGAAGAAAAACCGTCATCAGACCAAATATTTTATTTTCAGATACTTTTTCCCATCTGGAAGAGACTCCTGTGATGGCCACTGGACATGTAGCAGCCCCAGGAACTAAAGAGACTTCTTGGGTGTGTAGCAAAATGTTTTCGAAAGAAAAACAAAATCAAGAAAGTTCAGTTGCCTTTTGGAAAAAGCACCTTTGGAACAACCATGAACTGGATTATGGGTCCTCAAACTACAGCCCACCAGAGCCATTAATCCACCCCACTCAGGACCATGAGGCTGCCCCACCCTCCCACCCTTCAGCTGAGCACAGGACTTACCTTCACGAGCTCCACAGGCTGGAACTGAAATGCAAGGCCAACAATTATGGCCTGCAGAGATGTTCTGGAGGCGGGTGTGTGTGAAAAATGGGGTGCACAGGTGCACCAGGAGGTTAAAAAAAAGGGCCATTTTGCCTGCTTTGGGCCTGCAGAATGCTTCTGGGGGTGGGGGGTGAAAAACGGGGCGCACAGATGCCTCGGGAGGCAAAATCTCCCTGTGGAGATCCGGACCCTTACTACCCTCCCGGCCTTCTGTAAAGCTACTAAGTCCTGGCTGATCTAGCAGGCTGGGGGCTGTTAAAGCACCCAGCCCCGTCTTAATTGTGACTGTTGTGGATTTTAAAATTGTTTGTATTGTCTTATTTATTCCCTCCCCTGTTTATTGTGAGCCGCCCGGAGTCCTTCGGGAGTGGGCGGCATACAAAACCAATAAACCAACCAAAACAACTGGCAAAAACAGCCCATTTTTCACCTTCCCTGCCTCTAGAAGATAGATTAAGACAGATAGACAGATAGGAAGAGAGATGGAGAGAGAGTGGGGGAGGGAGGGAGATTTCTCAAGCTCCTTGGGCCTGAGAAGAATTGCTGCAAAACTGTTTCCTGAAGTGGATCACTAGACTCCTAAACAACTGGGGGAAAATGATCTAGTAAAAAGAAAAAGCAACCAAAAGAGCAACATGCAAATAAAACACCCCCAAGAGCAAAGCAAATTAAAGTTTAATTTGTGTGCATTGTTCAATGGACTGTTAAATTGGCCATGGCCACCTAGTCACATGACCTAGCCACGCCCAGCCAGGCAGTCCAGCTCCCCAACAGTCTGAGGGAACTTTGAATTGGCTCCCTGTTTAAAAAGTTTGAGGACTCCTGACCTGGATGATTAAGAATCTCCATAGACATTTGCCCCCGGAGGGATTCTGCTGGCAATGGGAAAAGGTGAACGATACCCAGGGACGTGCAGTCAGGGGAGGTGGGGCCTCACCAGTGTCATGAGGAAAAGAAAAGAATTTTTAAAATAATTAAAAAGGCTAAGGTAGTTGCTGCCAGACTCCAGAGTCACAGTAACTCTGAATCTGCTTTGTGCTAACTGCAGGGGGAGGCGAGAGAACTACGGGCCTCCTTTGCATAAGGAATTTTTCACCTTTTAACCCATGCTCAGAGTTAAGCAAAGGTTAAAAGGCAAAAAATTCCTTATGCAAAGGAGGCATGTGATTCTCCTGCCTCCTGATCTGGGAGCAGCAAATCATACCTTGGCAGCCTTGCCTAAGTAAGTTGCTTTTTTATTTAATTTTTTATATTTTCATCATGGCGGGCGGACAAGAGGTGAGTTGAAATCCACAGCTGGAAAAGGTATGTGGATCGGACAGAGGGAGGGGGGGATTCAAAATGATAATTTAATTTGTAATTTTTTGTGAGGAATTTGTGTGTGTGTGTGCGTGTGTTTCTTTCAGGGGCAAGGCGGCGGAGCGCGGCAGCGGCAGGGACGTTCTCGCCACTGTGTCCAACAGGCCAGGCATCTCACGTTTATGTCCGCTATAAACGCAAGACGCCTGACCTGTTGGACACAGCGGTGGCGGGGGGAGGAATGGGAGGAATGGGCTGAGTGGGCTGGCTGGCTGGGGAGAGGGGAATCATGGCCGTTCAGGCCCCGGCGGCAGGGCTTTAAAGTGGCGGCAGGCACCGGCGGCAGGAGTTTAAAGTCCTGGCGCCGCATCTCCGCTCTATGGCAGACGCGGCACCGGAGCTTCGGCGGGGCTTTTGCGCTTGCCTCACCGGCCATGAAGCTCACCGCACATCACTGATGATACCTTACCCAAACCCATCACCCTAGTCTTAGCTGAAGATGCCCTACCAGAGTAATCATGAATGTATCTTCTTTTTTTAAATAAAAGGTTAATATTGAAGCTCATGTCCATAGAAATAAAAAGACATAAGTAATAAAAGGATTACTTCAAGCATCCTTCTAAATTATGATAAGCAGGAGATAGGTTCAACCCCTGCAATTTACCATTGCCAAGAAAAAAAGAAACAGTAGTTAAGTACATCTATAGCAAAGCCGGTTAAAGCTTATGCCACATTGTGCCAATGTATACCACACTGAACAATGAGCACTTTGTATTTGGCTTCAAAAATAATTCACAATCCATTAAGTGGGTTCACCATAGAAACAGCCATTGCAATTTGGGCTAGCTGCAATTATGTATTTGTTTGGGATTGCTTGTGCTTGATATTTTGACACTGTTGCAGTGTTGATAAACATGCATTGAAAATTGTTTTGTTTCGGGAATACTCTTCAAGAGAGGCACATTCGTTATCACTTGTGCGAGGAAAACATCATTGTTGACTTGTGGAGCAAAATAATAATTTAAAAAACCATCATAGATCTTGAATGGAAACTGCCTAGGTAAGATAATTCCCTCAATTTATTCTCACATGGTGAAGTCCAAGCCAAATACAGGTGGTCCTTGGGTTATGATGGCAATCCCAAAAGTCCCCAGGATTGAGCCGTTAAGCAGGAAAAGACTGGAATTCCAGGCAAGGAGTGTGATAAGTATTGCAGGCAGGCCCTATGGAGCTATGGTGGCGCAGTGATTAAAGTGCAGTATTTCATGTCAACTACCTGCTCATTGATCTGGACTGACTCAAAGTTGGCTCAGCCTTCCACCTTTCTGAGCTTCATAAAATGAGGAGCCAGATTGTTGGGGGCAATATGCTGACTCTGTAAACCACTTAGGAAGGGCTGTAAAGTACTATGAAGTGGTATATAAGTCTAAGTGCTATTGTTATGGAATGTGACTAAAGAGACTAAAGAGACTTCTTAGATGAGTAGCAAAATGTTTTCAAAAGAAAAAAAACAAGGAAGTCCAGTTGCCTTTTGGAAAAACACTTTTGTGACAACTAGAAAATGTGGGAAAGTGGGGAGTGCTGCGGGTGGGCACTCCCTATGGAGTGTGGGTGGGCAAGGAATCCTGCAGAGTGAGGATCCTCAGGAGAAAAAACAGCAGGGGCAACTTATAGGAGCAATTTGCAACTTTGCCCAAATGTTTCCCCATTGATTTGACTTGTAGGAAGACAGCAGGGAAGATTGCAAAGGATGATCCCAAGATCATGACTTATTGCAATGTCCTAATCATGAAACTGGCATTTAAGCACTCAGATCACAATCACATGAGCACAAGAACACTTGTGTAATAGGTACAACTTTGCAAACCAGCAATAAGTCCCCATCCAGGGGTAGTATTCACTTACTTTCCATACCAATTTGCACATGTAAGCATGCGTACCCTGTCCATGCATGCACTCGGCCTTCTGCACATGCACTTTGATCATACGTGCAGCTTGTACACATGTGTGTGGTTTGAAAATGTGCCTAAATAAGACGGCATAGAGCCAGGGCAGGTGGGCAGGCCCACTCACAATTTCTACTACCGATTGGGGTGAAACAGTCCAAACCGGCTGAATACCACCTCTGTCCCCATCATTCAACACCACTGCAATTTTTAATGATTGCTGAATATATGTCTGAACTTGAACATGGGTTTCCATGAGCCAGACAAACACTTTAATCCTTATGCATTATCTGCAATAATTCTTTCCTAGGATCGTCTTTCTTTTTCTTTCTTTCTTTCTTTCCTTCTTTCTTTCTTTCTTTCTTTCTTTCTTTCTTTCTTTCTTTCTTTCTTTCTTTCTTGCTATGCTTGAGGGAGCAGATTCTTCTTACCTGAATTTATATAGAAGCTTTCAATATTTGTGCTATTTGTACTATATATTTGTTCCTCATATATTGTCAGATTATTAATTGATAATCTATACATATTCATCTCAAATAACAAGTTAACAAGTTGTAACTTGTTATTATTTAAAGTTTCATTTTTGTACTTCTGGAATACATAAGTCTGACTTTATAACTTAGAGAATTTAGGCTCCAAAAGAATTGCTGCTTTGGCCTATTCCAGTAACAGCAAATTTGATTTTTGTCTTATCCAAGTGTAAGACTTTGTATTTGTTTCTGTTGAAATTCTTTCTGCCTTCCATCCATTCTTCCAGTGTAGGAATCCTGACACTCTCTTCTTAAGTGTTCCCTGTACCTTCACCTTTATGTCATGTGGACATCTTCTAATCATCTTGTATACATCCTCACCCAATACCTTTATAAATATGCTGAACAACACTGAGCCGAGTGAGAATTGTGAATATGTCACTCAACCCTTCTCTTCAGCTAGATGCAAAGCCACTACTTAGGGTGATTAACCAGTTCTCTTTCCATTTTCATATCATTTTCATCATATAAAGATCGTAAATTTCTTTGCAACTCCCTTTATGACTTTTTAAAATCTATCACAAGATCTCACTTTGTTTCAAGACCCTTCCATTTAGTTTCTTCTGACTCTACTTAATTTGTCCCCTATTTTATGTGACTCGATACCACTCTATAAAGCCGTAGTAAGACCACACCTAGAGTACTGCATCCAGTTTTGGTCACCACACTATAAAAAGATGTTGAAACTCTAGAAAGAGTGCAGAGAAGAGCAACAAAGGTGATTAGGGGACTGGAGGCTAAAACATATGAAGAACAGTTACAGGAACTGGGCATGGCTAGTCTAGTGAAGAAGAACCAGGACAAATGATAGCAGTGTTCCAATATTTGAGGGGCTGTCACAGAGGGGGGGGGGGGTCAACCTATTTTCCAAAGCATCCAAAGGCCGGGCAAGGAATCATGGATAGAAACTGATCAAAGAGAGATTCAACCTAGAAATAAACAACAATCAACCAATGGAACAGTTTGCCTTCAGAAGTTGTGGGAGCTTCATCACTGGAAGCTTTCAAGAAGAGACTGGACAGCCATCTATCAGAAATGGTGTAGGGTCTCCAGCTTGGGTGGGGGGGTTGGACTAGATGACCTACAAGGTCCCTTCCAATTCTTTTTCTATTATTATTACTGAAACTCTTCTCTTTGTATGCTCCATTGGTGAACGTGGATTCTGTCTTGCTTTTGTATTTACTGTTATCCATGGCATTTTTCAAACGATAACTTAGCCTACAAGAAGTTGGTTAAAATGTACAAATAATTCTCACTAGCAAGATAACTAATTATAAAAGAAGGCCCGTACTGATGACAATTTGTTCCCCACCCCGTTGGATAGAATTCAAAGCATTGTTTCTTGACCTACTTTTATTGTAACTGTGTACATTCCAGCCCATAATATCTTGAGTAAGACTGCATTGGCAATGAATAAAATGAGCTGTTCACTCATTTTAATTATATAGCAACAGTCTTCTTTGTTGAATTGTGAGCGTGTGCTCATGAAGACATCCCCCTACTGAAAAGTACTTTTTTTCCTTTGCTTTCCACAATACACACTTTGAAATAAAAGCCTAATGGCTTTGGATTTGAACAAAGTCCTTGAAATTGTAGGTTCAAATCTGTTTCAACTACAGCTGAACTTCCCCTATAAGTATATAATGATTTCTGGTTCAAAAAGAACTTCAAATATCCATTTCTCATTTTAGAATTGAATTTAAGAAAAATCCTATGCAGGCATTAACGCTTTATACATTTTTTTCCCTTAACAACTCTATAATCCCTTGCATCAGAGTGGAGTCAGGAAGACTGAATAAAGCTGAGCATTTACTGGCCGGATGCTCTTCCTGTTGCCTCTATGGAGGCATAGTAGATATTTCTCTTTGCACCCAGAGAGCAAAATATCTCCCACTTTCTAGGATTGAACTCATGACCTCCTGATTATGAGATGAGAGCTCCATCTCTAGGCCACCATGCCACACAGTTTTTATACAATTAACTTTCATAGAATTGAAGCTAATGATATCTGATTCTCCAAAAAGCAGATACAATACAATACAATAGCAGAGTTGGAAGGAACCTTGGAGGTCTTCTAGTCCAACCCCCTGCCTTGGCAGGAAACCCTACATCATTTCAGACAAATGGCTATCCAACATCTTCTTAAAGACTTCCAGTGTCCGGGCATTCATAACCTCTGGAGGCAAGCTGTTCCACTGATTAATTGTTCTAACTGTCAGGAAATTTCTCCTCAGTTCTAAGTTGCTTCTCTCCTTGATTAGCTTCCACCCATTGCTTCTTGTTCTACCCTCAGGTGCCTTGGAAAATAGTTTGACTCAGTCTTCTTTGTGGCAACCCCTGAAAAATTGGAACACTGCTATCATGTCTCCCCTAGTCCTTCTTTCTATTAAACTAGACATCCCCAGTTCCTGCAACCATTCTTCATATGTTTTAGTCTCCAGTCCTCTAATCATCTTTGTTGCTCTTCTCTGCACTCTTTCTAGAGTCTCCACATCTTTTCTACATCGTGGTGACCAAAACTGAATGCAGTATTCCAAGTGTGGCCTTACCAAGGAATTATAAAGTGGTATTAACACTTCATGTGATCTTGATTCTATCCCTCTGTTTATGCAGCCTAGAACTCTGTTGGCTTTTTTGGCAGCTGCTGCACACTGCTGGCTTATATTTAAATGGTTGTCCACTAGGACTCCAAGATCCCTTTCACAGTTACTACTGTTGAGCAAGGTACCACCTATACTGTACCTGTGCATTTCATTTTTGTTGCCTAAATGTAGAATCTTACTCTTTTCACCATTGAAATTCAATTTATTAGATAGTGCCCAATGTTCAAGTTTGTCAAGATCCTTCTGTATCTTTAGCCTGTCTTCTGGCTATTCCTGCCAGTTTGGTGTCATCTGCAAATTTGATGAGTTCCCCATTTATTCCCTCATCCAAATCATTGATGAAGATGTTGAAGAGTACTGGGTCCAAAACAGAGCCTTGGGGTACTCCACTGCATACTTCCCTCCATGAAGATGCAGTTCCATTGAGCACTACATGTTGAGTGCAGTTGGTCAGCCAGTTACAAATCCATCTGGTGGTGATGCTGTCTAACCCACATTCTTCTATTTTATCTAGTAGTAGGTTATGGTCTACCTTATCAAATGCCTTACTGAAGTCCAAGTAAACTATATCGACGGCATTCCTCTGGTCCACTAATTTTGTCATATTATCAAAGAATGCAATAAGATTAGTCTGGCATGATCTGTTTTTGACAAACCCATTTTGGCTTTTGGCTATTACTTTGTTTGCTTCTAGGTGTTCACTAATTCATTGCTTGATTATCTTTTCCAGAATCTTTCCTGGTATTGAGGTCAGGCTGATAGGTCTGTAGTTACCTGGATCTGTTTTTTTCCCCTTTTTTGAAGATGGGAACCACATCAGCTCTTTTCCAGTCCTCTGGTAGTTCCCCGGTGCTCCAGGATCTAGTTCAGTGGTTCTGAGATCTCGTCTGCCAGTTCCTTCAGAACCCTGGGGTGTAATCCATCCAGTCCTGGTGATTTGAATTCGTCTAGAGTAGACAGGTGCTCACTTATCATTTTCTTCCCTATTTCAACTTGTGTTCCTAATCTGATTTTTGTGGTGCTGTTTTTAATAGGTTGGACTGTTTTATCCCTTTGTATAAAGACAGATACAAAACATGAGTTAAATAGTTCGGCTTTCTTCCTGTTGCCTGTCTACATAACCTGTGTTATGCCTGACTGCCCCTATTTTCTTGCCACTTGTATGATTCATGCACATGGTATGGCACTCACTATTAAATGCTTGGTTTTGCTTGACAGCGGGAGTGATAATCTTACCCGCACAAACATCTGTATTACATGCACTGATAATCCTATGAATTTTAGATTGCTGGGGACAGAAATGTTCTGTATCAATTAATTCTCTGTCCCCACTGTTCAGTTTAAATGTTTATCCAGAAAAATCTGTGAATTTAATGCTAAGTAACTCAGTCCCTTTCTTGGATGGGTGTAAACCATCTCTTTTGTGCAGTTTTTCATTGGACCAGCTGCAGACATCATGACTAATAAAACCAAAGCCTTCCCTTTTACATCACTTCTTTAGCCACACATTAAACTCTGCTACACACTCGCCCTTCCCTTTTTGTTCCTTATTTACTGGTAAAAGCTCTGAAAAGATAAGCCTACAACCTATACTACTAAGTTCATACCTCAAGCTCTGGAAATCATTCTTCACAGAAAGTACAACTTTTTGGGACAGATCATTTGTGCCAAGATGTATAATAGCATCAACTTCACAGTCCTTACTTGCATTCTTGACTATCTTAAGAATATGCCTCTTGTCTCTGCTGGCAGTAGTACCTGGCAGAAACCTGACCTTGATCTTTGAGTACAAACCAGTGGTAATTAATTGGACTCATCCGACTTCTGAATTCTGACTCAATCAAGAAAAGATCCAGACCTTGTAATGTTCTATCAAATTTCCTTTCAGGTATCTTTTCTAAAAGCTAAACATATCCAGATCCTTCAATCTCTTCTTGTTAAGTTTCCAATCCACAATGTACAAATATTAATTTACAATTTGACTTTCCATACAGCACATAGAAACAATCAATTCAAAATAATAAAAACATCAAAATGTCAAATATATCCAGTAAATATAGATCTTTACACAATGAAATTATAAAATATAATAAAGAAAACTGAGTCCACAATCAATAAAGCAACAAAACCAATTAAATATGTAATATTGTACCTACCAAAACTGCCAGTTTTTTAAAAAATCAATTGAATAAAAAAATCCATAAATAATAAAATATAAATGTCAGTGTGGTACCTAATTGGTAAAGGATCAGGCTTTGCAGTGTCTCACAAGCCATGATCAAGTGCATCTGTCCATTTAACTGAAATAAATGTGTTTGCTAACCCTTTCTTTGCCCTTTTAAATTGGTTGTGATCAAAGACTAGGCAAAGATTTATGCTGGACTTCTAGAAGACAGATCCTGAAAAGTGCTTAACCAGAAAGAAGCTGTTGGAAAAAACAAAAAAATTAAAATAAAGCTGTATGAATCATCAAGGATATACATGGAAGAAGTAAGGGAAGAAATAAAAGATTGAGTATTGCCCCACAAAGACCAAAATCAAATGTTTATGTAAGACCCTTTCTCTTACATGGAAGAAGTGAAGGATCCTGCAATGAATGGAGCTGCTGTACAGATAGTCCTTCCTTAATTATGTTCATTGGGCTTGGAATACCCTAAGTCTGACATTGTATAGTGTGCTATCACATGATTATGCTGCTTAGTGATGGCAGTTTCTGCAGTCCCCTCTTGTCGATGACATTATCCCATCAGTTGTGTCCAACTGTTGGCAATTCTTTGGGCCACATCTCTTCATGGCTTATGATTTTGCACTACTTTTTTGAGTTGTAGTCCACAGTTACTATCGTTAATTGAATCACTGTGGGTCATTAAGCTTCATCATTGACTTTGCTTGTGGGAAGCTGGGCATGACATTGCAAATCATTATCATGTGACTGCAAGGGCACTACAACAGCCAAAACTTTCAGAACTGGTTATCAGTGCCTTCATTCAGCGCTGTCACAAGTTTGAATAGTCACTGAATGAGCTGTCATTAAGTGAGAATCATCAATGTAGGAGAACCAGAGAAGGTTCTTGTGCAAAGTGCATAGTTGTGACCCAGTTCAAGGTAGAAAGGACTTCACAGAGAAGGTCTAAGAATAAATTGCTATAGGAGCCCAGTCACAAAATAAAGAGAGCTCACACCACTTGTCAAATTGTTATTGTTCTTTGAGTCACTTTTAAAAGATGGTACAATAGTATGTAGCTTAACTCATTTTAAGTATATAAGTCAATAACATATTAGATTTTTCTCCTCATAATTATCTTGTCCCATGCAGTAAAAATTCTTTTGGGAAGAATAAGGGATGTTAAGCAGTGGTGAAATTCATTTTTTTTACTACTAGTTCTATGGCCATGGCTTGGTGGGCGTGGTGTGGCTTGGTGAGCGCGGCTTGGTGGGTATGGCAGGGAAAGGATATTCCATTCCCACCCCATTCCAGGGAAAGGACACTGCAAAATCTCCATTCCCACCCCACTCTGGGGCCAGCCAGAGGTGGCATTTGCCGATTGTCCGAAGTACTTAAAATTTCTGCTACTGGTTCTCCAAACTATTCAAAATTTCTGCTACCTGTTCTCCAGAACCTGTCATAACCTGCTGGATTTCACCCATGATGTTAAATCTAAATTTAGAAATAACTAAAGGTCAGAGGTCCTTGGTGCTTTCTGAGCTTGCTTGCTTTCTTGCAGACATTTCAATACCCTAACTAGGTAACATCATCAGTGCTAGTAAGTACATATTATAAACTGACAGCAAACCTTACTCCTTACTAGCACTTACTAGCACTGATGATGTTCCCTAGTTTGGGTAACGAAACATCTGCAAGAAAACAATCCAGCTCAGAGAGCACCACTTCAACTCTGAGCTACAAATATTCTCCTTTATTGATAACCAAAGATGTCTGTCAGTTCATAGATAGATGGGGTGCATACAATAATATTGATTTTAATTTTCTCCTCTAAAATTCAACTTTAGCCAGTTGTGAAAATAATAACAAGCACTCAAATAAATGCTTTTATGATGTCCCCTCTCAAAGAAAATGATGAGCCTCAGTTAATACTGACAAAAGCTATAAAATTTCCTATTTCTTTTGTTGAACCAAGCCTTTAACATTCTGGGACCATTCAGAAATCTGTTCTGAATTTTCATCACGTACACATTATTAAACTTCCATGAACATGATCAGACATTATAACAGCAGCTATATCACTTAGAAACCAAAGAATGAGAAAATCAGGAGATAATCTAGCTAAAAGAAATTTCTACATGTGTAAGAAATGTTTGCACTGAGGAGGATTGAGAGTAGGCTAAATAGAAGGATTACTTCAAATTAAATTTATAGGATTAACTTCACATATGTATCAGCAAGGTATCACTAAATAATCTAATTTCAGTGATGGGGGGAAAAAAACCGATCCAGGTTTATTTCATCTAGATCTAGAACATGCCCATTGAGTTAGTTGCATTAAAGTGCTTTAGTTATTAAAAATAAGTTCTTCTTCTGATTCCAGTGTGAAGGAAAGGGAAAGAAGGAGTTTTTGTGCTTTTTTAGAAAGATCATCTTTAATAAAGATGAAATTAAAGAGAATTGAAAAATGGAGAGAGGGAGAAGAAAGAAAAAATAGGAAAGGGTATAACTATTAAAGTTGTAAAGAAGTTACAGATTGTAATCTTAATCGGTAATCAGTTTATTTATTTACTTACTTATTTACAGAAGTACATAAATATATAATTAAGAGCCATTTTCTTTTCTTTTTTTAAAAAAAGGTCTTAATACCAGTATTAGAAAGAAAATATTATCTCCAAGATTCAACAAGAACTTAAAGAAATAAAACGTTTCTCAGTTTTTATTAATGATGACTTAAATTTGGAATACCATTTGATAATTTCAGAACAAAGATAAAGTGAAACCTCACTTAGCAATGAAGATTGAGTAAAAATGTCACAAACCCATAGTATAAGGGAAATAAATTGGCATTGTTTATTTCTAGGTCAAGACATTCAATCGACTCCTGAAATCAAATTTCCATTTCTGACATATTAGCACCGTATAAATGCATGTGAGCTCCCAATATAACATAGTTATTCTAACTAAACATGACTTTATCATCCTCAAAGGAAAGGTGAGGAAGAAGACAACCAAAAATTGTCCATAAGGTCTGGGTCAAGGGAATGACCTCTTAAAGAGAAGAAGACTATGACCTCTTTCAAAGGTGAAAGCATTGGCTGGTGGGCTACTGTGAATTATGATATTTTCTGGGCCATTATTATCTAAAATAATGTCAACCTGTCAATGACGTCTTCAGCTTCAACCTCAATAATACACGAGCAAACAATCAATACAAACTCAAGGTAAACCATTCCAAACTCGATTGCAGACCTCAGCAACAGAGTGGTCAATGCCTGGAATGCTCTACATGACTCCATTATTACATCCTCTAACCCTCACAGCTTCAACCTTAAACTGTCTACTCACCCCATTCCTAAGAGGTCCGTAAAGAGGGCATGCATAAGCACACCGGCGTGCCTACCGTCCCCGTCTTACTGTCCCCATTTATTTGTATTCATTTCTTTCGTTCATGTCCACGTTTATATTTATACCTGCTATCTTGTACATGTTTGGCAAACTAATAAATACAAAAATACAATACAAAATTTGCAGTGAGACATATGGCAATATATGCTAGCTGGAGAATTCTGGGAGTTAACGTCCACATATCTTAAACTTGCTACATTGGGAACTGTTGCTATATGGGGCTGATTTGGAAGGCTGTTTGGAAACTACAGCTGTCCATTCCTGACCATTTGCTGATTGAAGGTCCTTGGTAGAAAATACAGCTGTCCACTTGCTGACTGGACATGTTGCAAAATAGAAGGTTTGGTACACAGACATAGTGCCTCCAAAAATATTCACATTGAAAGTTAACCCTTTCAGAATACAACATATAATCTCAAGAATGTATGCATGGACTCATTACTAAATGTACCCCAGTTTTGCTGAAGAAAATATGCATACTCAAAATTTCCCTAAACAATGAATAATGAATACACTGACAATGTTTATTCTCGTATATTTAATTTGATCATTTTTTCTAACTGAGAGTAGAACATTTCATTTGAAGTACTGCAAAACCTGAAAAGAAAAGTGTTAAATCAATTTATTTTGATTATATTGGTTGTGTGTTGCCTATACCTTGAGTAATTATCCAATATATCTTCTCTTTTAATTACATTTAAATGTTTAGAGTCGGCTCTCTCCAGCTTCATTAGAAACCAGTGTATGCAGGGTCACTGAAAGATTAGGAAGGAGAAAAAGTGGGAATATCTATCATTTTGATGAATTTTGCTGATTAGAAATTCACTTTCACATACAACCAATTTACAATGTCCTTGGAACCATGCATCTTAATGGGGTCTTTCAACTTTGTCACTCTTAAAAACGTTAGCAAGAAATATTTCAAAAAGAAAGCTCTTAACCAAAGCAAAAGAGAAAGAGTTGCTGGTACTATAAATATTGTATAATGTTTACCTGCATAATTATATTATAAAGAATGTCCTCTTTTAAATGTTTTGCAGGATTCAACAGTGTTATAGATACTGCCCAGAAGCCTTCAACCACATCGCAAATATTTAATTCTCACTCTGTCATCTTGCCACAATTGAAATGTTTAGAGTCTTCAACAGGATCATCTGACACCTCCATAATCAACATGCCTCTTTTCTTTTTAATTTTATTGTGAGGCCTATCCATTTGGAGATTGCGCAAAACATTTGACAGAAGAATTCACATCATGCCAAAAGTATGAATATTTTAAATTGTTAAGACAGCCGTCTTTGTCAAGGTTAAACCAGCTGCTACTAAATCTTCCCCTGTTGTCTTCCTGTTTCACTGGCAGTTCAGTAGAAGTGCTACATTCATCAATGGAGACAGGGGGCAGTGTTTGCCACAATGTGTTTCATTTTTCACGTACATTTGTTCAATAAAATTGTGCACAAGAACAAAATGGCCAGTTCTGGTTGGCAGGATAGTTAGGATTCAGAGGATTTTAGCAACCAGATGTATGACCGAATGGTGGTACAGTGGTTAGAATGCAGTATTGCAGGCTGACACTGCCCACAACAAGCAGTTCGATTCTGATGCTTGATCAAAGTTGACTCAGCCTTCCATCCTTCCAAAGTCAGTAAAATGAGGATCCAGATTGTTGGGAGCAATATGCTGACATTGTAAACTGCCCAGAAGGTGCTGTAAAGCATTATGGAGTATATATAATTGGAGTGCTGTTATTATTGCTATTGCTATTACTATGCCAAACCACCAACCCCCAAGGAATTTTCAATCCAGTTCTGAAGTTACAACAGCTGACCCTCTCCACATCCTGTGGTCATGTGATCCTGATTTATGTTTTTTGCTAAAAACCGGCATTTGCGTTCCAATTTTCAGCAAAAATACTAACATACTGTAGCTAACAATGGGTTTACTTAACAGCTGCAGTGATTTGCTTAAAGAGTACCACCAAAAAAGGTCACAAAATTGAGTCCATGACATGGGCAGGCTCCATTAAGGACGCAAACCAAGGACTACCAGTATGATTTGATTGTTTCTTGGGACATAAGATGAGATTGATATTTTGTTATTACTGACAAACTGTCAATTTATTTATTTATCATTCCTGCTTTATTGCTACATAGGTGATTGCATAAGTATTATAATTTTTGGAGTATAAGACACACCTTTTTCAAAAAAGAGGGTGAAAATCTGGGTGCGTCTTATACACTGAATACAACCTCCCATAATGCAGCATTTGCGAAAAATGGACCTTTGGGGGAGGTTTGCAGAGTGCAAAACCTTTTTTTTATTTGCCTCTTCAAAATCTTAGTGTGTCTTATATTCCGGTGCATCTTATACTCCGAAAAATAAGGGAGGTGTGTATTTAAATATGTAATAGATATTTTCATTCATTAAAATCTCCAGTTACAATTAATTGGTCCCACTGAAAATCAAAAAGATTTGCAAATCAACTGTAAACAATATAACTAGTTGAACCACAAACATTTATCTAAGTCAAACAATTCCAGGCACTTAATCGCCAAAATTATATAATATGCAGCAACATGCATATTGATATTTTGACAGTGTCTTGCTGTCTATGAAGTTTAACATTTTCTTAATACTTTACTCCTCAAGTCATATTTGAATTTCCATTTAAATCGATTCCACCCTCTTTCTAAGTAAAATATATTTTTCACCAGGAAGAATGTGAGTCCCTTGCAGGAAATAATTTGTCTTCAAACACTTGAAAAGTTTCTTCTCTTACATATACCTCCCAACTCTTTAACATTCCGTGATACAATAATTGCAACATTTAAATTATATATATATATATATATATATATATATATATATATATATATATATATATATATATATATATATATATATATATATATATATATTTAAATAAAACAATTGCCATTCCTGGATCATAGACAAAAAAAATCCCCCTAAAATTTAATTATGTATGCATCTCTTCTCTTTTTTTCTTCACCCAACATTTTCAAGGCATGTGATCCTGTTCACCATTAAAACCATCTTTCCAATCAGCCTCCATGTTTCCAGTGTCTTTCTCCCCACTTGGAACTGAACCCAAAAGGACATTTTTTCCAACAGGTGTATCTGCACACGCATGTGTGCACACACACACGGGTACACACACACACACAAATTGTGATCCATCCTGAGCAACTGCATTTTAAATTTTAATATACATGTACCTATTAAACTTGAATAGAATTCTCCCTGAATTATTGCAAAAAAAGACAAGTCTTCTTGCATTGTTTTTGTTCCTTTTATGAATACGATACAGAAGAGCCGAGGTGGTGCAGTGGGTAGAGTGCAGTACTCCAGGCTACTTCAGCTGACTGTTATCTGCAGTTCGGTGGTTCAAATCTCACCGGCTCAAGGTTGACTCAGCTTTCCATCCTTCCGAGGTGGGTAAAATGAGCACCCAGACTGTTGAGGACAATATGCTGACTGTAAACTGTTTAGAGAGAGCTGAAAGCCCTATGAAGCGGTATATAAGGCTAACTGCTATTGCTATAGATCTGCAAGATATGCATGTAGAGAAGAATGTCCTTGCTACTTACAAGAACAAAAAGCAGAGAGCCGATGTGGAACCTTTCAACAATCTCCAGCTGTGCACAACTGGGCACTGAATCTTGCATGGTGCTCAAAAGGTATCAGATGTAACATCTGTCCATAGATGTCCGCATTGGAGAGAAGAAAACAAATAGGTGTAAGGCAGATAATTACAGAAATATATCAGAAGAAATTAACCTGCAGGGTAAACAAGTCCTGTGGGGATTAAGCAAAGCTGTATTAAGTGTGTGTGTGTGTGTGTGTGTGTGTGTGTGTTTCAGTTGAAGCTAGGAGGTTTTAATTAGTCTTGGAGAATTATGTTTCAATGAATTAATTACACTAAGGCTTGTTCTTACCTATCATGACAACTTTAAAGTGGGAGTGGGCTGTTACGGGTTTTGGATGCGAGGTAAGTGCAGGGCCTATGCAGAGACTCGGGGAGGGGGAAAATGGGCTTCCTGGAAATTCCTGAAGGCCAGAAATGGGCCATTCTAGCCTCCAGAGCCCAGGGGAGGAAGTTTTTGCCCTCCCAGAGGCTCGAGGAAAGCTTCCAGAGCCTGGGGAAGGAGAAAATGGCCCCCCCACCATGGTGCAGGAAACCGATTAGGCCACACCCATCATGCCCATGCCCACCCAGCAACCGGGCCGAGAACCCATTGCTGAAATTTTTGAAGCCCACCCCTGCTTTAAAGTTCATGATACTAAAAAAAAAAAAGTGAAAAGGAAATAATGCAAATTGAATATGGCAACAAGCTACAATAGCCTTTCAAAGAAAGAAAAAGAAGGAGGGAGGAGGAGGAGAGAAGGAGAAGAAAGTGATGGATAAGGTACAAATATGGTGTATGGAGAGCAGAAGAGCCAATAATTGGTTTTTGGGAGTTGTTGGTAAGATGAATTGATGTAAACATTTAATAATACAATACGATGTTGGTTATGTAATAGTATACATGTGGTTTTATGTTATGAAAATGAAAAAAATAAAAAAACTTTATAAAAAAAGAAAAAGAAACACACACACTGTAAAATGTACATGCAAGGAAAGGGTGCCCTTTTGTTCCTTGTTCCAGTTCCTGGATTTCTTAAATCCTTGACTACCGGCAGAATTACATTTCTATCAGAAGTCAATCTAGCTGAATTTCCCATTGCCCCTGTCACATGCCTCTTTGACGAATCGATCATCTAATGCAGAAAGGCCTCCTCTGTATCTTCTGTCTGTCATAAGTAGTTTACAATAAGCTCCCATGACAATAACACTTGTTTTCCTTTTCGTGTTTATAACCAAATAGCCTCTACGGATTTTTCAAATCTCTGCTTTATGAATTTCTGTACAGGCATATGCTTTCTTTATGCTCAGTGCCCTTTCTGTTAAGGCTGTTCCATTTATTTATTTATGTAGTTTATTCATGGAGTTTATACGGCCGCCCTCTTGCAGAGCCTGGGCTGCTAACAAGGTTAGAAAACTTAATACAAATGCAACAATAGAGAAATAAATTGCAGGTAGCCCTCAATGTACAGTGGTTCGTGTCATGATGGTTCAAAGTTGCAACGGAAAGAGTAAATTTACTACCAGTCCTCCCAATTGCGACCATTGCACTACCTCTATAGTTCCTGATCACAATTTGGGTGTTTGGTAAACCAGTTCACGTTTATGGCCAGTTGCAGCCATAAGGTCTGCTGATTGTGGTTTGCAACCTTATAGCAATAGCAATAGCAGTTAGACTTATATACCACTTCATAGGGCTTTCAGCCCTCTCTAAGCGGTTTACAGAGTCAGCATATTGCCCCCACAGTCTGGGTCCTCATTTCACCCACCTCGGAAGGATGGAAGGCTGAGTCAATCTTGAGCCGGTGAGATTATAGCAATAGCAATAGCAGTTAGACTTATATACAGCTTCATAGGGCTTTCAGCCCTCTCTAAGCGGTTTACAGAGTCAGCATATCGCCCCCACAGTCTGGGTCCTCATTTCACCCACCTCGGAAGGATGGAAGGCTGAGTCAACCTTGAGCCGGTGAGATTATAGCAATAGCAATAGCAGTTAGACTTATATACAGCTTCATAGGGCTTTCAGCCCTCTCTAAGCTGTTTACAGAGTCAGCATATCGCCCCCCACAGTCTGGGTCCTCATTTCACCCACCTCGGAAGGATGGAAGGCTGAGTCAACCTTGAGCCGGTGAGATTAGAACCACTGAATTGCAGATAACAGTCAGCTGAAGTGGCCTGCAGTACTGCACTCTAACCACTGCGCCACCTCGGCTCTTTAAACCTTCCCCACCAGTTTCTGACAAAAGAGAAGAGAAGAAGAGAATACTTTATTGTCACAGTATACCCATACAGTGAAATTCATATAACACCCAGAGACCAAGCCCAACACACAAGACAATCCCCACGCATATCCCCACCCACCAAAAATTCCCTGCCCCTAAACCACCCAAGCATCCACACAACAGACCAAGAAATGCTGTCCAACAGCTTTACTGGTGGCCCTTTAGTTCATTGTTGAGTGCAATTATAGCTCTGGGATAAAAACTGTTCAGAAGATGTGTGGTCCAAGTTTTAATTATTGTGTATCTTCTGCCAGAAGGCAACAGGGACCTTGGAGATCTTCTAGTCTAGCTCCCTGCTCAAGCAGAAGAACCTATACTATTTCAGATAAGTGACTTTCTAGTCTCTTCTTAAAAACCTCTAGTGATGTGGAATGCCCACAATTTCTGTAGGCAAGGTGTTCCACTGGTTTATTGTCCTCATTGTTAGGAAGTTTCTCCTTAACTGCAGGTTGCTTTTGTCTTTGATTAGTTTCCAACCATTATTTCTTGTTCCTGCCCTTTGGTGCTTTGGAGAATAATTTGACCCCTTCTTCTTTGTGGCAATCCCTCAAACACTGGAATAATGCTATCATGTCACCACTAATTCTTCTTTTCTTTAGACTAGCCAAACCCACATTCTGCAAGTTTCATGGAATTTGAGAGGGGGGTGGTTAGCTCTGGGTCTCTTGCAGCTACGCAATGACTCAAAACCAATTCCCGACTTGATTCCTCCTCTTTGCCTGTCTGGATGTTTCCCAAAGAATCAATCCTTATGGATGAGACCTAGATTCTAAACCTTGGTTCTGCAACCACAGTCAGAACTTTCTAACCAAGGAAAATGAGGTACAGTTTAGAAGTAATCTGTTGGGCCTAATAGCATGTATCTTACCAAGCAAACCCCAGCTAGATAAGCAGATCTTATTTAAACACTTAACTATTTAGCTAATTAAGTTTCTGCACTAATAAGCATGAAAACAGTATATGTAGGACTACCTACCACTAAAAGTTCTAGAAATTTCTGTAGCCAGGGATGCAAGACAACCCATCATCCTAAAACTTTGTTAACAGTTTTGAAACAATTAACCATCCAAAGTGAAATACCCATAATAATAATATGAGAGCTCTCCTTTATAAAATACTAGCTGATAACTCAGTGTTGCCCAGGTTTTTATTTATACGGGGAAAATATCAGGACCAAATGTAAGTTTTAATGTTGGATTTTCTCCCTTCCTAGAGGGAGCCCTCTTGTGGAGTACTGTGAAGCCATTACCATAGCAACTCCACTCCACTGTACAGTAGAAGCCATTTTACGGCACAACAGGCTGTATTGTAACAGAACACACACACTCAGGGTGTTAGGGATGTCTTACCCCCACAGTATTAGTTTCCAGAGAGTAAGTCATCTGTGTACCAAGTTTGGTTGAAATTGCTGCAGGCGCTCCAGAGTTATGCTGGAACATACACACACAGATATACATACACACACACATATATATATATACCGGTATATATGTATGTCTATCAGATAAAGCTTTGAGAACCTTAATTGTTATATAGTCTAATATATTAATAAAAGAAGTAACCATTATATGTGGAATTGAGTACAGATAGCCCTCCACTTACAACAGTTTGTTTAGTGACAGTTTGAAATTACCACGGCAGAGAAAAAAATGATATATGACCATTTCTCACACTTATGACCTTTGCAGTATACTAATGGTCACGTGATTTAGATTTGGATGCTTGAGAACTGACTCATATTTATGACAGTTGGTGTGTCCTGGACTCATTTGTTCACTTTTTGTGACCTGATAAGCAAAGTCAATAGGGAAGCCAGATTCATTTAACAACCGTGTCACTAATTTAAGATCTGCAAAATCGTAAAATGGGATAAAACTCACTTAACAAATTTCTTACTTAAGCAACATAAATTTTGGGCACAATTGTGGTCGTAAGTTGAGGATGCTATTTGTGCATCCTGCAATCTTCCCTGAAATTTTGCTTATTAATCTGATCATATTTTTAATCCACCCAATAATTGCCTATATCCCATTTAAATAATCTTTGATATGTTGCATCCAATTTATATAATCTCTGGATTCCTTATCATCCTTTGTAGTGACTTTTAAATGGGGAGGGGGAGAATGTCTCTGAAATGTTTTTGGCCAGATATCCCCCTATTTAGGCCAGAGATAATCTGTTAATTGGATTTCCTTCAGCTTTCTCTGACTCCCCACAATGTCTCACATCAAGGTGGTTTTTTAAAAAATCTCTCTAAATCCTAAAGCAAATAGGAGAAAGTTGGTGTCTTTTTCTGCTAATGAAATATAAACAGTTTGGCAAATCTCTTGAGGAGATACTCACAGCACTTTCTTCCAACAGTCACCAACCTAACTTGGTTCCACAGAGGATGTAGAAGGACCATCATGCTTGAGCTTGACTAAGAATCTGGGTAGAAAAACGCAAGAGGAAAATAGGAAATAAAAGCTAATTTTGCCCTTAGATTCGTTTCTTCAGCACAATTTGCAGATGTTATCTTTATTGTCATGTCCTCTTTCATTGTTAACCCTACCGCTTTGACTGTTGACATTATCTTACAGAACCTGTTCCTTCCATTAGTAGGACTATCTGACAGGGAGAATCTCTACCTATTGACATTCTTGTGACACCATAAACTGTGGGATAAATGCATTAATTCCATCTCTTACACAGCACATATTATCTTGTTAGTAACCTTTTATATTATATGGCTTCACAGAAACTTCTCGCTTTTTCATACTAAGACTAGCTTCGGGAAATTAGCAGGTCTCTGGACGAAAACATCTATTTATTTCAGCACCATAGTGTCCTACATATGACAATTGGATTGTTACTCACTTAGAGACAGATAAGTGAAAATAGTAGCCTCCCTTTGAATGCATTAGCGTTAGGGTATTAGTTGGTAGAATACTACCAGGGCCTCTAAAAATTGGAAATGGTACTTCTTTCTTCATATCCTTCTCCAGCTTCAAACCTTTCTCTGTTCCATTCAGTGGGAAATCAGGTTTATCTTGTTATTGGATTACTTATTACTTTGGATTCTTTTCCAAAAGTTGCTATTTAACTGAGCCATTTTTTCCCACTTATTTTTAGTATATCGGATAACAAAGGATAAGAGATCAAAATTCTTCTCCTTGATTGGGTGTCAAGTCTGATATCAATGAAGTCAAAGAAAACCTTATAATCTTTTTCAATCCTCATCAGATACATGATGTCAAGATCTATCACCGAAATTGGACTTGCCTTAAAATCTATCCTCCTTATCTAATTATCTTAAGGAAAGAATAATCCCAAATTTTAAGAGTTACCACAAGTACTCTCTGAAATTTACACTATTGTAGTCTAGGTGTAGTCTAAGAGCTGTGGTGGCGCAGAGGTTAGAATGTAGTATTGAAGGTTAATTATGCTGAATGCCAGCACTTCAATTCTCAACAGCTCAAAGTTGACTCAGCCTTCCATCCTTCCAAGGTCAGTAAAATGAGGACCCAGATTGATGGGGGCAATATGCTGAAAACTGCTTAGAGAATGCCTGTAAAGCACTGTAAAGTGGTATATAAGTACTATTGCTATTGTAATTGCTAGGTGATTTATGTATCATAAAAAAATACATAGAGCAGTACATTTTCTTCTTGTGTAACTTGGGTTCCTCAAAATATGAATTGTTGTTTGTTATTTTATTCCTTGCTGAAATAGGAAAGATGCCTGACATATTAATGCAGAATATTATGTGAAGTATATTTAAAGGAATTGATTATGGCAAGTAATTAAACTTAAGGTGTAAATGTCCTGTGGAGAACAGTTATTCAAGTACTGAGAGTCTCAAAAGTTAGAACTGACAAATAGTTAAAATAACCACCGTGTTTAATCTTTCATCCTCTGACATTCTGACACAGCCCACTTTGATTTTCTACTTTTTAAGTAGAATGCCCATTTTGATTTGTGAGCTGTAGATGAATTTAAGCGCACGTACCGGCAAGGCGTTCATAAATTAGAAAGGAAAGTGTTTCAGTATATGATCTGAATAAATCTTACAATGCAGGATTAAGCCCTGGCATGAGAGAATGTATAACTATAACCTTTGTGACTCCATAGACGAACTAAAGAATTTGCAAAACAGGTAGAATCAATTATATTTTGAAGTTTCAAACCTTGTAACTTAGAACCCTGATTTAACAAACAGTTACAAGTTGAAGACTACCTGTGTTTTTCTCTCATAGCCAGCCAGCAAGAAAAAGTAAAGGGGACTATTTACCCTAGTGAGAATACGGGTAAGTGCAGATCTGAACCTGATTTCCTCGATTTAAAATAAATCTATCTAAATAAATAAATACATTCATTCCCCTATCATAAAAGAAACCAAATTCTTGTGTTAAGTATCCAAACATTGATTTGTCCTAGTTAGCCATGTCCGTATGTCTCCTTTTCTGACTTTTGCAGGGGAACTCTTCGGAAACCTCTAGATATCAGCTTTTCAATAAAAGAATATTTGTCATCTTATTTCAACGCTCTGGTTCCTAATGGGAAGTGATACTACTTAGTCAAGATTGACTACAAAGATAACTCTTGAAAGATCTGAAATTGCCTAGTTTCAAATTGCAAACTCTCTCCCTCTCTCATATTCATACACACACACACACACACACGGATTTAAGTGATTCATACTGGAGAAACTGCATTTTTGCTCATGCATTTTTCATTTCCTTTTTATGAAACTTTGTTTGGTTTCTTTTAAAAATGCATCATGCCTCCAGGTCCTAAAAGCTCCCCAGAGCTTGTGAAACTGAAGGAAAAAGCACTGTTTTCAAGGGAACGTTTGGGTCATAGAGACACTCAACTTTTTAATTTGTTTAGATTTTTTTTTTAAATTGTGGGGTTTTTTTCCTAAGGGGAAAAAAGGGGTGTGTCTTAGCGGGAGCTACTTTACAGTCCTCATCTCTCCTTTTTGTCAAGCCTTCTGGGCTATTTTGTGGCAGTATTTGTTTTCCTGGATAACCTAATCGTTATCAGAGGTTTAAGGAAGAGGATGAATGTTTCTTTGCGGCTAAATCTCTCCCCTTCACTCTTTGCTTTAGCAACCTTTCAGCTATTTGCGGTTTACAAGAAAACTGGGATTTTGGAGCAAAGCAATTTGTCTTGTGTTTAGAGCCCCAAGTACAACAAATGAGAACTCCCTGCAGCATAGACTTGTTACTCTTTGGGAACTTGATGTCAACTTAGACATTTGGTGCTCTGAGTCAGGGGTCTCCAACCCACCCACCCCCAGTCCATGAACCGGCACTGGGCAGGGGCTTGCCAGAAACCAGGCCATGCAAACAAGTGAAGCTCCATTCGTGGGAAGCAGGTAGCATGCAAAACCACGCCCCTTCCGGTCTGCGGAAAAAACTCTCTCCACTGAACTGGTCCCTGGTGCTCAAACCTTTGGGGGCCGCTGCTCTAAGTCTTTAATACAAGTATTTACAAAACTAACAGGCAAAAATCTGATAACAAAGGCAGCCTACGTCCCATATGCAAAGACAATACCATTCTGAAGCATTCCACAGAATTTCCCACTTATGAAATGTGGAACACCTAACAATGAGGTGTTCAATAAGAATTAGCCATGTTCTTAGATGTAAAAGTCGTTCCAGCTAAGAATGCCATTTTGCATAACAGAAAAAGTGGAGCAATGAGAATTATCGGTGCTTGCACCTGCTTATTGTTGTTGTTATTTTTTTAATATTTTATATTTATTTTAACAATTAAAAAAAAAAAAAGATAAAAAGAAAAAATATTTTTTTGCAATTTCCTTCCATACCACATTTCCACCTCGGTATGCATCCATTGTAAATGTGCTTCTTCCCCCTAATTTCAATTCCTCTTTGTCTATACATATGATACTATTATAGACAGTCCTTAATTTACAATCCTTCTTTCCATTTATACATGTTTGTTCATCTCTACCTATATGTTAATTTCTAACTCCTGTGTCTTCTTCATTTAGCCTTTCCTTAAGCTTCACACCTGTCCTCTAGCCATTTGTACTACTCATTACATACCATATAATATTCTGTTTCCTCCTTTTCTTTTATTTCTTTTGTAAATTGTCTATCTCTGCACACTCTAACATTTTCATTATAACATTGTTGTTATTATTATGTGCACTTTGGCATTCTACTGTGAAGGCGAGAGAACTGCTAGAGGTTTTTTTTTTCATTTTGAAGATCTGATTAATACTTGAATGGGAAGTCAAAAATCTCAGACTTGTAGCTAAGCCCAAGAACTTAAAACGAACCAAAAATCAGAAGAATGTAACAGCAAACCAGTTCCATGTAATCACCAAGGAAATGACAAGGATGAGCAATTATTACCAGCCCGCATGAAGGTCAAGGATGCTTTAATCTTTTGGATGTTTCATGTTTGAAAAAAGCACGAAACTTACATGTGTTTACTTCCATCTGCTGCTTCCTAATTGCAAAGATACTCTGCTTGATTGCTTATTCTTGGTTTGTGCTGTGTATCAGAGGTATCAAACTTGTGACACAGAGGTGGGTTTCACATAATTTTACCATCGGTTTGCCACACATTGAAACTGTGAGCGCGCACTTCCACCGGTTTGCCTGAATCGGTCTAAACCGGCTGAATACCCCACTGTCGCGGTGTCACATTGCCATCATGTGTTTTTCCCCCTTTGCAGAGCTGGGGTGGGCATGGCTGCGCATGACGCATCCAGCCCGCAGCTGCCAGTTTGACACCCCTGCAGTGTGTGTTTTTCTTAATCGATAGTTAAAATTTATTACCATTTGTTAATTCTTGTATATTCTGTAGTAGTAATGCGTGGAACTTTGGTTTAGATGAAAGCCACGAGATTTGGAAGCTTTTTCAGATCTGGAATGGGGCAGAACAGATTTCAGTTCAATCCTAACAAGATTGGGTGACTGTTTGAACACATTGGGTTGGCAAGATCACCATCTTTGGACTTGGCTGGGGCTGCATTCCTCCAATCAAGACTGGTGTGCAATTTGAGTGCCCTTCTGGACTTGCCCCTAGCAGCTGTGGCCAGGAGTGCCTTTGTAAAGATTGATCTTGTGCACCAGTTGTACCAGTTCCTGACCTGGGAGGCCCTTCAGACAGTCACTCATACCCTGGTGGGACTCACAATTGGATTGTTGCAATGCATGCTATGTGGGACTGCCCTTGAAGACCAGCTACAAGTTACAACTGGTGTAACGTTCACCAGCATGAGCTGTAACAAGCACCTCTCAGTGTGCCCGTGCATCACAATTGCTACACAATCTGCATTGGTTTCAAATTCCAGATGCTGGTTATTCTTACTACCTCTGAAGCAGTGGTGGGTTACACTTACCTTCGTTACCTGTTTGCAAATGTGAGCGCACTTGCATGTGCAGAAGGTCGTGCATTATGTCGGGGCGTGTGGGCGGAGCCTCCAGCAGCAGCCACTACCAGTTCACCTGAACCGTTAATAACCGGCTGAATACCTCCTCTGCTCTGAAGCTCTGTACTGTGTAGAGGCACCACTTGGCACCACTTGTATCTGCATACTCAATGCATTTCAGAAGAGTGGGTGCACTCCAAGTACCCTCCTTTAAACACTGTCATCTTATGGGACCAAGGAAGTGTGTCTTCTTTGTTGTGCCACCCCCAACTTCTGCAACAGCATCTCTTCCAGAAATACAGCACTTTCTCTCCTAAGGTTTCAGAAAGCTTTGAAAATGTGGCTTTGGTCCCAAGCCTGGGCTTGATATTTATGATTTGTTCAATGACCCCTATTTTGTTTTGTTGTTTTTGCTATCTATTAGATTATTTTCATCTGGGCTGCCTGTCTGATTCAATATTTTTAGCTGCTTTTATGTTTTCCCTTGTTTTGTGTACTACCCAGAGTCCACTGGAGTTGGACAGCCGATAAATTTAAATTAATAATAGCAATCCAGTCTAAACATCGGGCTGACTGTGCAACCAACCATAAATTATATTCAATAAATTTAAATACATTTGTTTATTTAAGGGAAAAGGGAAGACAGATTTTACATGCATGAAATATACTTGCTTTGGTATTTAATTTAGCAAAGAGCGTTCATCATTTTGGTTTTTAAAAACAAGGTTTTCTTGTTTAGATTTTATTGCTCATTTAATGTTCTGCCAGTGTTGATGCTTTAAAAAGATGGAACAATTATATGGGTGGAGGAAATGATGCCTGACATGCTGAATTGACATTACCGGAAAGAATGGCAAGAGTTTGAACAATAGCTAAAATGGCACTTGTTCAATGAGGGAAGATAGCAGCTAAAGCTGCTTTGTAAAAAAAAATAATAAGTTTTATCATTTCAGTTTTCATGTATTTTTATGCCATTAGCTCACTTTTCTTTTCTTTTTCACTGAGAAGTCAGTCAGAATCTGTCTAAATATACAGACTGTACAAAATAGAGCAGAAAGAAAAATATTAGGAAAACTTTCAGGCATACACTATAAAAAGAAGTATCATCCAGAGGTGGTATTCAGCAGGTTCTGACCAGTTCTGGAGAACCAGTAGTGGAAATTTTGAGTAATTCTGAGAACTGGTAAATACCACCTCTGACTGGCCCCGCCCTCATCTATTCTCTGCCTCCCGAGTCCCAGCTAATCGGGAGGGAATTGAGATTTTATAGTATCCTTCCCCTGCTACGCCCGCAAAGCCATGCCCACCAAGCCACGCCACGCCCACCAAGCAACACCCACAGAACCGGTAGTAAACAAAAATTGAATCTCACCACTGGTACCATCCTATCTTGTAACTTGAGAGTAGAAGATCTTAACAGTAACGGAGTTGGGAGGAACCTTTGAGGTCATCTAGTACAACCCCCTGCTCACGCAGGAGACCTATACTAGGGATTTGAACCACCGACCTTTCTGATTGGCAAGGTCAGCGTCTTAGCCACTGAGCCACCTAGCAATAAGTGTGTTTATTGGTTACTTTTTTACTTTTGGTTATGTTCCTGTGAGTGACTGGATTGATTCCTACCGTTTCTGGATCCCAAGGCTGTTGGCTGTCTATCAAATCTTTTCAAGGCCAAACTAGAATTTTCATCAGAGAAGAGGGAAACCATACATTTATTTATATATCCAGCCTTCAAGTTTAACATCTCAGACCAGAAATGTGTCTGGGAGACTTACCTCACTGCTAGGGGAAATTCTGGCTTTCTAACAGAAATTCAGGATTTATGGCTGAGATCAGTACACAGCACCCACAGAGACAAACAACATCCTTGGTCTTCAAAATTATGTATGTAAACACACTGAGAGAAATTAGAAACGAGAAAGATTTATTCTACCTTTGAAGCACAACAGTACATTCAGAGAAATCAGAATAATAAATCATGCCAAAAATGGAATACAAGCAACATCAAAACAGACAGCCATGAATGTTGCTACTCTTATGTTTTTTCAAAATGGGTTCCCCTCTTCTCTCCTCCTCAAGTATATTGAATGAACTCCATTTGCCAAATGTCAATGTTCATTTATTAATTAATTTAGCCAGATGCTCCTCCTGATTCTTTTAATGACCTTGGGACAAATGTCAAAGAAATATTCCATAGAGCCGCGATGGCGAACCTATAGCAAGCATGCCCAAAGTGGAAGAGCTGGTCCCACATTTTCCAGCCTGAGCATGCGTGCTGGCCAGCTGATCTTCGCATGCGCATGCGGCAGTGGTGGGCCACTGCCGGTTCAGACAGGTTCAGGCGAACTGGTAGTTGTGACCTGCAGGGGGCCCCGTCCATCTGCCCTGGCACTATGCCATCCCATAGCCGTATTTGTGAAGTGGCACGCATGCACGCAAGGCACGTGAGCAAGCAAAGCGCATGCGCAGAAGGCAACACACTCACATTTTTGGTGCTGGGCAAATTGGTTGTTAATTTATGTGCATGTGCCCCCTGGAAAATGGAAGTGCCCCTGGGCTGCTCCTCTTCCGGGTCGCGTCCCAGACCAGCGCTTGGTGCTGAAAAGGTTTGCCATCACTGCCATAGAGTATACACTTCTTGCACTTGTATATTTGTTTAGAATTTAAACAATGGCAACAGTGAACAGAAGGAGCTCAGTTTGAAAATGGTTCTCCAATCATTTTGGTTATAACCTGGGAATGTTCATTGAACAGCTTTCTTTCTCTAACAGTTGGAGATAATGTGTCTGTCTGTCTGTCTATCCATCCATCCAGCTATCTGGAATTATGGCAGATATGAAATAGCTATGTTAAACCAAAAGAGACCATTCATAATGGTTTAATAATAAACCATAATAATGTCGCAATACTACATTCTAATCACTGCACCACCATATGGATTTATACAATCCATATTATGACTCTTCAGATCCCTCTTGAGCACAATACTTTCAATTAATTATTAGACTTTTAATTACTTATTAGAACTTCCCTGAAAGTCTTGTGCTCAAGAGGGATCTGAAGAGTCATAATATGGATTGTATTTGGTGGTGCAGTGATTAGAATGTAGTATTGGGGGTTAACTCTGCTGACTGCCAGCAGTTCGATTCTCACCAGCCCAAGGTTGACTCAGCCTTCCATCCTTCCAAGGTCAGTAAAATGAGGACCCAGATTGTTGGGGGCAATATGCTGACACTTAAGAGAGCGCTGTAAAGCATTATGAAGCTGTATATAAGTCTAAGTGTTACTGCTCATTCAGGGAAGTGTGGACACATTCAAATTATACAGGTAAAACTTCTTTGTCTTGATACAGGTTGGTACAGGATGTCTTGCTAGGTTGTTCTGAAAGGCACTTACATAATTTAAAAAAAAACTTGTGTCTCATAGCTGTTCCTCAACACACATCTGAGCAATTGCTGGCTAACTGGACTGTACTTTTTCATCTTTTATTTCCTTTTATACAATTAGTTTGATTCAAGAGTTGTGCATCTGATGGTGTCCATGTTTATTTCCAAGGTCTCTTTTTACGTATCTTGGGGCAAATGCATATAATAAACAAAGAATTATCTTCACAAAATTCTATTAACCTAAAATTTGCATTTATTATTTTTATCAGCTTAGATCTTCTTGTAATTCTAAATTCCTTTACTTCTCCAACTTTTTCCTTCCAATCACCTGGTGGTAATAATACAGGCTAATCTACAGAAACTGCTTTGCCATGGTTTTCTCTGCCATCAAAGCTGGAAAGAAATAACATGGGCAGAAGTCACACTGCCCACCTCCCTCACCATGTTCTTAACAGATATTGTCAACCCCACCAGGTATCCTAGACCAGGGGTCGGCAACCTTAAATCCTCAAAGAGCCACAACAGTCCTAAACGGAAGCCCCCCATTCAATTCTGGAGCCAGCCGGAAGTCCGGTTCCCCCACCATAGAGTCTCCTCCTAGTGCAGTGTCCTTTTTCCTCTACCTATCCTAACCGAAAGCCCTATCAATTGTAGAGCCAACCAGAAAACCTGCCCTTGCCATAGAGTCTCCTCCTGGCATGCCGTGCTTTCCCCCACCTAACTGGAAGCTCCTCTCAAAATTGTGGTGCCAACTGGCAACAGGGAGCCGCAGCAGAGGGATGAAAGAGCCACATGCGGCTCCAGAGCCACATGTGACCCCTGCCTTAGACCAAGAAATCAAGGCAATTCTGGGAATTGAAGTCCACTCTTCTTCAAGCTGATAAATTTGGGAAACACAATCTATTGCCTTTATTTTTGTAGAGTGAGGTTACAACAGTGTGGCTTTAATCAGTAGGAAAACATGCTGAGCTGTTACTATGAGCAGGACAGCCACCATTGGAAGCATTTAATGATTTGCTATGGTTTTCTCTGCCATCAAAGCTGGAAAGAAATAATGCGGGCAGAAGTCACACTTCTTTTAATAGTTCCAGGAAAATAAAATCTCTTCCTGAGACTTTTCAGGTTTTCACTGTGAAATCAGGTCCTTGACCTAAGATGGGAATCACAGACTAGTCAACAAAAATATCTCAAACATAAGTTACAGCTGGATGGTCTAATGGTCCTATCATGAAAATATTGTCTAATTTGAATATTTGGCAGATAGGCCCAAACCTCTGTTCTCAAGGAGGCTAGTTAAAAGTGCCAGAACCAAGAAAGATATTTGAGTTTAGCAGTTATAATTCAACTCCCTTGTTCGTCTCAGAGTTTCCCTAGATTTTAGAAGGTGTTTTAGCTTATTTTGTGTTGTAAACGTTATTAGGATGTATTTGGAAAGTTAATGCAACTGAAAGCTCTTTTTTATATATATAAATCAAAACTAATTGTGCCATCTGAAAGCTGCAGTATTACAATGCTTCTTTTTAGATTGCTAGAACTGGGAATAAGCAGTTCTGTTTTGGAGGAAGTAATGAATGAGCTGCACTCAGAAAAAAAACATATTTCTTTTAATAAAAGGCTACCAGATTTCTTTTGATTTGGGGGAAAGAGGCTATTTGAAATGAGGTAAATTGAATGTACTCCAGTCACCAGCATTTCCTAGTGCAACATCTGCAAACAAGTGTTTTATTGGTAAATAGTACTTCAGGCAGACGGAAAGCCAGCTGAGCAAAAGTGTGTGTACGTTCCAAAAAAATACAGGGGAGAGGGGTGAATCTTGTCTGGTAGCCAGGCACAATACAGGCAGCACAAAATTCTGTTTAGAGCTGAACTTGGTGTAGGTCCAGAGAAATCGGTTAGGGTGTCAGAGAGACATGTGAGTCAAACAGCAGGAAGTTTCATCAAACTGATCCAGGCTGTGATTCTGTGAATCAAGAAGCAGAGCAGGAAGTAAAGATACTAGAATGCAGATCTGATGTTGGGAAATTATTTCCCATGGAGGTCAATCTCGGGCAGTTATTCTTACATCAGCTGCAGGTAGAGCTCAGTTAAAGGTGTTGGAAAGAATCTGAGCATATTTCCTTTGCTCCACCCCCACAGGTGGGTTCCTACCAGTTCGGACAGGTTCGACCCAGTAGGTAGCAACTCGGCCTGCCACGCCCCCAAACTGGTTCCAGCAGCGGCAGCGCCATCTTGATTTTCAATCTTCATTGCAAAAATGTACATTTTTTCCCCTTCTCTAATGTTGTGCACATGCGGAGACCTTTTTAGGTGCAAGTTGCTTCTCATCTGCTTCTGCAGATTGGTGCCCACATCATTGTCAGTTGGTGGATTGTCTGCTGACTCCTGAGGCTGGCAACTTGGTGGATCGGATCCCTGAACTTCGGCCTCTAGGGAATCAGAGGAGAACCAATCAACATGTTAATAAGTAGACTGTCAACTCTGGTGCTGGCCTGACTGAGGCTCCAGGGTTGCCACAGTGGAGATGAGAGTTAGGAAGGGGGGAAATAGTGATAGCTGGGGTTTGGTAGCCAAAACAAAATAGTATACCCTTGGGAACCAAGGACATTCCCACAGGTGGCTGAAGAAAGGAGGAGTGACGTTGCCTAAGCAACCGGGTTGCACACTGATTGGACCATGGGAATATTTAGAGTCAGTTTTCACCAGCCTGTGCCAATATGATATATCCAATAAATCTATTCTTTGAGGAACTTACTTGCCTCAGAGTTCTGTTTGCTATTGGTGTATTACTTGGAACTCTGGCATAGACTACCGGTACTTTGAGATTTACATTGAAGGAGAAGAGTTAGAGCCATACTGATACAAGGCTCTAACATAATCATGTAGAATTTTGAATTCAGTGAATATCATTTACATAAGGTGACTGTAGGGAATAAGGAAGAAGACATTGATGGACATATGCCAGTTCCATTGCTTGGGCAAGAAAGCAGTTCAGGCAGATGCTCCTAATTCACTGAACTATAAGGAGGAGGAAGTACAATCATGGCAATCAAATCTGCAAGAACCTGCTGTTATAACTAATCCCAATGAAAGTACTTCAAACCTGCCTGTGGAGTTGATTTCCTTGTCTGAGTCACTTAGTGAGGTTCACAATGATGCTTTAAGAGCATAGGAGAAATATTCAGTATAAATAGATCATCCATAGTCCAGGTTTCTTGGAAGAGAATGTCAAAAGCTGTAATGAAACCTAGGAAGGAAGGATCCGTGTTATTTGCTTTCCAGTCAATGATATCCCAGAAGACAATGGAGATTAAATCATAACCATGGAGGAGTCAGTTAGCATCAGAGATCTCAACTGTTGAGCTAAGTTTACTTGTTTCTGCATGTTTATTTCCATTAATGTTTCTCATATTCTACATTCTCATTAGAATCACAGAGTTGGAAGTTATCTTAGATGTCATCTAGTCCAAACCCATGCTCAGTATAAGATGTATTACAGCATCTCTGGCAGATAAGTATGGATCTTCCTCTCTGTGAAGATCCCTAGTGAAGGAGAACTTACAATGTTGTAGGACAGCCTGTTCCACAGCTAGAACTCTATAGTTTGGAAATTCCTACTGATGCCTATTGTGAACCTGTTCTAACAGTGTCCTCTGGGACAATAGAGAATAATTCCATTCCCTCTTTTGTAAGACTGTCCTCCAGATCTTTGGAGATTGCTATTATATCTCCCTTCAGCTATCTAGACTAAATGTATCCAGATCCTTTAACCATTCCTCATGAGCTTGATTTCCAGATTTCTCACCACCTTGGCAGCAACTTGCTCCTGTTTTCCACATGTACTCCTGCCAAGCCTGTCCCCCATCTTATATTTGTCTTTTACATTCTCCCTGTTAAATTCCATCTTATCTTGGCCATTTCAGCCCAGACTAGTTATGCTTTAACCATCTCCTTTCATTAAAGATTTTTTCCAATTTATTTATATATTTTCTCTTTATATACAATAAATGCTTGGTGAATAACATACTGTCTGAGTCATAGTAATACTTTTTAGTATCCTGGTTTCTACCTCTGTTATCCAACCATTGATTAAAAACAAATCGCAAATTCAAAAATACTCTGTGTCTTCTTTTTCTTTTATCTTCAGTGTTAATCTCTTCATTTCTGCACAGTCTAATTTTTTTTAATTATATCGTCTTCTGTAGGTGTTTCTTCATTTTTCCAATATTGTGCAAATACAATTCTTGCTGCTGTCAAAATGCGCAATATCAAATATACATTTCCTTTATCATATTTTTCTGGTATTATGCCTAACAAAAATAGTTCTGGTTTATAATCTATATGCTGCCGCAACATTTTCTCTAACCACATATGCACTTCCATCCAATTTTTTTTTTTGCTTTTGGGCAGGTCCACCACATGTGATAATATGTGCCTGGTATTTGATTACATTTCCAATATTTGGTGCATGGTTGGGTTCCAGATTCTTTTACTGCTGGTTCACTCAGAGATGCACTTTGCATGCATGCACATGCTTGAAGCACACTATGCGTGCATGCACAGTAGTATGCGCAGAAGCAAAAAACAAGATGGCGGTGCCATAGGTGCCACTGATAGAACCAGTTCGGGGGCATGGGCAGCCAAGTTACTACCTATTTGACCGAACCAGTCCAAACTGGTAGGAACCATATCTGATTTGGTGGACATGTTTTTTAAAATTGTTGCTAACCTCACCAGTTTCTTTTATCTAAAAATTTAACCCACCCACCCCTGGTTTTCTGCCATCTGTAATGTTTATAAGTGTTGCCACAACTCCATTGTTTAACTCATCAATAAAGTTGTTGAACAGCACAGGGTCCAGGAATTAGCCTTGTGGCTAATAATCAATACTTGGGAGGGAGGGGTTGAGTCCTTCAGCCAACTCATGTTTATTTAATGATTAGTGTCATCTAGCCCGTATGTTAACATTTTGTTAAAGCTAATATTAGGAGACACTCTGTCAACGACTTTGCTAATCTATGGCATTCCCCTGAGCTACTAAACTAAAAATTCTATCAAGAAAGCAAATAAGGTTAGACTGGCATGATTTGTTTGTGACAAACTCATGCTGGTTCCTGCTAATTGTAGCATGCCTGTCCATATGCTTGCAAACTTGCTGCCTGATAATTAGTTTGCCAATTACCTCCCAAAGACCCGTCAGATCTCACAGGGTCAGCCTCCTCCAGGTTCCGTCCACCAGCCAATGCCATCTGGCTACTACCCGGGGGAGGGCCTTCTCTGTAGCAGCTCCGGCCCTTTGGAATGAACTCCCCGCGGAGATCCGGACCCTCACCTCTCTCCAGGCCTTCCGGAAAGCTGTCAAAACCTGGCTGTGCCGGCAGGCCTGGGGTTGATGAGTTCCCCTCCCCTCTCGACTTGTATGGCTGTGTGATTTTCGTGTATTTTAATTATGTGTACTGTTGTTTATGTTCCCTTTCCCCTTTGAGTTGTTCGCCGCCCTGAGTCCCTCCTGGAGAAGGGCGGCATACAAATAAACCTAAACTAAACTAAACTAAACTAAACTTGAGGACCTTGCCCAGAGTAGATATCAAGTGACAAGTGTATAGTTTTCCAGGTCTTCCTCCTTTCCCTTTTTTGAAAATAGGGACAACATTTACTTTCCTCTAGTTTTCTGAAATCTCATACTCCTCTAAGAGTTCTCCAAGATTACAGCGCCAAAAATAGTTCTGCAATCATTTCCTTGACTTCCTTCAATCAACTTGGTTCAAATCAATCTGCCTGGCTTGAAGAGTTTAAATTAGTTTAATTCCATTTTACTTTCTTCTTGCCTGTCCTAAGCAACGGTTTCTCCAGGTGGCATAATGACGACTCTGTTTCTGGGGGTTTTTTTGGGGGGGAGGAATGTAACATAGAATTTAAGCCTTGCCTTCTCATTACCAACTGACCACGTTCTCCTTGCAACAGGTGATCTCTGGCTTTCCTTTAACTCACATCTAAAAAATATTTTTGTTGCTTTTGTTTTTAATATTCTTGCATTGGAGCCTTAGCATTCTGACACAGTTCTCCACCCTTAAAAAATGAAGAGCTCCTCTACATTATTGGCATCATGAGTGCTCACAGTTTTAGTCAGACTGCATCAGTATCTTCATATTTTCTGGGAAAAATTCAGTAACTCCAGGCGTTCTGTTTAACCTAGGAGTCTCACTGGCACCAAATCTTTAAGCTATATTTATACTGTTTTCTTGGCAATGCTACAATTGTGCCTTGCCGTTGACTTCTTCCTGGTTTAATTTTGGTGTTTCTCCTCCTAGGTTAGGGGTTGGCAACCTTAAACACTCAAAGAGCCACAGAGGTCCTAACTGGAAGCCCCCCATTCAATTCTGTAATCGACTGGAAGCCCGGTTTCCCCACCATAGAGTCTCCTCCTAGCACAGCGTCCTTTTTCCTCTATCTGTGCTAACCAAAAGCCCTATCAATTGTGGAGCTGACCAGAAAACCCGCTCCTTGCCATAGTCTCTCCTCTTGGTGCGCCGTGCTTTCCCTACAACCAGAAGCTCCTCTCAAACATATGGCGCCAACCAGCAACAGGGAGCTGCAGCAGAGGGATGAAAGAGCCGCATACGGCTCCAGAACCGCAGTTTGCCGCCCCCTGTCCTAAGAAGTGTGGCTTCCATTATGCCTGCAGAGCCCTATCTTACTCTCATAATATGTTAAACTTAGCTTCACTCCTTATTGGTAAGTGTTTTTCAACACTGGCAACTTTAAGATGATTGGACTTCACCTCCCAGAATTTCCCAGCCAGTGATGGAATGGGGTAGCCTTACCTTGCTGGAGGTGATCCTACCTGGAGCACATCTTCCAATCAATAGCACCCCTCAAGATCATTGAAGCTCCTGGCTTCTGGTGAGTTGAAGCAACACCAGCATTTTTCTCCAACTCTTCGGATTGCGGAAGCACTGCAACCAAAATACTCTCTGGAATAGAGAAAGAGATTGCTTGTATGTACCGTATAGCAGCTGTGAATGGACAGCAGAAATTGATATTTTAGTAGCTGCTTGTAACCAATTGAGACTTGTTGGTTTAGACATGGAGTCCAAACTTCTTAATTCAGAGAGAAAAGATTAACAAAAAGCTTTCAAGAAAGCATGCAATTATTTCTTGTTAACAGTTTGTTTTGTTCACCTACTGTGTAATGTCATGTATATTTTACTCCAAGAGTGTTACCATGGCATAAATAAATGTAAAGATACTTTTTGCTGAGAAAAAGACAAAAACCATTAAGACTCTTCACCTTAAATAAACTCTAAATCTCCTGTCTCTATATACACATTAAAATAAGACATATTTATATCCAGTGATGCCCTCTGCTGGTCAGGAAAAACAATATTGAAAATACTATATACGAATGAATTTGGGTTTTATGAGAAATGCGTTCAGAATTGACTGGATAAGAATATATTTTATTTAATTGGAGATACAAATTAACTAATCCACCTGACAATTTAGCAGTATCAGGGACAAAGAGCTCACTCGGTAGGTGGCATATGAATTTCCCAATGCTGCAGCTTCTGGAAAAAAAAAACACTTAAATGAAAACTCATTTTAATAATCACATTTTACAATAGCTATAGCAATAGCAATAGCAGTTAGACTTATATACCACTTCATAGAGCTTTCAGCCCTCTCTAAGCAGTTTACAGAGTCAGCATATTGCCCGCAACAACAATCCGGGTCCTCATTTTACCCACCTCGGAAGGATGGAAGGCTGAGTCAACCCTGAGCCGGTGAGATTTGAACAGCCGAACTGCAGAACTGCAGTCAGCTGAAGTAGCCTGCAGTGCTGCATTCACCCACTGCGCCACCTCGGCTCTAAGCTAATTCTTCCTCGAAGCTAATGCTTCTAAAGCTTTCTTTTGTATACCTTATAACTGAAGATGATAAGATATATCTCACCCACAAACACAAAACCCCACTAAAATATGTATTTCAAAAGATTATTAGAAAACAAAATCAGCACAGGTGTTAACTAATGGTACCTAATTAAACTGGATGAACTAATCATATAAAATAACTTTGATGGTTTTCTTTCCATTATTCAGATTTCAGCCTCACAAATCATCACAAAATTCTTTCAAACATTATTACAATGACAGCAAGGAGAAAACAGTAATTATTTCCCTATAGAATAGAATAGAATAGAATAGAATAGAATTCTTTATTTGCCAAGTGTGATTGGACACACAAGGAATTTGTCTTTGGTGCATATGCTCTCAGGGTACATAAGGAGAATAAAATACATTCATCAAGAATAAAAAGATGCAACACTTAGTGATAGTCAATGTTACTAATAAGCTATCAAATCATATTAGTAAACAAATAAAACAATATAAATTGAAAGATACACGCAACATGGTTATAGTTATAAGTGGGAAGAGATAGATACTAGGAAGGAAGAGAAGAATAATACTAATATAGTCTTAGTAAATTTGACAGTGTTGTGGGAATTAGTTGTTAAACAGAATCTGTATCTCCCTAATAGTTCTTGCTAATGGAACAGAATAGGATTTTGATCAAGAAGAATTCGAAGACTATCACAGAGGAACAACTATAGCTTCTCCTTAAATTCAGATTGCTAGTGGCTAAAGAAGGAATATCCTGAATTTCTTACTTATTTTGGCAACAGCCATTTCTGTGCCAGGTTTGGTGTAAGTGGTTAAGACATCAGGCTAAAAACTGAGGTGACTGAGAGTTCCAATCCTGCTTTAGTAACAAAACCATCTGGATCAGTGGTGGGTTGCCAATTTTGTTACTACCTGTTCGGGCGCTTCTGCGCATGCACAGAAGCATCCAGGCAGGTGGGCGGAGCCTCCTGCCACTTCTACTAGCAGTTCAGCCAATCTGGGCAGGACCGGGAGCAGCCCATCCCTGATCTAGATGACCCGGGGCCAGTCACTCTCTCTTAGCTCTAAGAAGCAGCCAAAACCACTCTGGAAATGTTGCCAAGAAAACTGCAGAGATTTGTTCAAGGAGTTATAACAAGTCAACAGTGAAGCACAAAATAAAAACAAAACAAAACAAAATGGCTGCAGCCAAGAGGAAGCATTATCAGTAGATCAGTAGATCAATAAGCTTTCAAACTTGCAAGTAAAAAACCAAGAATGCCTCATTTTTCTCTCTAACATGACCTCATTTCAGGTTTCAGAACATTATATTAAGCAGCACCCCTCTATACATTCTCCAACTTCAAAAGCTTATCAGTTCAACAGAATATGCATTACCCTTCCTCCCTTTCAGCTGCTTTATCAAGTGTCCTATTAAGTCCATTTCTGAGGACCATCCAAGAGGCAAAGTTTTTAAGCCATGTTTCTATGCCTCATTCTCATCCTCCATATCTTTTTCCTTTTTACAAGAGAGGGATGCTTCTTCACATTATTGCACATCAACTAGGATGATGAAAAGCCTGCAGACTAAAATATCTAAAGAAAAGAAGAAAAGGATTTGGGTTTGGCTAGTCTAAAGAAAAGAAGAATTAGGAGTGACATAATAGCAGTATTCCAGTATTTGAGGGACTGCCACAAAGAAGAGGGATCAAATTACCGTATATACTCAAGTATAAGCCGAGTTTTTCAGCCCACTTTTTGGGCTGAAAAAAGCCGCCTCGGCTTATACTCGAGTCAGTGAAAAATTTGCCCGAAATGGAGGAGAAAAAGGGGCGGGGCCATGCCACTGGGTGACGCTCGTGAATGGCCCGGCGCCCCTGTGAGTTTCCCCTCCCTCTGTGTCAGTTTGCCGCGCAGCGCGCACCGCACCATCCCCCCTCCTCACGTTCTAATGTAATGCAGGGCTGTCTTATGATTCCCCTTCCTCCCGCTCCTGCCGCTCTGCAACGATGTCCCACCTCCTCCTTGTTATGGCAAGCAGCCACATAGCGATGTCCCACCTCCTCTGGTACAGTGATCCAATGATAGGAATCACTGTGCCGTGTGTCATAAGAGGCGGGACATCGCTCCCGCGGCTGCACGGGACATCATCATCACAGCGGGACATCAGCATCATGAGGTGAGTGAAGTATTTCATTGAATACACCGCTAGTTTACTGTTTTTCTTTGAAATAAATATTCAAAAACATTATTGGTATCTATTTTTATTTTTGAAATTTACCGGTAGCTGCTGCATTTCCCACCCTAGGCTTATACTCGAGTCAATAACTTTTTCAGTTTTTTTTGTGGTAAAATTAGGTGCCTCGGCTTATATTCGGGTCGGCCTATACTCGAGTATATACGGTACTCTCCAAAGCACCAGAGAGCAGGATAAGAAACAATGGTTGGAAACGAATCAAAGAGAGAAGCAACCTGGAATTAAGTGAGGAATTAATTGTCCTAATAGTGAGAACAATTAACCAGTGGAACTACTTACCTTCAAAATTGTGGGCACTCCATCACTGGAGGTTTTTAAGAAGAGACTAGACAGTCACTTACCTGAAATGGTATAGGTTATCCTGCTTGAACAGGGGCCTGGACTAGAAGACCTCCAAGGTCCCTTCTAGCTCATACTATTCTATTTCTATTTTGTTCTATTTCTCTTTCCTTTTCATAAGGCTTCCCTTCTGGGCATCATGCTATCTTTATCTCGATGTTTAGCTGAGTTAGCCTTCTTTAACCAGTGAAGATAAACAGTAGGCTCACCCAGCGTGCTGTCTTTTTTCAGTGAGTAACCATACACACAAAACATTTCTGAATAATCACAACATTTGCGGAATGAAACTGAAACTTATTTATGTTTTTGAAGGGTTGAAAGAAATGTCCTTCTGGGTTCAGCTCCAAGTGGGGAAGAAGACACTGGAGGCATGGAAGCTGCTTGGAAAGATGGTTTATTGTTGGACAGGGCCACATGGCTTGAGCCCTGTACAGAAAAGGTGATCACATGTTTCAATGTTGATGGAGAAGAAGAGAGAAGGGCTGAGGAAGGGGCTTGCTAGGCTTTTTATACCCTGTTCAGTCCCACCTCTCTGTTTCCTGTTCCTTTGTAATAAATGTATTCTGACTGGTTGTCAGACTCCCATGGTGCCATGCAGGGGGCTACTCTCTAGGCTGTGATGAGTTCTCAGTTGCCTTGTGGTCAGTTGAGTAATATCCCTTCCCCCTACAGCTGCAGTGAGGAGAAGTCTTTATTATGTAAAGTGGGCTAGCCTGGCCATCTTAATGGCCCATTAGCTGGGGATGGGCAGAAAGCTATAGGCAACTATTGTCTTTTAAAACATGTTTCTTTTCACATCCAGAGAAATATTCTGCCTTTTCAATATGTCCTAGGATATTTCATTTTTCTGGGAGAGGGCTGGATGATAACTTCCCACAGAAGATTTTCACGGGTGTAGGTACGCTGCTCTTGTTGTATTCGGATCTTTTCCTATGTAAGATTGAGATTGTCTTGGCAACGTTTCGGCGAGGTCCCATTCGCCATCTTCAGGCTGGTGTTTTCGGCTTCGTGCTTGTGTGGGTAAGGCGTGATCGGAGCTGTCATCTTTGGTAATGTTGTTATATAGCTGGAAATTTTGAACTTGTTACATTTAACCAGTTGTATTAAGCAAAGTTAAGGTTGGATTAAAACACAATAACTTCTCATTTGCAATTATGCCTTCTTATAGACAAGAATGGTCTTTTCCTCTTATAGCTGCCTATTTTACATTCAGGCACAAAACATTTGGCTTCTTAATTTAGTTTCAGGCATAAGCAAGATCCGTCTGGCTCGCAATGTGCTTCTTCGGTTCAATGAAGGAAACATGTTGCATGTTATATAGGGAGCAGAAATTATCAATGTACCTCTCGGGTAGACAGAGTTTTCCATAGCTGGAAGCAAACTACAGCTAGTCCTTGGTTTACAGTCATTTGTTTAGTGACCTTTCAAAGTTGACAATGGAAAAAATGACAACTGATCCTCACACTTAAAGATTCGTCATAGCATCCCCATGGTCATCATCTTCTTTTAAGGACCCCATAATCCCTTGCAGGGTGGGTTTGGGCAACTGAATGTAACTAAGTCAGAGGTGGGTTCCTACCAGTTCGCACCTATTCGGTAAAACCGGTTCGTCAAATCTACCAAACCAGTTAGAAGAGGTTCCACCAGTGGACCCGGAAAGCAGGCCACACCTACAGAAGAGGTTCCAAAATTTTTTGAAACCCACCACTGGTCCTTGGATATGATTATTCTACACTATCATGCTCATATTTATAAAACTCAGTGCCTCTGTGAAAGGTAAGGATGACTACTGCGTTTGTGGTGCAATCAGAACATTGCGTGTGTTGAAGTTGTTTTAACGCAAACCAAAGATGTCTTTTAAAAAACAAGTTTACATCATATTCTTATGCATGCCGGTGCTGTGTGTGAGGTAATTTAAGGTGGTTCTGACAAGTGTTGTCGGCATCTTCATATCTGATCACATGGGCAGCAAGCCACTCCCACAAAGGAGGCCACACCCACAGAGTAGGTTCGAACAATTTTTGAAACCCACCACTGAACTAAGTGTTTACTGGCCAGATGCCCTTCCTGTTGCCAGTGCAGGGGTTTTTTCAGTAGATATATTCTCATTGTGCCCACAGAGAGAAATATCTGCCTCTACTTAGGCTCGAACTCACAGCTTCTGATAGTGAGGTGAGAGCTCCACCTCTAGGCCACCACATCACTCATAGCATCCACAATGGTCATATGATTAAAATTTGGGTATTTGGCAACCGGTCTGTATTTATTACACTTGTATTGACCTTCCCAGCCTGCTTCCAACAAGCTAAGTCAATGGGGGGGTAAGCTGGATTTGCTTAATGACCGCATGATTTACTTAACAAATGCAGTGATTCTCTTAACAACCATAGCAGGTTGTTTTTAACTTTGCAAACAGTTGTAAAATCAGGCACGGCCACAGAAATTCTGGGCCCAATTGTGATCGTAAACTGAGGCCAGACTGTATTAAATGCTCAAGATTTCAAGTTACAAAGTTAACTTTGGGGGGGGGGCGGGATAAGGGGATAAAATAAGAGGATTTCCCCCCCCCCCCATCACCACCGCAGGACTTTTCTCCCATTATACACGGCTGCTTTCTTCGCCGCACCTTCCTACAGAGAGAGGAAGAACGAAGTGTCATTTTTAATCCCCCAAGTAAACAGGTTTGGTTGCCATGGGAGACGGCAGCAATGAATGTGGCCTATACTGAGAACCCAATTACCTTCCCTGTTGGTTTAACTCACAGAGAAGTATGCATGAAACACGTTATTAAACAAACTTCTTTTTCAGACCGGCCTGGACATTCAGTGACTAGTAGCTGTCGATCTCTTATTGCAAAGGAGTATAATTATAGGGTAATTGGGCTGCATTTAATATTTTGGGGCCAAGAGGGAAGGAAGAGCATGCGCTGCCTCTTGGCAGGACTGCAATTTGCTGTATTGCTTTGTTCTTTTCCCCTAAGTTCAAGTGGACGTTTTTCCCCTGTGATTGACCTGCACTGTTCAATTAAAGGCTGAAAAAACACTTCTTAGACAAGCTAACTATCCCTAGTTACTGTTGCAAGTTGTGGGATAGCAAACTTTTTGCTGTTTATTTTTTCCTTTTCTTTTTGCCCCAGCTCTCCGTGCCAGTTTCCCTGCCAGTTCTATGGGTGTGGCTTGGTGAGGAGGGGGGGTGTCCTGTGACTGAGTGGGCATCCAACTCGACGTCACTCAGGGGCACACCAGTGGTGGGATTCAGCCAGTTCGCACCTATTCGGGAGAACCGGTTGGTAACTTTCTAAGCAGTTCGGAGAACTGGTTGTTGGAAGAAATCTTTTGTTTTTTTCCCTTTTTGCAGGGCTAATCCTGTCAGGAAGGCAGGAAGGAAGCATTCTGGTGTTGTTTTTAGCCTAATCTTTATTGCCCTGCTTACAGAAACTGCCTCTTCTGTTAAACCTTATTACCATTGTAACAACTAAGGACAAGTGCCCATTGACCTGAGTGACGTTGACTTGGCCATGCCCACATGATCAGATGACCACCGAGCCCCGCCTACCCAGCTGGTCATTAGGGCAGAGAACTGGTTGGAAAATTATTTGAATCCCACCACTGGGGCACACCCACTCAGTCACATTACACACACACACACACGCGCGCGCGCGCGCCCAGGGAGGAAAAAAATTGAATTTCTATTCTACCTATTTTCTGCCCAGGCCTGGCCTAATCTGTCAAAGACCTTCTGCTCTCCCTTCGCCACTTCCTCCCATGGCTGGCTGCCAGGGAAGGCAAGCCAGGGCTGAGTCGTCACCACTGGCCCGCATCTCACTCCTCCTTGTCGCGAGGTGTTTGCAGCCACCGGCTCTTCTTTTCACTTCTTACTCCAAAAAAAGAGACGGTGGCTTCTTGCAGCAAAAATTACCGGAGCTGTTCCACTTCTTGAACATGCTGAGCCACTGCCCTGTTCTATGCACCGGCCATGCACATGCATACATTGCCCGCTGCCGCTGTACCGAGGGGATTTGTCCAGGCGAGTGAGCAGCTGGAAGTGGTGAGTGGAGACCGGGCAAGTGGGCGAGTGTGGGCCTGGCCAACCAGGGGTGGTTTTTACCAGTTCAGCGAACCTATTCAAATTGTTCCTACCGGTTTGCCTGAGCCAGTTGAATTTCACCCCTGTTCCGTGCCTGATATACACTTATTCCTCATTAATATGTAACCTTCTCTTGCTGGTGCCTAAACTAAGCATCTCTAGAGGCAGAGGGTGGAAAGAGAGGCTTGGCAGGGTTGTGAAACCCACCCAACAAAAAACAACCCCCTTTGTGATTTGAATTACAGACAGCATCCTGCTACTTGGGCTCACAGAGTGGCAGATCAGGGAAGAACTTCTGGGGCTCTAAATAATGGGGACAATTTAAATAAACATGATTCATTTGCTTCCGTTCTGGCACTTCTTTTAATCTGCTTTAATAGACAGCTTCTAAATTCTAAATTAGCCAACAACATAAGAATTTCAGGTATGGCACTACAGAAATGGGCTTAGTGGAATACAGAATAACAGTTGGAAGGGACCTTGGAAGTCTTCTAGTCCAACCCCCTCCTCAAAAGGGAAACACTATACTGGTGATGGCGAACCTTTTCATCACCGAGTGCCCAAACCAGAACGTGTGTGTATGTGCGTGCGCCAGAGTGCCAGAAACCTGAAGATCAGCTGGCCAGCATGCACATGCCTGTTTTCTGGCTGTTTTGGCCATTTGGGGGGGGGCACTTTTCAGGTCGTTTTCTGGCCATTTTGGGGGGCATTTTAAGGCTGTTTTCAGGCTGCTTGTATGGCCATTTTTCAGGCTGAAATTGACCCAAAGGCAGCTTGAAAACAGCCCAAAAATGGCTTGAAAAGGGCCTGGAAATGGCCTGGAAAACAGCCTGGAAAACGGCCTGGAAAACAGCCCCAAAACGGCCTGGAAAACAGCCCAAAACTGGCCTGGGTTTTTAGGCTGTTTTCACACCATTTTCCAGCACTCCAGTGCTCGCAAAGACCAGCTGGTGGCATGCATGCCCACAGGGATGGTTCTGCATGCCACCTCTAGCACGTGTGCCATAGGTTCGCCATCACGGCCCTAAACCATTGCTTTCCCTTTTTACTCTCTCAATGAACTTGCTCTCTGCAAACTTGATGTCTTATATGTGCCCTTGAACAGCCTCAATTTGCTCGGTAAAGTTAATGCTGGGAACTGTTTAAGATGTCAAGATGAAATCCTTATCCATGTAACCAGGGCCCTTACCCCTTTTTCAATATGTTGCATAACTGTTTTATGTCCTTGCAGACACAATGGGAAGCCAACGCTATCCTGGAAAATCTAATCGTCAATCAGAACAAGAGAATAATGAACGAGGAAGGGAGGCCTTTTAGTCCAACCTCAGCTCCAGCAGGAGACCCTCTAACATTTCAGACAAGTAGCTCTCCAACTTCTTCTCTAAAACCTCCAGCATTGGAGCACCCACAACTTCTGGAGGCAAGTCATTAATCCATTGATTAATTATTCTCACTGACAGAGAATTTCTCCTTAATTCTAGGTTGGATCCCTCTTTGATAAGCTTCTGTCTGTTGCTTCATGTCTTGCCCTCAGGTGCTTTAGAGCCTTTCGTACTTCAGCTCTGCTCTATTGGTTGTCATGACTGTGCTTTTATGCAGGGCTGGTTGCAAACTGGAGGAACATTAAGGGAAAGAAATGGCTCAGTATTTAGTAGACTGCATTTCAGTCATGGCTAACCTTTTTGTTGTTGGGTGCCAAAAATGTGAGGATGCGTGCGCATGAGGCCACACATGCGTGGCGGCACCCATAATGCAAACTGTGCTCCCATATGCGCATGTGTGCACAACTCTCCCTCCTCCCCCCTACGCTCACACACACACACACATGTGCCGCACTCCTTGCCTCCAAGTTGAGCTGGGTTTTTCCTTTTCGCCCTCCCCCCCAGGCTTCAGGAAAGCATGGAGATGGTGAAAAACAGGGCCAAGAGGCCTACCAGGAGAACTTCCAGTTGGCACATTGGGCATATTTTTCGCCCTCCCCAGGCTCTGGTGGCTTTCCTGGGGAGGGCGAAAATAGCCTCCCCCTGGCCTCTGGAAGGCCAAAAATCAGGTGGCTGGTGTGTGCATGTGCGCTGGAGCAGACAGTTCGCGTGCTGGCAAATATGGCTTCATGTTCCACCTGTGGCATCCTTGTCATAGATTCGTTGTCACGGCTGTATTTGATCCTCCATCAGAAAGAAAAAGATGAGAAATTTAAGGAAAACTGTCAATGTATGGAGTGATATATAAATGTGGTGAGAGAAGGTGAAATCAAAAACGTTTTGCAAGGATATAAAACAACAGGGAGGTCCAGTGAGTAATGTTGATGTAAATTAGTTTTAGCCTTGTTTCCTTCTCATTTTTTTAAATGTCAAATCTTTAATTTCTCTGGTTTCATACCAGTTTGTCCTTTTGCACGCTGACTAAATCTGCTCACCCCCAAAAATGGAATAGCATGATAATAGATAGGTAAGTAAGCAGGTATTCCTGGAATTATAAAGGACTTGCTCTGCAGGTTTTAATACATTAGAGACCGGTGGGTGGGGGAGTCTCTTTCAGCACCCTTTGTATGAACCAGGAGTGAGATTCAGCAGGTTCTGACAGGTTCTGGAGAACCAGTAGCAGAGATTTTGAGTAATTCAGAGAACTGGCAAATACCACCTCTGGCTGGCCCCCAGAGTTGGGTTGGAACGGAGATTTTGCAATATCCTTCCCCCAGGGGTGGGGAGGGGATGGAGATTTTGCAGTATCTTTCCCATGCCACGCCCACCAAGCCACACCCACAGAACCGGTAGTAAAATAATTTGCATTTCACCACTAGTGTGAACCATCTCTAAAAAATATATACTGCTTTTGCAATTCAGTGTAGTCCAAAGCAGTGCCCAAGATGTTCTGGACCATGTAGGTCTGTATTGGGAAGGACCAGGGAAAGCTTGGACTAAAAGTTCCTTCCTTCCTTCCTTCTTTCTTTTCTTTTCTTTTCTTTTCTTTCTATTTTTTAAAGCTTTTCCTGAATGCAGGTCAAGAGATCACTGTCAAGTAAACATGGGAAGCTGCAATAAACATTTAGGTGAGGCCTTGTGATCAGTTTTATCAATGAATGTTAAATTAGATATAGCCAATTCATATATTCTAATTCAATTATTTCTGTTAATGAAAGACATGATGAATTAATCTGATGAGTGCCAGGAGACACAGTTGAAGCTTTATTTAATTAAATGAGTACAGGGGAAAAATGACAGAAGTAAAGGCTTAATTGGCAAATGCAGCAGATGTAATATTGCTTAATTCTAGGTGGTGTTTGGGGCATCAAAGGTTTGGCGGCTTTACCACAGTAGAAAATGGATTTAAACATAGCAAAATTGTTGAATGCTAGCATTGGGACTTGAAAGCCATGGTTTAAGTTTCATGTAATGTGTTTGATACAACAAGCCTGACCATTATGACTTCTTCAAGATACTATAATTATCACAAACCATAGGTTAGTATAATACTAGGTGTAAACCAGGGATGAAATGCTACCGGTTCGGACTGGTTCACCTGAACCGGTAATAAAAACTGCTACTGGTTCAGTAGAAAAAAATGTTACCAGTTCAGGCGACGGTCAGCTGTGACGCACAATTTATATTAGCTAGAATCATTGGATGTCCTGCTTTCTAGTTAATCTAAATCACATGGCACAGCGGATTCTCCCCCCACCCCCCGCTGTTCTACTTACCTGGAAGGTTTCAAAATGTTCCTTTTTCAGCGCTGCACGGGCGCACCTCAGGCATGCACAAAGTGCACACTCAGTAGCAGACTCACTGAACCGGTAGCAGACCAGAGGATTTCACCGCTAGTGTACACTAGCTATTGGTTTCAGAAACATTGGTCAAATTATACTATTTTGCTTATGTATGTCTTAATTTTTGAATACCACTGGCTGAATACCACCTCTGACGCAGTGGTGGGTTCCGGATCCCGTTCCAACCGGTATGCGCACGTATGCGTCTTAGTACCTCTGCAACACTCCAGCTGCTCAGAGGAACATTGCGCAGGCGCTTTACGTGCCATGAGTGTGCACTGTATGTGCCATGAGCGTGTGCAGAAGCGCTGAAGACTTAAAAGACCGGTAAGGAGCTCAGGCGGGCAGGTGAGCCCTCTGGAGCACCATACCAGAATGGTATCCAGTGCTCCGGGCAGGCTCCAGTACACCCATACCGGAGCGTACTGCCTGCAACCCACCACTGCTCTAAGTTATACTCCTGACAAGCAGACTACTAAAAAGAAAAAAATATTTTGATGTTGACAGTCATACATAACATTTTTCTGTTTCAGGGCAGAGCAATTACAATAGAATAGAATAAATGAGCTGGATGGGACCTTGGAAGTCTTCTAATCCAGCCCTTTGCTCAAGCAGGAGAACATTTACTCTTTCAGATAAGTGACTGTCTAGACTTTTCTTTAAAACATCCATGGGACACCCATGATTTCTGGAGGCCAGCTGTTCCACTGGTTAATTATCCTCACTGTTAAGAAGTTTCTCTTTAATTTCAAAGTGTTTTTATTTATTTATTTAGGAGCCGAGGTGGCGCAGTGGTTAGGGTGCAGTACTGCAGGCCACTTCAGCTGACTGTTATCTGCAGTTCAGCGGTTCTAATCTCACCGGCTCAAGGTTGACTCAGCCTTCCATCCTTCCGAGGTGGGTGAAATGAGGACCCGGACTGTGGGGGCAATATGCTGACTCTGTAAACCGCTTAGAGAGGGCTGAAGCCCTATGAAGCGGTATATAAGTCTAACTGCTATTGCTATTGCTATTGCTATTTATTTATTTTGAAAGATTTATATGGCTTCCCATCGTCAACAATTTGGGGCAGCTCACAACAACAGTAAAACCAGTATCTATAAAACAACCAAAATTAATAAATAGCAAAACGATAAAACAAAAACTCTGCACCTTAATTCCCTGCAACAAGCTCCAATTATTCTCATGTAATTCTTTGCATTATATCTTTGGCTGGCCAAAATGCTACTTACTAAAAGAAAGGAAAGATGAGCAATAAGAAGGAATTTAATGCAAATTAACAAGCAAGCAATTTAATATACATTGCCTGCTTCACCTTACTTTCTGGCTTAATATTTTAGAGTAACACTAAAACTATACAAATTTCTGAATCTGGAAAACTTAAAACACAAATTGTATGCTGATGAGTTATGGGTTTTTTTGTCTATTATTTCTGTACTGTATGCCCAGCCTCTGACAGAGTCAGCCAAAAGTGTCAAAAGTTTTAGGACACAGTATAAATTGATAATAGAACCTCAAAACACAGGACTAATTAAGGCCACTTAATTAGCTATCCCCCAGCTTGTCGTCTTCCAAATGTGTTGGCCATGTGGTTCATAATTAATTGGAGTCAGAATTAAACCTATTCAAGGACTGTCAAGAAGAAGACTGAATTATATACTGCAATTCCAGGACTCCGCAGGATAGGTTGTCAAGACAAAAACAGCCTCAAAATGATGATCTTAAGTGCTAGAGATATTCAATAACTGTAGGAAGAAAAAAAATGACCTTGACAGAGACATGAAAGCTCCAGAATCAAAGTAACAAGAAGTGACATTTCTGAAGTACACGGCAGACCAATAATATTCTGAAGACGCTCAGGCACAAAACGTCCCTAATTCACAGAAGTGTAAGAAGGAGATGACAAGGGACATAATCAGATTTAAAATTGTCTGGTCTACCTAGTGTTGAGGGTGGCTTAGTGGCTAAGACACTGAGCTTGTCGATCAGAAAGGTTGGCAGTTCAGTGTTTCGAATCCCTAGCACTGCGTAACGGAGTGAGCTCCTGTTACTTATCCCCGCTTCTTCCAACCTAGCAGTTCGAAAGCACGTAAAAATGCAAGTAGAAAAATAGGGAACACTTTGGTGGGAAAGTAGCAGTGTTCCGTGCACCTTTGGCATTTAGTGATGCCAGCCACATGATCACGGAGACATCTTTGAACAGCGCTGGCTCTTCGGCTTTGAAACTGAGATACCTCCTCCCCTAGAGTCGGGAACAACTAGCACATATGTGCGAGGGGAACCTTTATCTTTACCTAGTGTTTTAATTAAACAAGTAGATTCCTTGCAAGGAATTGGGAAGCCATGCTTATGAAGGTCTCCATTTTAACAACACCTGGAATTTGCACTGATTTAAATTCTGGGCTTCTTCCTTCCATGTAGGGTTTCCTACCTAAGTAGGGGGTTGGACTAGAAGACCTCCAAGGTCCCTTCCAACTCTGTTATTCTATTCTATTTTCAAGAAACATTCATTGGGTTGTTGTTGATTTTCCAGTTTCCCCCATTTGCCCCTTGTTTATAAAACAATTTCCTTCTCATGAACTTCAGCCCTTATATACGAAGATAAACATTCCTCTGTTATGTAAGAAAGTCCCGCAATTAAATTTAATCTGATAGTTTTAAATTTGGATTTCAATGTTACTGTTTCATATCACTTTGTCGAAATCTTCTTAAGCTGGTCGAAGACTGCAATAAATACTCATTTACTTACTTACTTACTTTTATAATTACTGGAATCTTTACTACATGAAGTCTTCCTGCTGTTTTTAATATCCGAAATTTCTTCCCTAGAATATTCTTTCATGTCTGCAATTCCTCCCTCAAGGATTGTATTTCTTTTTTTTTTTATCAACCTAGCAAATACTGTGTTCTGTTCCTTAAAATACGTGTTTGATTCTTATGAAAAATTGAGAAGAGTCTTAACTAGCTAAGCCTGTGCTTATTTGCCTGTCAGATTCATTCTTTTTGAGGCCTTATATATTGCAAAGGTTACTGGCATTTTTAAAAAAGAATGAAAAATAGACACAGTAAATGACATGACATTTCAATAATCAGGTTTCAGGTTTTCACCTTCATGGCATTATATTTCAGGGAGACATTTTAAGAATTTGCTTTTAAATATTTCTTTGGTTAGTCAATTTCAATTGGAGTTGAAGTATGACCTTATAATCATCAGCCTGCAAGATGAAACGTGTTCCCTGAAGAACTGATGTTTCAACATACAGCCATGTGGATACGTTATACTGTAATGTTTAAATTTACCAGAACTTTTTCTCACAATGTCTCATAATCTCTGACAAGATTCCAAGATATAGTAGCATTAGTGGGTTGCAGGGAGTATGCCCCAGTACGGGAGTACCGGTGCCTGCCAGGAGCACTGGTACCGTTTCAGTACGGTGCTCCGGAGGGCCCACCTGCCTGCTTGCCCTTTTTACCTGTATTTTAGCTATTTGGCACTTCTGCGCATGCACACGGAGTGTACGGCACCTGCGCGATGCTCCACCAAGCAGCTGGAGCATCGTGGAGGCATCGTGGAGTGTCGCAGGAGGTAAGGACACATGCACGTGCTGTGTGCATGTGTGCGTGCATTGTGCGTGTGTGTGCACATGCTGCGCACATTCATGTGGTGGACGCTGGGCCCCGTTGCACTGTACCAGTTGCAACGGGATCCGGAACCCACCACTGGATAGGAGCCACACCAAGCCCTATAACAAGGGTGTCAAACTGGATTTCTTCAAGGGCTGGATCAGCATTGTTGTTCTCCGTGGGCTGGCAGGGGGGGAAGCGGGGGCGAGATGGGATGGACACCTCCTGCAGCACCCTGCTAGCCAAAACAGGGCAAAGGGGGCATTGTGCAGTGCCCTCTGCCCTGTTTATAGCCTGAATGGCCTCCTATAGCACTTTGCTGGCTAAAACAGGCCACGGGGGAGCCACATGTGGCCCCTTCTGCCCTGTTTTTGGCCTGAATGGCCTCCTGCAACCAAAAATGCCAATCAAAGATAGGCCACATGGAGGCCCTGCAGCAAAATAGGAACCACTTTTGGTGGGAAGATAACAACGTTCCATGTGCCTTCGGTGTTTAGTCATGCCAGCCACATGACCACAGAGACTCTTCAGCTTTGAAATGGAGATGAGCACTGCCCCCTAGAGTCGGAAATGACTAGCACATATGTGCGAGGAGAACCTTTACCTTATTGGAAATATCATTTCCAAAGTTCCTAGACTTGCTGGACCGTACCAGATTGAGAAAAGCTACAGTTCATCAGATCATCTCACTTTAAAATCCTGTATTAAAGAAGTCCACAATCCTATATTACAATGCCCACAAGCTAGAAAATGAAACCAAGTTATCTCAGAGGAGAATTCAGCCTGCAGGACAGGTCCGTTTAGATATTAGCACAACAATAGCCTAAGATTGGAGTGATTAATTTCTGCCTTTTGAGAAAACACAATGATGAGAGGTCATGGTGACCTAATTCTACTTTGTGTAATTTCTCCTGAGTTCGAAGAGCCCGAGACAGAGCACATTCTATTAAGTGCCTTTCATCTAATATTACTCTGGCTTCCAGAAATACAGCTGCCATATAATTATGGGAAAAGAAAACTAAGTGGTTAGGTTGGTGTTTCTCACATCAAATACAGAGACCCACAATCAATGTTAGGGTCAGTTTATTTCAAATCATGTGTGAACTTGAGTCTCATCACGAATAACATTACCTTTAGTCAATTTCATCACCCTATCACCTGACCCTCCTTTGTTTTCCTGTAACAGTTAATTTTATTTTTAAATCACTCTTGGAAAAGGACAGGATTTTAAACAGAAAATAACACTTTTAAAATGTTATTTTCAAGAAAAAGAATATGATCCATCACAGTTTCCTTCATATAACAACGCTTGTTATAAAAAAAATACCTAAATACTTTGATTGTTGAGTTCATGCTAGAGAAAGTTAGCACCCCAGAAGAATGAAATATTTTAGAAAATGTTAAAAAGGGTCCCCTAAAAGAGAAATAAAACACTTAAGACAGAAACTCAGCCACAGCTCCTTGCCCCCAGCAGATATTTTGGTTACCTACAAAACAAAATACTGGGCCAAATTATCTACAAAGCAATAGATCTCCCCTCCCCCCCTAGGATATAATAGGATTAGCTCTCTACCCATCTAACAACAGAATTCACCGCATGGCACCTGGGGAGATTGCATCACCCAGCAAGTCTCAACCAAGCCTGGGACTCAGACAATCTGCATTGTCCTCATGGGAGTCTGCCAACCAATCAGAATACATTTCTTACACAGAAAGGGGAAGCTCCAAGATGGGGCCCAAGAGGGTATAAATGGATGGATGGATGGATGGATGGATGGATGGATAGGTAAGTAGGTAGGTAGGTAGGTAGGTAGGTAGGTGTGTGTGTATGTGTGTGTGTGTATTCATATATGTGTGTGTGCGTGTGTGCGTGTGTGTGTATGTATGTATGTATGTGTAGATAGATAGATAGATAGATAGATAGATAGATAGATAGATAGATGTATTTATGTGTATATATACAAAGAAACATATACATATATACATACATGCATACATACATACATACATACATACATACATACATACATATCATCCATGTGCTCTTTTTTTGCCCAGGACCTCAAACCATGTGGTCCTGTCCACCATTGACCATCTTCCCAAGCAGTCTCCATGTTTCCAGTGCCTTGCTTCCCACTTGGAAGTGAACCCAGATGGACATTTTTTCCAACAACGCAATAATGGAGACTTTGTGCCTGGGCAGTAATTAGCAAAATCCTTTCAATCCAGGGAAGAGTCTTCAGATATGAGCAGACCGGGGCCTATGTAAAGCCATAGCACCATTTTTATCATGTGAAAGTGTATTCCTTACTCTCAGGATGCAGACAGTCAACCTCTTGCACAAAATTAAATAGACCAAGATGGGGAGATGTCAAGAGAACAGGAGGCAGGCCTGATAACTACCAAAAATTTGCCCAAGGTGTAGAGGGAAGAGGGAATGGCCTTGAAGTATAGGAGGAAGAAAATGGTCAGATAAAAGAGGACTGAGTCTGAGGCAGGAGTTTAACCTGAATAAACCTAAATAAAGAGCTGTGGTGGTGCTGTGGTTATAATGCAGTATTGTAGGCTAATTCTGCCGACTGCCAGCAGTTTGATCTGACTGACTCAAGGTTGACTCAGCCTACCATCCTTCCGGGATCGGTAAAATGAAGACTCAGATTGTTGGGGCCAATATGCTGACTCTGTAAACCACTTAGAGAGGTCTATAAAGCACTATGAAGCGGTATTTAAGTCTAAGTGCTAGTGCTAAACATCCCACACAAGGCTTTCACTAGTTGTCTGAAAGATAAAATGGAGGTAGTGTGAAAACGCACTCATCCTCTACATGGGGCAGCCCTTGAAGAGCATTCGGAGACTTCAGCTTATCCAGAATGCAGCTGCGCGAGCGATTGTGGGTGCACCTCGGTACACCCATGTTACACCTATCCTCCGCGAGCTGCACTGGCTGCCTGTTGGACTCCGGACGCGCTTCAAGGTGCTAGTCGTTACTTTTAAAGCCCTACATGGTATCGGACCTGGGTACTTGAGAGACCGCCTACTGCCAATTACCTCCCTATGACCAATTAGATCCCACAGATTAGGCCTCCTCCGAATACCATCTGCTAGCCAATGTCGACTGTCGACCCCTCGGGGGAGGGCCTTCTCTGTGGTTGCTCCGGCCCTCTGGAACGATCTCCCTGTGGAGATTCGGACCCTCATCACCCTTCAGGCTTTCCGCAAAGCTATCAAGACCTGGCTGTTCTGGCAGGCCTGGGGCTGATGAGTTCCCAGCCCCACTTGAATTGTTGCAACTGTTGTGTTGTTTTTAAGCTTTCTTTTGTATTTGTTTTTGTCTTTGTTTGTTTTTTGTATTTCCCCCCTCCCCACCTTGTTTGTTAGCCGCCCTGAGTCCCTCGGGAATAGGGCAGCATACAAATGTAATAAACATTGAACATTGAACATCCTTGCAAGATTTTGTTATTACAAACTTACTGTACAGTAAAAAAAATAGTACTAGACACCCTGAGTTGTAAAAAATAAAGCTGGAATATAAATCTATAAATAAATATTTTAATATACATCAACATGCATGCCAAGTAGGGGGGAAAAAGGTCAGAAGCCTCTCAATATATACAGCAATTTGTGGAAGACATGGTCTGAGGAGAAAGAAGATTTCCTGTGACTATCATTATTCAGAAATGGCTTCAGTTTATTATTCAATAAAAAGAAACAGTAGATCCCAAAGATATTAATGCTTCTTGATGAATTAGAGAAATAATTGCTCAATTTCAATGTCATGAGAAGAGAACCTCTGAGTCTTTGAAAAGGTGGTTATGATCTCTCTAAGTGGAAAGCTACAATGTTGATTATGAAAGCCCACTATTTCTCTTCCAGCCCTGAAGAATAAACCACCACTTCTTTAAATACAAGTACGTTTTACAGAAGGGAAGCTCAGTGGCTAAGACACTGAGCTTGTCAATCAGAAAGGTCAGCAGTTCAGCAGTTCGAGCCCCTAGTGCCAGGTAATGGAGTGAGCTCCCGTTACTTGTCCCAACTTCTGCTAACCTAGCTGTTCAAAAGCATGTAAAAATGCAAGTAGAAAAATAGGGACCACCTTTGGTGAGAAGGTAACAGCGTTCTGTGTGCCTTCCACATTTAGTCATGCCGGCCACATGACCATGGAGATGTCTTCGGACAGTGCTGGCTCTTTGGCTTTGAAACTGAGATGAGCACTGCCCCATAGAATCAGGAATGACTAGCACATATGTGCAAGGGGAACCTTTAGTTTTACCTAAGTTTTATAGAATGATGGAACATGAGTTTCGGATATACATGCCTAGTGAAGCCCCACTGAATTCTTTCAGGGTGAATTCTTCAAGACCTCTCCTGAAGCAGTGTTTTAGTTTTCAATGGATCTTTTGGGATCTATTGCATTGTATGCATCTTGATGATTCAGCTTTTCTTGGAGCTATCCATGGTCCTGACATCTTGTGTGGACTCCTACTCTCTTTTTCTTCCCTTGGCTGAGAAAGAATTAACAAGCAGCATTACAAGCTTACTTTTAACGCAAAACCAAAAATGTGCCCAATATGTCGGACTAAATATTTTGCCAGCCACTTGGTCTGAAGATACTGACATATTCACCCTCCCCTTGGCATGTTGACATATCTTATTCCTGGTGTATTTATTTTTATTTTGCATTTATTTAATTATTTATTTAATACGAATAATTAATTATTTATCCTTAAATAAATGTTTATTTATTTAAGGAGGGATGTGGTGGCTCAGTGGCTCAGACACTGCGGCTGTCGATCAGAAAGGTTGTCAGTTCAGCGGTTCAAATCCCTAACGCCACATAATGGTGTGGGCTCCTGTTACTTGTCCCAGGTTCTGCCAACATAGCATTTTGAAAGCACATAAAAAAATGCAGGTAGAAAAATAGGGACCACCTTTGGTTGGAAGGTAACAGCGTTCATTGTGCCGCCGTTTAGTCATGCCGGCCACATGACCACAGAATTATCTTCGGACAGCGCTGGCTCTTCGGCTTTGAAACAGAGATGAGCACTGTCCCCTAGATATAATTACAGACTTTTATAAGTCTTCCTGTGTCTTCCCTCCCTTTCGTTATTGTTAGCCCTTCAGGATAGGGTGACATGGTGACTCAGTGGTTAAGACACCAGGCTGGTTAGCTGGAAAGCCGGCAGCCCAAGTTTGAAACCTGAGCACCACATGACAGGATGAGCTCCCATCCTCACCCCAGCTTTGAACCCAGCAGTTCAAAACCCATGTGAATGTGAATAAATAATACCATTTGGGAAAGTAACAGATGTCCACAATGCCATACTAGCCATATGAACAGGGAAATGACTTTGGACAGCACTGGCTCAATGGCCTTGGGACAGAGATGAGTACTGCCCCATATCATCAATTAGTAGAGTCAAATCTGCAGGGATTCCTTTACATTTACTTTTACCTTCAAAATAGACCAGATCAGAAAATATGACTCCATGAAAAGAATACAGCTATATATTGAGATAGACTATAATAATAATAATAGGGATGCGGTGGCTCAGTGGCTAAGACGCTGAGTTTGACGATCAGAAAGGTCAGCTGTTCGGTGGTTCAAATCCCTAGCGCCACATAACAGAGTGAGCTCCCGTTACTTGTCCCAGTTTCTGTCAAGCTAGCGGTTTTGAAAGCATGTAAAAATGCAAGTTGAAAAATAGGGACCACCTTTGGTGGGAAAGTAACAGCATTCCGTGTGCCTTTGGAATTTAGTCATGCCGGCCACATGACCATGGAAACGTCTTCAGACAGTGCTGGCTCTTTGGCTTTGAAATGGAGGTGAGCACCGCCCCCTAGAGTCGGGAATGACTAGCAAGGGGAACCCTTACCTTTAGCTTTATAATAACAATATGGCAAATTCACCCATGTCTTCCTTTCCCTTCCTCTTACACCTCAGAGGTTCAGGGGAGAAGGAAGGAGTTGCTAGACTCTTTGCAATACTCCCCCATCTCTCTGGATTTAACATTTTTTTCATCTGCACTTGGTGTTACGCTAACAGCCTATGAATTCTTTCTCCGAAGACATTTGATTGGCTCTGTACCAAGAAAACATGTCTATGCTGCTGAATTTACAAAAAACTCACAGAAGTAAATCTCATATTTGAAACACACTTTTCTTAACCAAATAATTTCTGAACAGTTACCATTCTTGTTTATTTATGGATCACCAAATGTCTCAATTATTTTTTTCCCCTCATCTGACATAATAAATGTCATGTTTGGCAAACAGGCTATTGCACAATTTCCTTCTCAATTTCATCTCCAGTTGTTTCATTATTACTACTCACTGGAGCATTAAACGCAACATATAAGATTCTTACTTTTATTTACATGAGCCTAGAAAACAGCAGCTAATACTCACCAGTGAAATTTTAGCTATTACATTCACAATCGCTCTTCCATATCTTCATCAACTTCACTCCAAAGTAGATCACCTACACTCAAATCTATTGTGTAATTCTCCATTCACTTAGTTTAACCACCACACACGGTAACTATTTTTATTTCTTATAGTTTAATTCACAATCTTTACCATTTACTTCTCTTGCATTCCACTTTGCAATCTTCTACATGCCATCACTAGAGGGGTTCATAGATATTGATTTCCACCACCCATCATGGCTCTGATCAATCAAAGCTTTTGCATAATACTTTTAAACCATAGAACATAAAATAATACAGTTGAGAGGGACATTGGAGATCCTCTAATCCAATATCTTGCTCAATAATTTCAGACAAATGGTTGTCCAGTCTCTTTTTAAAAGCCTCCACTGATGGAGCATCCACAATTTCTGATTATTATTCTATTGGTTGATTGCTCTCACCATTAAGAAATTTCTCCTTAGTTCTAGGTTGCTTCTCTCCTTGATTAGTTTCCATCCATTATTTAGAATCCTAGAAAGGTACAGATTTACTTACCAGCCATACCTGTTGCTATGTCACATGAATCATGCACTGATAACAGTAATGATGGTATTTGGGGCACATTTGTTGCTTATATCACAAATGCCACCATAGCAGATACATGTTTATGCACTCCAATATCTTTAAATTATAGACAGGTTTGCAGGCTAACATACTATTGCCTGCATCTCACCAACCTGTAGTGGGAAGGAAGCAAACTGACTGAAATACTCAGGATATTTATTCTAGAAATTTAAAAATAGAAGACTAAAGTAATGCTACCTAGCACAATGAAAGATATAAATATTGGGGGGGGGGATGATTATTTAATGTTTCCATGGGATAAAGCCATAGTTACATTTTATAAGATTCATATGTACAAGTATCCATTCTGCCATGAATGCAAATTCCCAAGATTGGACTTTAATTGGACCCTGTTTTATTTCTGACGGGACTTTATTGTCTACCATTCAGCTAAGATTAAACAGCCAGTCTGTAATATTGGGCTAATGAGACAATCTGATCTAATTGTCTTCACAGCTATAATTTATCATTTTTACAGTGCCATCAAAGATGGTGTGACAATTTTATGGAAGAAATATTAAGCTTCCCTTTTATGCATCTTGATAAACAATCACACAAAGGGAGGCTTCTGAATCAAACATAAAGAATTTCTTGAAGACTTCCAGTGAGGAGTCATGGTGAGCTAGATATCTTTGAAGGAGTAAGGATAGCACAGTGATGGCATCAAATGGTAAATTCTGGATATCAAAATCTCTGCAGATAAAGGAGAGATCGTGAGATTGCCCACTTCACTCTAGAGTCTAGACAGACATTCCATATGAGTAAACTGCAGGAAGTTTTATGCAATTATCTCATGAGTTTAGTGGCTGGAGTTGACTTCAACTCAGCTCTTATAACTTCAATTTAGCCTATAAAAACACAAAGTGTGACTAATTTTGTTTCTTACTAAACTTTGGAAATTGCTTCTTAATTGTTTTTCATCTATTAAGGAGTTTGGGGCTAAGTTTCCTTTCATCTTTAGTGAAAGAAGTTTAAAAGATAAATTTATGGATTTAATTATTTTTTTTAATAAAGAGCAAAAAGTTGATTGACTTCAGAAATTTACAAACAGACTAGGGGACCAGATAAATTTGAAATAAAATTTGGAAATTAATTATAAGAATTTTCCTGTGGGAAAATGCTTCATATTCAGGTACTGCACATCTGGATAGGAATTTGAATGTTGGGTGCTAGAGGGAACCAGATAGAGAAGAGCATTTAATTTGACTTACTAACACAAAATGGAGCAAGACATACCTTAACTTTGGATACAGTGAAGGTTGTTTGTGAACAATAGACTCAAATGTTTAAGAGTTTCTATTATTATAGTTTTTTTATTTGTAGTTTGTATTAGTTTTTATCTGTTTAAATGTAAGGGTTACTAAAATTATTATTAAGAGTTTCTTGAGAAAAAAACACCAACTTTAAGGTAAAAAATAATCAGTTTAAGAGATATTGGAATGATTTCTTTTTTTTTTTAATATATATTTTATTATGTTTTCATTCTATACAATCACATATTCACTGTGCTTAATCAGGGCATATAACATTGAATAATAAACACGGCCCTCACTTATATAGAAAATGCCCTCTACAATACAAACCCAGTATACCACCTTAGCCTGCCATACACCCTCTTTCAACCCCCTCCAACTTTCATTCTTCCTTCTCACACACCCCTCTACGCCTACTTCCCCTCCCCTTCTTTCTAACCTTAACCCTATCACTCCCTCTCCATTCCCTCCCTCCCTTCTCCTCCTCCTCTCTCTCACCCTCTCCACCCTCCTTCTTCTTTCACTCGACTCTTTCCTTCGGTATCTATTACCTTCCAGTATATTCGGTTTGTTCTATTTTCGCACTAACATTGAAAAGCCACAGTATACAAATACAATCATGGAATTTAACACATATTGTATTTCCCCCCCTCCCCCCTCCCCCTAAATCCCCACCTCCCTTCCCTCCCCCCGACTTCCCAAAGACCATACGTGGTATAATTTTTGAACAATCACAGTCTAAAATATCTCTACATTGAACTCAGCTTCTTACTGTTACCCAAATTTTAAACAATTTAAATTATTACTGATACTAAGCATAAGCTATCTGGAGTTTCTTAGTCCCATATTTACTTTTTATGTAATCAATCCACTTTTTCCAGTCTCGTTTATATCTCTCGTTTGAATGTTCTTTGAGATATGCTGAGATTTTGGCCATTTCGGCTAAGTTCATAACTTTCAAAGTCCATTCTTGAATTGTAGGTAAATCTTTCTTCTTCCAATACTGCGCCACCAAGAGTCTTGCTGCCGTTATTAAATACAGAATCAAATTAGTCTCTGCTACTGTAAAATCAATACATATACCCAGTAAAAACAACTGGGGGGTAAATTTTATCCTTCTTTTAAAGATGTTTTGCAGGATCCACCATATTTTTATCCAGAATGCCTTAACATTACGACATGTCCACCATATATGAAAATATGTAGCATCACAAGAACCACATCTCCAACATTTAGGTTGAACATTTGGATACATAGAGGCAAGCTTTTTAGGATCTAGGTGCCATCTATAAAACATCTTATAAAAATTTTCTCTCAAGTTTTGTGCTTGTGTAAATTTCACATTTCTTACCCAGATTCTTTCCCATGTTTCAAGCATTATTGGTTCCTCGATATTCTGAGCCCATTTTATCATACAATCCTTAATCAGTTCCGTTTCAGAATCCATCTGTACTAATACATTATATATCCTCTTTATATGCATTGAGCTTTGATCTCTTATTTGTTTAAACAAATTATCCTCAACTTTTACAAAGCCAATTTTTTGATCTGTTTTCCACCTAGCCTGTAGTTGACCATACTGAAACCACGTTTGAACTACCTTCTCTTCTTTAAGTACCTCTAAAGATTTTAGTTCCATCACCCCTCTTTCTGAGATAAGAAGTTGTCTATAGGTGGTTCTATCGTGTTTTTGTTCTACATTCATATTTTCAATTGCATGTCTAGGAATTGCCCACATGGGCACTTTATCATTTAGTTTATGTTGATATTTTTTCCAAACCCGCAATAAAGCATTTCTTAAGATGTGATTTTTAAATTTCTTATCCGTTTTTTTGTTAAATAACAGGTAAGCATGCCAACCATATAACAAGTCATATCCCTCGATATTCAAAATTCTGTCATTAGTTAGATGAATCCAATCACTAATTGCAGATAATGCCACTGCATCATAGTATAATTTTAAGTTAGGTAATTTCAATCCTCCTCTTTCACGTGCATCTTGCATTATTTTCATCTTTACCCTCGGCTTCTTTCCTGCCCACACAAATTTATTGATACCCTTCTGCCATTCTAAGAGATTCGCATCTCTTTTAAGTATTGGTAACATTTGAAAAAGAAATAAAAATTTTGGTAAAATGTTCATTTTTACTGCCGCTATTCTACCCAGCAAGGACAAATGCAGTTTTTCCCACCTTTTCAACTCCAACTGTGTACTATGCCAAAGTGATTCATAATTATACTTGTATAATTTCCCATTTGAGATTAAAATATTAACTCCAAGATATTTCAACCATTAACTTCCTTTACAAGAACTTGCCAATCATATTCTTATGACAAGTTGGCTCTATTGAGATTTTTATACTCATTTATTAAATGCATAGAATTGATTTGAAGCCATAGGATATGCATTGCTTTATCTATAGTTTTCCAAAAGTTAGGGTGTGATCCAATTTCAAAAAGTCATGTACAGGTAATCCTTGACTTACGACAATAATAGAGCATGCCCGTTTTGTTCGTAAGGTTGGAGGACGTTAACTGAAACTCATTAAGTGAAAGAGCCCTTATCCTGGATCATCCCAAGGCATATGATAAACAAATGTAGGTGTGAATGCAGGGGTGGTTAAATGCACATGAGGTGCCTCAGGAATCCCTGCCCTGGGCTTCCCAGGGCCTCCACCACTGCGTGAGAGACCTCAGTATTGTGGGTCGTTCTTACTGGGCGACGGGGAGCAGCCGTCAGCCAGCACCTTCCCCCACCTTCTGCCTTTCCACATGGCCTATTTAACTCAAAACAGGATAATGAGCCACAGTTTGTTCTTTGCAGTAACTATATTTCCTCATATTAAAAAAAAAAAGTTTTAAAAAGAAGGGGGAGAAGCAGGTGCCTGGTGCAGTGAGACGGAAAGGAGACAATGAAGGGTTAAATGTTAAAAGGGCAGTGCAGAGGGAGCTCCTTTGCCTAGTTTGAAACCTGACCTGGAATGCAAAGCTGCTCTCCCCTCTTCCTCTGCATTGCCCTTTGTTATCTTTATTAAATGTATTACATTAACAATTTTATTGAGCAAACAAATATAAATAATACTTTGATTCAATCACATTACAGTAACAGTTGTCTAAATTCCACTTTTCATGACTGCTGTTCCTCATATTAGCCACAAGGTGTCAATAGAGCTTCTTTTCTGTTTTTAAGTTCTTCATACACTACAGCAGTGGTCTCCAACCTTGGCAACTTTAAGACTTGTGGACTTCAACTCCCAGAGTTGAAGTCCACAGGTCTTAAAGTTGCCAAGGTTGGAGACCACTGCGCTACAGTATTAGTAAAAACATGTAATCAATATTCATTGTAGAGTTTAGTCTGGAAATATGTCAAAGTATTTTTGTTCGTCCTTGACTGTATTTTCACAGTGTGAAATCCTAACAGTGATTCCATCTGTTCTTAGGAATGAAGTCTGAGAAATTTACATTTAGCTAAAAAACCTTGATATATGTTGATGCTGTGGTCTGAGTTTTGAATTTAATGGGTGTGATTATTGAATTTCGTATTGTAGGAAGTTATCACCTAGCCCTCTCCCAGAAAAATGAAATATCCTAGGAAATATTGAATTGAATTGAATTTATTAAATTTCTATGCCGCCCTTTTCCCCTAAGGGGACTCAGGGCGGCTCACAATCCAAGTCAAGGGAGGGGGTACAGATAAAGAATAAAAAAGACGAACAGAACAATACACAATGTAAAAGCAATATTGAAAAGACAGAATATTTCTCTGGATGTGAAAAAGTAAGAAACGTGTTTTAAAAGACAGAATAGCTTCCTGCAGCTTCCTGCCCATTCCCCTTTGTCAATGAACCATTAAACCCTGAGCTACTCCACTTTACATAGTAAAAAGAGTTCTCCCCTTCAGCTCCAGAGTATTGGTATTGGTATTGAGTTTATTTATATGCTGCCCTTTTCCCTGAGGGGACTCAGGGCGGCTCACAACTTAAAAAGGGAAGGGGGGAGAAAGACAAACTTTTAAACATATAAGACAATACATAATTAAAAAACACAACATTCATACCATTCGGGCGGGATTACAATCTTAGTCCCAGGCCTGACGGGATAGCCAGATTCTGAGGGCTGTGCGGAAGGTCTGGAGGGTGGTGAGGGTCCGAATCTCCACGGGGAGATCGTTCCATAGGGTCGGAGCTGCTACCGAGAAGGCTCTCCTCCGCGTGGTTGCCAGTCGGCACTGACCGGCAGATGGGACTCGGAGGAGGCCTAATCGGTGAGATCTAATAGGTCGCATGGAGGGTCGCGTGGAGGTAATTGGCAGTAGGTAATTGGCAGTAGGTAATTGGCAGAGTGATGGGATTAAGGCATTACCCAACTCACCACATGGCATCTGAGAACTCAACCAAACCTGGATTCAAAACGCAGCCTAGAGAGTTGCCCCTGCATGGCCCCATGGGAGTCTGACAACCAATCAGAATACAAGCTCAAGATCAAAGGCCAGAGGGGGATAAAACCAGGGACTCAGCTTCTCTTCCGCCCTTGCTTTCCCTTCTCTTCTCTTCTCCACCAACATTGAAGCATGTGATCACCTTTTCTGTTCAGGACTCAAGCCATGTGGTCCTGTCCACCATTAAAACCATCATTCCAAGCAGCCTCCATGCCTCCAGTGTCTTTTTCCCCACTTGGAGCCGAACCCAGAAGGACATTTCTTCCAACAGTATCTTGCAAAACATTTTCCAATCCATCATTTCCTGTAAAATGGATACATAAGTTCACATATCAGCTTTCTATAGTGGATATTCCAAACGTAGATTTAATTCACTAATCTTGTAACTTTCACCTATGAGTGGCTTGTTGAAATATAATGCATGCATCCACATAAATCATCAACAAGTAGGTATTCTTTTGTTCTTTCCCCCTTGTCTATTATTTCTTGCAGAACAGGAAGTACAACTGTCTTCAGAGATAAAATTGTTGCTGCTGTTTCAAGAATGCAGACCGAGAAAAGGCTAAAATGTACATATTTACTTCACTCAGACTAAGAACATCTTTGCTTATAAAACATTTAAGACTGTGGGGGGTGGAGAGAGACTTCATATAAAGTCTTCTATTTTTATTTTATTGGGATTTTTTTTTATCCTGTGTTCCCTTTCAGTTTTTTCATATAATCTAACTAAGGAATGTACAAACAAAAACAAATTTATATAATAATATCTGAATAAATTTTAAAATTCTAAACACTTTAAAGGGAGGGCACTAGTTTAATTAGAATCTGTATAGCAGCTCCAGAAGTTAAGTTAGTTTTACTTTCCAACATACCGGTTAGATCAAGGGACAGCAGCTGCATAAATCTAACTTTTCAGAGAACTCAAGGGTGAGGTGAGATTCAAAACAGGTTTTTCATGCTTTGCAATTCAGTCTCTTGGATATTCCACCTGGGTAAAGAACCTCTGCATTTCCAGATGTTGCTGGCCTACAATTTCCAACAGCCCCTCCAGCGTGAATGATGGCAAAACCGCTTGGAACACAGCAACAACATTTACAGTAGAGTTTCCTATCCCTTCACTACACTCTACACCAGATCAAACAAAGCAACAAAAAATAATAATAATAGCAAAACATTAACCAGTACCATATTGTGAAATAAAATTAGGAGAAAGGAAGCTATAAAAGAAAAAAAAAGTTTTGACCGTATCTACAACCAATCCAGATATCTTTCAAACTAGGAATTTGTTCACTAGTTCCTGGGAACTGGGAAAGTTTGTCAGCTAAGAGTTTTAAAACTTAGGTGCAAAAATCAGCATTCTGCACTTCCAGGCAAATTTGATCTTGGTATTTTTATTAAAGCTACTATTCTTTTAAGAGTGAGTGAGTGAGTGAGTGAGTGAGTGAGTGAGTGAGTGAGTGAGTGAGTGAGTGTGTGTACGTGTACTAGATTAGTCTAGTTAGTTAAGGCAACAGGCCAGAAGCTGGAATGAGTTCTATTCCCACTGTAGAAATAAAAGTTGGCTGGGTGACCTTGGGCCATTTCTGACAGGCTGTAGAAATTCTAAACTGATATCCAATCCAGTATCTTACAAAATCAACCCTGGACCTCAAATTCTATGGTTCTTGACTATTAAAAGCTGCCCGCTCAGTAAAGAGAAAGAAATTGTGAAATCCTTAGTGTTGTGTGAGATTGTTTGTTTGCATGAATTCATTTCACCACCCAACTAAGTAACATCATCAGCGCAACTGAGTATGGAGTTTGCTCCCTATTTATATACAGTAGCTTGTCCTGCCAGTTTTAAACTGGGGTGCGCTTTTGTTCTTGATGGTTCCTTGATTAAGTTATTGTTTTCTGCTTCTTTGTCTGGTGTTAATCCCTGCTTATTTGGATGTGAATGTGTTCTTTTTGTTTTCTTCTTAGCTTTGTCTGTTTTGGATCCTATCCAAACGTGGTTTATCTCTGTGTCTCTACATTCTATATATTCTCTTCTACTAAAAGGAAAAAAAGAATTTCATAAAATCACAGGGACATAGGAGGTCTTCTACTCCAATCTCTTGCCCAGAGCAGAAACCCATTAGCTAATAAAATACAAGTAGGAAATATCAAGAAACCAGCTTTATGTTGGTCAACCACAATCCCTGAGTTAGTAACCTAAGTAATTACTCAGATATTCTAGTCTGAAGAATTGTTCATAAGCATTCAGGTAGAGTTTCCCTTTGGAGTTGAACCTTTGCCTTTAGGTGGTTTCCAAATTCAACAGTGCTGGCTTTTCATTTGTTTGCATGGTGTCAGTGAAAGGTTCATTGCCAAGACTGGTTCTGATAATGTGTATGCAAACAGACAGGAATATGGCTCGGTGCAATGCAAAGCAGACTTTCCCTTTCTCCTTTCTATTTATGGAATACTGTTTACCAACCCCGCCCCGATATGATTAAAGTCAAGTTCTGAAATGCATTCTTACTACCATTCTTTCTTTGTTTTACTTAAGTGAGACGCCATTGAAAATTTGAAGGCTCTTCCTAATATTTATATCTATAAATATAAAAGCGAAATCCACTCACTCATCACAAAATCTCCAGAACGGTAAAGCCTACAAACATGACATTTGGCACGTACGTTCCTCCTGGATTCTAGGTGCTCGCTAAGAAAGGGTTTTTCGAAATGACCATCAGATCATTAGTATTTCATATACAGTATATTCATATACAATATATTAACATGCTCTGATGTTAGGGAGTTAGACCTTCTACTCCCCCTCCCCACCAGAAACGTTCCAACTGCCACTTACCTCACATTCCGTTACCTCAGGTCAAACTGGCACATATTCCACTCCTTCACTCAGGAGCAGAGGCTCCTTACAGTACTAAACATCGCTACCTCACCAAAATGTCTATGCCTTCCATCTATGGAACTGCTTCCGAACTCAAGGCGGAGGGAGAGATATTCCCTTAGGTCAGTGTTTCTCAACCTTGGCAACCTGAAAATGTCCGGACTTCAACTCCCAGAATTCCCCAGCCAGCGAATGCTGGCTGGGGAATTCTGGGAGTTGAAGTCCGGACATCTTCAAGTTGCCAAGGTTGAGAAACACTGCCTTATGTGTTTCAATCACCAACCACCACTGAGCCAACCGATTGTGAAGCAAATTTCTCCTGCATAGTGTCCCAGCCCCAACTCACTTCTTACACTGACCTCCTCAGTTCTGACGAATCTGTTCCTTCTACTTTAACACCAGTTAAAGGGAAAATACTGTCTTTCTACTGCCCAGAAATATAACAGATGCTTCAGAATGACATCTTTTAGAACCAGAGAGATGAAGGAAGGAAATTGTATGCCAACGTTCAAAGTTCAGGGGCAGGTCTACCACAGGATAGGGAGTATCATGGTGGGACCTCAGCAGCAGCCTTCATTTCTCCAGATACACTTTGTTGGTGATGATAACAATGAGAGTCTGTCAAGACCATGGGGATGCTACAATAGTCGTAAGTGTGAAAAATAGAACCACGGGTATCCAGCTAGTATAAAATATAGTGAAGAACATTCAAAGCAGATAAATCTCTCTCCCTATAGTCCCAAAGGTACTTTTTCAGGAGGCAACTGGACTTTCTTTGTTTTTTTCTTTGAAGACATTTCGCTTCTGATCCAAGAAGCTTCTTCAACTCTGACAGGATAGTGAGGAACATGACCTGGAGTACTGAGAATCTCTACAGACTCTCTCCCTATAGGAAGTGGTAATTTTTATCCCTATATAGGCAGTTGTCAACTTACGTCCACAATTGAACCCAATGTTTTGGTTGCTAAGCGAGACAGTTGTTAAGTGAGTTTTGCCCCATTTTACAATCTGTCTCGTCATAGTTGCTAAGTGAATCACTGTAGTTGTTAAATTAGTAACAGCTTCATTGAATTTTATTCGTCAGAAGGTCACAAATAGTGATCACCTGATCCCAGGACACGGCAACTGTCATAAATATGAACCAGTTGCAAAAATGCCTGATCACATGACTAGGGAGATTCTTCAATGGTCATAAGTATGTCACATTTTTCAGTGCCATTGTAATATTGAATGGTCACCAAACGGATGACCGTAAGATGAGGACCACCTGTATTTCCATCTCACCTTTCCTTCAGGAATTGAACTCTATACACTCTATACGTTTTCTCCACAACACTAGGAGAGCTGTATCACCCTTTGCCAATATGATAAATTCCCCTCCAAAGAATGGTGATTGATTACATGCCATCAAGTCATTCTGAACTCTTAACAACTGCATAGATAGGTTTTCTCCATGGACATCTGCCCTTAACATGGGGTTCAGGTCTTCCAATAGAGCCTCCATTGCCACCTGTAACTGAATCCATACATCTTGATGTTAGTTATCTCCTCCTCCTCCTCCTCCTCCTCCTCCTCCTCCTCCTCCTCCTCCTCCTCCTCCTCCTCCTCTTCCTTTCTATCCCAGCATTAAAGCCTTCCCCAGAGAGCTGGGTCTTTGCATAACATCTGAAGTAGGATCATTTGGTCATTTGTGCCTCAACTGAGAGCTCTGGGTTGATTTGAACAATGAATATAGGCTCCATAGCCACAGTTTTTCTGTTCTTCCATATAGCCTTGATGAAGAGAAGACTAGTTTCCAGGTCTTTCAAAATGGTACTTATTTGCAGTTCATCTTTGCAAGAACCAGGATTCCTTGGCAGGTTTACAGAAAAAAGAGGTGGTAACTATAAAATCCAATCAAATACAGGTACGATATCTAAAAGAGCAATAAAACTAACTGTTGTGTAAATTCATAAAAGAAGATAACGTAAAGATAAAACCTGCAGAAATTTTAAAAAAGAACACATTTTATGATCTTAAAGGCCATCACATCCTTATTTTATTCAAGTCCTCATTCACTCAGTCATAATGCCACTATCTGCAACTCTCAAGAAAAAATAGTGTTTACCAATAGGTATGCAAGAGTATCCGTAGAACGCTACCAAAAAAAGGAATGATTCAACACTTATTCCTTTTTGGGTAGGGAAGAGATTGACATCAGTTTGGAAGATTTCCAAACATGGATTAGCATTCACCGGAAACTTCCTGAGTCACAGACAAAAAACTGTGTGTAAGCATTGCAACACAGCAGATAAGAGTTTACTGAAAATGTTAATTTGTAATCCAGAGAAATTACAAATCCAAGATCCAAGGGTGAAAAGCTCATTGGTGTTATTTTGAAAAGATGAACATAACAAAAATTGTTTCTCTCCCTGCAGTGTCTTGGAAATAAACTGATATCCCCCTCGAACCATTTTAGCTCAAAAGATGGCAACTGTTTCTTAAAATATCAACACAGCGTTATAATTGGTGCTGATAGCAGAGAATATTTGTAGGTTGAACTCCGGAGTCCTTGGTGTTCTCTGAGCTTGAGGGTGTTCTTTGCAGACATTTTATTACCAAACTAGGTAACATCATCCATGCTAGTAAGGAAATATGGTTTGCTCACATTTTATACATTAGTGGCTTGCTCTGTCAGTGCTGGTGGGAGTGGTCTTGGTAGTTCCTTGATTGGACTGTTGTTTACTATTAGCTTTACTAAGTCGGTAGTTTCTTGATTAGGGAATTGTTTCACCTTGATTGTTGGTCTAGTATTAATTCCCTGGTCATTTTAATAGGTAATTGCTTCGAAGTTATCCTAAGGCAGGAGTGTCAAATTGGCATAGTCACATGATGTATCGGGACTTTTTTTCCCCTTTGCTAAACGGGGGGGGGGGGGAACGAGGCCATCATGTGACACATCCGGCCCGCAGGCCGTGAGTTTGACACCCCTGTCCTAAGGTATTACTTAGTGATGTTACCACAAAACTATCAATTGCTCTTTCATATCAAATTGATTAATAACAGATTATTTGTAAACCTGGATTTAGTTGAAGAGTTAAGGCTACTGAGTCTGCAGTCAAAGGTTAAGGTATACAGAGGATTCGGGACTGACAGTTTATACAGTAAATGGATAGTGGGATCCCATTACACTAGAAGTGTTGAGACCAGCTAATTTATAGAAGGAAAAGAGCTCCATTATAGGAGACTTGTTTGTCTAACTTCTGGGTGTGTTGCATTTTATAATGCTCACAGAGAAAGATGGGAGCACCATGAGCCGAGGTGGCGCAGTGGTTAGAGTGCAGCACTGCAGGCTACTTCAGCTGACTGCTAGTTCAGCGGTTCACTGGCTCAAGGTTGACTCAGCCTTCCATCCTGAGGTGGGTAAAATGAGGACCCGGATTGTTGGGGGCAATATGCTGACTCTGTAAACCGCTTAGAGAGGGCTGAAAGCCCTATGAAGCGGTATATAAGTCTAACTGCTATTGCTATTGCTATGTTGGGGAAGGTCTAACTTGGGAAAAAGTGGTTGTTATAAGAGGAGAGCCCTGCTACTCTATGGCAGCATTTAAAAAGTGATCGCTATCCGCGGTCCCCACGGTGTAGGGGACTTACTCCCGAGTAACGACCCAAAGACCCCACTCTGGCCTTCTGCCATTTGCTTCCCCACCTGCCCCGCCACTAGATTGCAAGGAGAAATCACCGCAGTTCCCGGAGCGCCAGAGGCAACTCGGCGGACCGGCTGGATGAAAGGTGACGCGCGCCCAAACAGGAGGCCCGGGAGGCGGAGCTGCCCCGCGGGTGCGGCCGGCAGATTCCCGCGGGGTGGGTGGCTGGGTGGAAGGGAGGGGCCGGCTGTTGCCGCCGCGCTCCTCCGCCAGAAGGTGGAGACTCGCTCAACCCCCTCGGCAGGTCCCTCAGCCCAGCCCAGCCCAGTTCAGTCCGTCCCGGCCGAGCGCGGCCGACAACTGCCCACCAGCCGCCGAGGTCCGCTCTCTCGCCCAGCCACCATGGCCGTTCCCGTCTGCAGTCCCGACCCCGGCTACATCCGCACCGTTTTGGGCCAGCAAGGTCTGGATGAGCAGGACAGTTCCACGCTCGCCTTGCCGTCGAAGCTGTCGGGCGGGAGAGCCGAAGCGCAAAAGTCGCTCCGCATTCAGCGGCAAATCCAACAGACCTTGGCCCGAAAAAGCAGGGGCTCCCTAGTCAACGGTGAGTGCCTCGGGTCGGCAGGGGAGCGGCTTCCCAGGGCCCTTTTCTCCCCCCCCCTCCCTCCCTCCGTCCGGTTTTTTCGGGTGAGCGAATGGTTTTCTTCAAAGTTTCCTTTCCCTTCGCCTTTAAGGTGAGAGAAGCATTTTTTAATTACGCCTCCGCTTCCTCTTTCATTGTTTATTTTTAAAGTCTTCTTCTTGCGTTTTAAGTTGGGCTCTTGTAAAAACTTCCCCACAAAGGGCCAGGGAAAGAAACCGGATTACACTTCAGGCAAAGTTTTGTATTCCCACAAAAGTGTTTGCAGAGTTTTCTTGGTGCAGGCAGGGTATCCGGTTGAGTACCTCAGTTCATCTCCTGCAGCAAACAAACGTAACTTTCTGAAACTTTTAACTTTGGACTGGACTGGAGAGATAGGTTTAAAACCAACAAAGGCACCTGTAATGCAATCTCTTGTTACAGGGAACTTATAATGGTCTACAATCTTTTTTTGTTGTGTTGTTCAGCAACAGAGTGGTCACAATGCCTGGAATGCACAACCTGATTCTGTTGTTACATCTTCAGATCCCCATAATTTTAACCTTAAATAGCAATAGCAGTAGACTTATATACCGCTTCATAGGCCTTTCAGGCCTCTCTAAGCGGTTTACAGAGAGTCAGCATATTGCCCCCAACAATCTGGGTCCTCATTTTACCCACCTCGGAAGGATGGAAGGCTGAGTCAACCCTGAGCCGGTGAGATTTGAACCGCTGACCTGCTGATCTAGCAGTAGCCTGCAGTGCTGCATTTAACCACTGCGCCACCTTGGCTCTACTTAAACTGTCTATTATTGACCTCACCCCATTCCTAAGAGGTCTGTAAGGCGTGCATAACCGCACCGTCGTGCCTCCCGCCCCTGTACTACTGTCCCCATTTATTCGTACCCATTTCATTCATGCTCATGTTTATTCTTATACCTATTATCTTGTAAACGATTGACAAAACAAATAAATAAAATAATAATAAACAATCTGCAATTTAGCAGGCAACTTTTACAACTCATCAGCAATCTTGCCATTGCTTTAAAATAGGCTTAGAGAAAGATATGTGAGAACCAGCTTGGTGTAGCTGTTACGGTATAATCTAGGAGACGGTGAGTTCTAGTCCTGTTTTAGGCACAAAGCTGGCTGGGTGATCCCTCTCTCAGCCCTAGGAAGGAGGCAATGGTCTCCTTCCATGGCAATTTCTAAAAAAAAACTTTCTAAAAGTTTTTAGACTTCTAAAACTTGTGCAGTTTTCTTGGCAATTTCTAAAAAAACTTGCCAAGAAAACTGCACAGAAAATGATAGAGAGAGGGAAGTGTATGGAAGACAAGGCTATTTAATTGTCCTGGAATGCACACCTGACAATGTTGTTACATCTTCAAATCCCCATAACCATAGGATATAGTATGTCAACTGCTGGGGATCCCAACTGTTTGTTGTTGTTGTTGTTTTTTTGAGATATACTGTATGTCTCATAATGTCGTGGGAACATTATGCCAGTCTAGGCTGTGGATACAGGAGCCAATTCTCCAGGTAGATGAATCCATAATTTCTATTCCACCTTCTCTTCAGAAGTTTAAAATAGCGTAGATGACTATCATATTCCCATTGTTCTGCCTTCTCAACAAGACTGTTGAGATGATAGGTCAGGCTGGGAGAGAGCATATGATCCAAGTTAGCCAATGAGCTTCTTGGCTGAGTGGAGAAATTTGACCCTGGGTCTCACTAGAATAAGTCATTATTCTCAGTTTGCATCATTATTAACAGTACAATTATGAGGTTGTTCTTCCCCTCCCTTCCTCCTTCCTTTTATGTCTGACTTCCTCTTTCAATTTCATATATATTACTAAGTCACCTTGTCAGAAAGAGTCACTGGGAGTTGGGAAGCATATACATTTAATAAAATTATTATTATTAACATTGAGGAAGGAGCCAATGTCCATACAAAACCACCCCAATTTAAGATCAGTTATTTATGGGTCATTGCAAATGATCTTTTTAGATATAGTAGGATGGACCATTTTCAAATTTATAGTACAGCCGACTTTCATCTTGCATAAGGTCAACTGATAAAAATCTGTTGTAGAATAGATGCAGCCACACCACATTGCAAATTTTATTGCTTGCTGCTATATATTTAAAAGAGAAGACAAAGTTAAGAGATGTTGAAAATCTGTGCCCTATAATACATGAAATAAATAAAACAAAACCCTCAGTGTTAAAAATATTTCACTTTCAATATTTCATTACATATTACATTACATTATATGATAAATACAATCTCAGAAATAAATACTATTTTACTATTATTGGAATGGAGTCCCAATAATATCACTTATCTGTTTTGATCACTAAGCCTACGGAAGCTTTACACAATTAACATAAAAAGTTTTAAGCCTAGGCTTTTACCCAATTGTTAAAACATTCACCTTCCCAATCCTATATGAGTAGTCCTCGACTTATGACCATCATTGAGCCCAACATTTCTGTTGTTAAATGGAACATTTGTTAAGTGAGTTTTGCCCCATTTAATGACAGTTGCTAAGGGAAACTGGCTTCCCCATTGACTTTGCTTGTCAGCAGGTCACAGAGGATGATGATGTGACCACAGGACATTGCAATCATCATAAATATGAATCAGTTGCTGAGTATCTGGATTTTGATGACATGGCCACAAGGAATGCTGCAATGGTCATAAGTGAAAAAAAGGTCATAAGTCACTTTTTTCAATCCCATTGTAACTTTGAATGATCACTAAATGAACTGTTTTAGTCAAGGACTATCTGTATAGTAATAATTTTAACTGTTATTACCGTGATCCATATTTCAAAGACCTAGTCATGGAGCCCTGGGAACGCTGGTAGTTCTTTGATATTAAGTTGAAAAAGACTAGAACTGCAGAACCATATTAACACCACTCCATGAAGTAACTTTTATCACCACCCAAATTTGTGCTTGTACAAGTAGAAAAAATAGGGGCCACCTTTGGTGGGAAGGTAACAGTGTTCCATGCACCTTTGGCATTCAGTCATGCCGGCCACATGACCACAGAGATGTGGCTTGTGTGCTTTCTCCCAGGGGCATCCTCACGTGAGCCCTCATTTGTGCAGTTGTGAACACCATCTTGACTTTTTGATATCCTTTGTTGGCCCTTTCCCATTATTCTTTGCCATGGCTGTGTATGGATCTTATGTGCAAAAGGAAAATAAGGTAAAGGTTCCCTTCGCACATATGTCCTAGTCGTTCTCAACTCTAGGGGGAGGTGCTCATCTCCGTTTCAAAGCCGAAGAGCCAACGCTGTCCGAAGACATCTCCGTGGTCATGTGGCTGGCATGACTGAACGCCAAAGGCACATGGAACGCTGTTACCTTCCCACCAAAGGTGGCCCCTATTTTTTCTACTTGCATTTTTACATATTTTCGAACTGCTATGTTGGCAAAAGCTGGGACAAGTAAAGGGAGCTTACTCGGTTACGCAGCGCTAGGGATTCGAATCGCCAAACTACCGACCTTTCTGATCGACAAGCTTAGCATCTTAGACACTGAGCCACCGTGTTCCTTTTAAAAGGAAAATACTAGCTTCTTTAATTTTCCCCCACATCATCCACCCAACTACTCAAAAAGTGACCATACTAATCAACTAAATAATCAGATTCTTTCACACTGCCTTGAGGTTTTGGTATTGGGAAGTCAAGTGATATGTGTTTGAAATATATAAAGCAGGACTTTGAGGATAAAATCATTTGGAGATGTTAGTTCAGCCTCCATATTATCCCTTGACAAATATTATTTTTGATACTTGGTATGTATCTAGTATGAATGCTTCTGTGAAGAAATCAGAGGTTGCTATTTTCATAACTCCACTATAAACAATGTATGGTATAGAATTGCATAAAGCATGATTTGTCAACAATCGAGTAAGGAATATATTTGTCACTCCTTCTTACTGAAATGATGTTTGAAGAACTTTTTTCAAACTCTTTGAAGCTCTAGTTCTTTCATTCAAGAATGGAAACTTGTCTCTATTAGCTGTTTCTCTAAACGTAGAGACTGAATGTTCCCCCAGGGTGACAAGCTTATGACTAACGTCTTTAACTAGATAATTCCGCAGTCAATCCAAGGATATCTTAGATACACTCCCTGGCCTGAAGGTACCAACCATAAATTAACCTACCTCCATTTCTCCTCATGTTTTATCTCTTTACGACATAATTGTAAGAGTTCTGCATATTATATAGCAGAAGTCGACATCTATGGCCTCTTTATGACCTGTGGATTTCAACTCCTAGAATTTCTGGGATGCTGGCTTAGGAAGTCTGGGAATTGAATTCCACAGGTTGTATAGGGATCATGTTTGCCTATCTCTGGTAAATAAGCTATTGCTTTATCAGCCTCCAAGTTTCCTATGAAACATCACAATTCATGTTTCCTTGCTTGTTCCAGTCCAGAGATGGACAAAAAGGTAGCCAAAATGTGTGTCGAAGCCTATATAGACTTAGATGACAAAACTCACTTCCCCTCACTGGAACAAGACATGTTCCCCAATTCCCTTTAATTGTGAAGTTGAGATAAATTTGTTTTGTGACTTTTGGTTTGGGGTTATTTTATGCAACTATATGCCATTTTGCCTGTGTGTGGGATCCAGTGGCTCAGTGACTAAGATGCTGAGTTTGTCAATCAGAAAGGTCGGCAGTTCGGCAGTTCAAATCCCTAGCACCACATAGCCGAGTGAGCTCCCATTACTTGTCTCAGCTTCTGCCAACCTAGCAGTTCGAAAGCATGTAAAAATGCAAGTAGAAAAATAGGAACCACCTTTGGTGGGGAGGTAACAGTGTTCTGTGTGCCTTTGGCATTCAGTCATGCTGGCCACATGACTATGGAGACATCTTCGGACAGCACTGGCTCTTCGGCTTTGAAACAGAGATGAGCATCACCCCCCATAGTCAGGAACAACTAGCACATATGTGTAAGGGGAACCTTTATGATATAGTCACTGGCCAAAATAAGGCAATATTTATTTATTTATTGATTGATTGATTGATTGATTGATTTAGAGCATCCCAAATTGTAGGAAGAATGTCCTTCTCTTTGCAATATTGCAAAGCAAGTGAATCTCTGCGTTTACTATTTTGCAAACTGGATTGGATTGTTATGGTTCACTGAAGTTTCCTTCTTGGTTCTTATTGTTAGCTTGTTTATCATTTGAATGTCAGATTAGTCTTATCCTAGTTTAAATACCCAATCGGGGACTATTTTCACTTCGCTTTAGTGCATATTAAATCATTGGGATTCAGGATGCTGTTTGAATTCTTCTAATGGGTGATTTATTTAATGAAGTAGGATTATAGACAACATGACCTAGGACAATGCGTGATCCAAGTTATCTCTTAAGTTAACTTACATTACAGTGTTTGTTCTAAAGATAGAACAAAGTAGGACTCGTGTTTATGATCAGAAGTTCTCAGAGGAATGTTGAGCTACTAAACTTTTTTTAAAAAATTAAAAGCTGAGATTTCAGTAACTAGTTTTTAGAAAGTAGTTGATCCAATATTAGGATTTGAATGATATGTTACAGTTCATTCAAAGCCATGCACATCATAGTGAGTGGATCTATGTATGTATGATACTCAATCTACTGTAAAAAAAATGCATACTACGATTTCTTAAAGGCTCTTAATTTGTCTTCACCACTTATCAAATACTGTATGGGAAAGTCTTTTTTTACAGTTGCATTAGTAGAAGAAGCTTACCTTCTTTCTTTACTGACAGTAGTCTATTGCCTTAAGAATTTCAGCCAGCATTTGGTTCACAAAAGCATTTTTTTAAAAAGAAAGAAATGTGCAACCCTTAGCTTTTATCAACTCTCTCCTGAGCTTTTACAGTAGTCTGCCCTTTATTTACCTTTTATTTAACACTATGCTTTTGAATTGTAAGTTTCTTACTGCAACAGTAAATGGAAGTGCTTTAAGCAAAAGGATTATCTATTGGCTCATTTCCCAATGGATATATTTGAAAGTGTGAGTGTTTAAGAAGCACAGGACGTATCCACCAGTGAATTTCTTAAAGGAACATGTAGCTGCCTGCAGGCAAGAACTATAAATATTAATAATAAATGTCAATAGATCCTGGAAGTAGATACAAAAGTGACAGGCTTAAGGTTACAGTGACTCAATAATATTCTGTATTAACTGGGGTTACAGACATGTTCTCAAGAGCTTTATCTGCATCTGCAAAGATTTCCACTAAGTTTTTTTTAAATTTAACCAAAGAGGTAGGAAAGCTGTTCTTTAATTAATTAAGTGATGATAAGTTTGGGTGAATCTGCAGAGAGCTAGAAAGATCCAATTCTGTAAGATTAAGGGGGCAGCTTTATCATCAAAGATCGGTACTGTCTAGAATACGGGTGTCAAACTCAAGGTCCGGGACCCATGGGTACATAGATCTAGCTTGCGGGGCCACCCTGGAGACCGCGAAGGACCGGCCTCTGCCAGTGAAAATGGAGTTCAGGAGGGTCATGCACAGCTGAACTACGTTTTCGTTGGAAGAGGGTTGCAGCTGAAAATGGAGCTCGGGAGTCTGTTCTCGCTGGGAGAGCGCTTGGGCCACCACAGGTGCCCCTGACACAAGTGATGTCAAACTGGCCACGCCCCCATCCCGAGCTCAAACACAACCCTGATGCGGTGCTCAATGAAATCGAGTCTGACACTCCTGCTTTAGAAAGCACTGAGATGTTTCAATATTGGCATTCTTTGTGATTCTTCTTGCCTACAAACCTTGATACAGATAGTAATTAAAACATGTCTTTATCTGAGGCGGGCCAATGAACTTAATTAAAAATTGGCATCGGGCCCATAGGCGGAAATAAATCTGGTAGAAAGATGTAGTATAAATTTCTTATTAGAATATACCTGTAACTGAGGAAGCCTAAGAGCAGTTGTGATGTGAAACATTTGCAATTTGGGTTTAGTGGCAACAGCTTTTTGTTTCCTTGTCGCTTTTTCTACCTTTTAAATTCAGATCATTTTGCATTGTTGAGACGCTGCTTTCTGCAGACTATAATATTCATACAGTAATTCCTGTAAATGCTAGAGTAAATGTTTAAAGCACTCTGTAGCGATTGAAGTTCCTTAATACAGGAACTGCATAATTATACATTAAAGTGTGCTTTATTGCACATGCACCCGTTTGAAGTTAAAAGAAGTTTGACGGCAACGTAAGATCTGCAGTCCTCAAAAGTGATCATCTGTACATAGGAGTCAGTTTCAGGGATTTCTTTATATAGCAATGGATTTTCATACACAGGGGGAAAAAATCTGCACCGTTCTTAAGTTCTTTTCCTGCAGAGTTCTTCAATTCTAAAAGGGTGATACTGGACTACATATCTGATGTTGTTCATTTTCTATATACAGAACAAAAGGTTTCTGTTTTGTATGAACAAAGAATTTCAAATTTACTTGAGCAAATAGGGCAGATAATTCCATGGGGATTATGCAACTAAAAATTAATTACATCAGTTATTTTAGATGTTGCTCTGTTTTCCTTGGTACAGATTTTTTTTTTTCTCTTCCAATATCTTTCTGTAGAAAATAAAAATTTTAAAGGGAGTGTTTTAAATATATCTTACTATGTTAAATACATTGCAAATGATATATAAGATGTTGCCTTATTTTTCTTGGAACACGGCAGAGGTGGATTCCTACCAGTTCGCACCTATTCGGTAGAACCGGTTTGTCAAATCTACCGAACCGGTTAGAAGAGGTTCCACCAGTGGACCCGGAAAGCAGGCCACACCTACAGAAGAGGTTCCAAAATTTTTTGAAACCCACCACTGACAGACAGACAGACAGACAGACAGACACACACACACACACACACACACACACACACACACACACACAGAGTGACACAGAGAGAGAGAGAGAAAGAGAAAGGAAGGAAGGAAGAAAGAAAGAAAGAAAAAGAAAGAAAGAAAGAAAGAAAGAAAGAAAGAAAAAGAAGAAAGAAAAAGAGTGAGAGATGAAAGAAAAAAAGAAAAAAGGGACAGAGAGACAAAAGGAAGGCGAGAGAGAGAGAGAGAGAGAGGGAGGGAGGGAAAACACATGGTTGGCAAGCCACTCCCACAAAGGAGGCCACACCCACAGAGTAGGTTCCAAAAAATTTTGAAACCCACCACTGGAACACGGGAATGTTTATAGATCAACCAGGCTCCAATTATTAATAAATAATATCTTTTGCCAACAAATCCTAACTGAATAAATAAGTGTGGTAAAATGACCCTACATTAGGTTTTAAAATATGTTTTGTTATTATGGGTCAAGGGACTTAATTTCTTGATCTCAAATATGTGGTCCAAGAAGGATGAATGAAATGAAAGCAAGGAGAGAATATTATTGAAACCCTTCAACAGCTGGAAAATAATGGATTTGGTTTTGTTATGAGTTTAATGATAGAAGTTTGAAACCTGGAGAAAGATGGGCTCCTGAAATTGGAACTTAATGCCAACATAAAATCCCTTTTAGAGTACTTGATTTCACCATGGGCTATTTCTTGTTGGCAGAATATTATATAAGCTAACCATTTTGTGAGGATCCTAATGATAGACTGCTGGTTTTCTAACTCTGAAGATGAGGCATCCAGCTTTAAACTGATAAGATCCCTTCCTTTTTCCTTGGAAATCTAATCTCTCTACTTAGCCTTTGTTCTAAATAATTGCTTTTCCTCTGAGTGAGAGGAAAATAAATAAAAGAAGGGTTCCTGGCACCTTAAAGGCTAACTGATTTATGGTGACACAATCTCTCCAGAAGGTGAAGCTGCTTCGTCTACTAGTCTTCCCACCCCACCCCCCAAAAAGTTTCTAATATGCTCTACTAATGTCTGTATGTGTATGAGAGAGTTTGCTATAACAAATTATGGTGCTTCAGACTGCCAAAAGTATTCCAGAGATACTATTGGTATACTGCACTATATTACACTTACACACACACACACACACACACACACACACACACACAAACACAGAGTGTTATGTCAAAGGACCTGGTGTGCCCAAATATAGGAGGGAGCATACTGCTTCCCTTTTGCCTTTCAGCTCCACCCTAGGAGCCTTCCAAGCAGAAAACCATTTTTTGTGTTGCATTTGTGCTGATAAATAAATAAAAGGAGACTAATATAGATCTATTTCAAGCTAGCAGGGTATGGCCAGCTGATAAGAGCTAAATAGCTTGAAATAGATCTATACTAGTCTCCCTTTATTTATCAGCACAAATGCAACACACACACACGGACACTGTATGTATGTATGTATGTATGTATGTATGTATGTATGTATGTATACACATATACTGCACAATATAATATACTGCATGAGTCAAAAAGAGGGCTGTGAAAATATCTACAGACCCCTCATATCCTGCACATAATTTGTTTCAATTCCTATCCGTAAAACGACGCTATAGGGCACTACACACCGGAACAACTAGACACAAGAACAGTTTTTTCCTGAACCCCATCACTCTGCTAAACAACTAATTCCCACAACACTGTCAATAATTTACTAAGAATGAATTATTATTATTATTGTTGTTGTTGTTGTTATACAATTGTATCACAGCGGCCAGTTGTTTTGCCGGATTTGGCATTGGTTACTAGTCGGACCCCACCCAGGGGCCTAGGACGTCGTAACGTATTTTTGTAATATGCGTGCAGATCCAAGCAGTGCGGCTTTTTGCATTTGACTGATGGTGATTTTGTCAATTTTTAACTGTTTTAAATGTAATTCCAGTGCTTTTGGAATAGCACCCAGTGTGCCAATTACCACTGGAATTACCACTGCTGGTTTGTGCCATAGTCGTTGAATTTCGATTTTTAAGTCCTGGTATTTTGCGATTTTTTCATGTTCCTTCTCGGCGACCCTGCTATCACCTGGTATTGCGATGTCTATGATTGTGACCTTATTTTTTTCAACCAGTGTGATGTCTGGTGTATTATGTGCCAGTATTTTGTCCATTTGTATACAAAAATCCCACAAGATCTTGACCATCTGATTTTCGGTGACTTTTTCAGGCTGATGTTCCCACCAGTTTGTTGCTGTTTTAATATTATAATTTTTGCACAAATTCCAATGGATCATTTGTACTACTGAATTGTGCTGCAATTTATAATCAGTCTGCGCAATTTTTTTACAGCAGCTGAGTATGTGATCAACAGTTTCATCAGCTTCTTTGCAAAGTCTGCATTTGGCATCATCAGAGGATTTTTCGATGTTGGCCTTAATGGCATTTGTGCGGATAGCTTGTTCTTGCGCAGCCAGGATTAGTGACTCTGTTTCTTTCTTTAATGTGCCTGTTGTTAACCATAACCAAGTTTGTTCACTGTCCACGTTATCTTTTATTTTTTCCAGAAAGTGGCCATGCAGTGCTTTGTTCTGCCAACTCTCCATTCTTGATTTTATCACATCTTTTCTGTATTCTTTTTTTTATATATATATTTAAAAAATTTAATTTTTAATTTGAAACAGGTACAACATCTTTCTTTACATGCTATAAAAAATGTATCAGTTGATCACAAATAAACTTTGTTACATCTCCTCCACAGTCAACAAACATAACTCAAGCAGTTTAACTCAGATGTTCATACATATCACCATCATCATATATCCATTTTCATTTGACTGTAATTACTATTTAAAAATATTATTAATAATAATATTCTTAAACAATACATACCCACACCAGTGGGAAAAGAAAAAAATAAAAAAAAAAACACACACACACACACAAAAAAGAGCAAAAAAGACAAAAAGAACAAAAGACAAGGCAGGGAATAAAAAAAAAGAGAGAGAAAAAAACGAACACAGGTATATATTGTCAAAAAAAAGTATATCAGCTGGTTACAACATGTTTTGGTGCATCTCTTCCATTATTTCATATTAATTCAAATATCTTAGCTCAAATGTTTTCTATATTAACATCATTATACCTCCACTTTTAGTTGACTATAGTTGTTTAAACATCCTTCATCCTTAACTATGCCAAAGAATTAATCCATAGCCACATGCTGACATTTCATTACTTGTTTGTAAAATCCTCTATTAACATCAAATCCTCATATCCTATTTTAGCTGAACATCCATAATATTTAATACCAGAGATTCCATCTTCCATACAGTATAATTTATTATCATTCTCCCTTCTTTATATAGTTATATCATATATCATAACATTTTCCCCATATTAGTTAACATTTAACTGTATATATTTTATTTTATAATAGTAATAATTATTGTAATTAAAACCCTTTATATATAATCCAAAAATATTTCCAACCTTCCTTTCTCATATCCAATTATTATTTATCATGTCAACTCCACATTATATACATTACTATCAATATCAATTATTATTCAGCTATATCTATTACAAATAAGAGTAATTAGATTTAGCTAATTTTCAATTGTATTCTTCAATCTATCAGCCTATGTCTCTCCAATAGCAAAGTCCTCTTACCATTCTTAAAACAAGTTCCCCAAACGTTTTTATAGGCAAGTCCAAACAGAAATATCTTCAGACCTTTTTGCTTAGGATGCCTCTGATGTAATAATGTTGTCCTTGATTTATTCCATTCAATTTGTCCTGAATTTTCAAGGGTGGTGTCAAAAATTCTGCAGATAATGTTTCATAAAGTACAGATTCTTTAATGTTTCTCATTCCTTCTACGCTCTGTCTTTTGAAATAAATTTTCTGTATGGCTCCCCCTCCTCTTTCTGCCTCCAAAGTGAACCAGATGCCCGGCTTGTCAGCAAGTTGAAAGATTTCCTTTCTAGCATTCTGCATTTGAATTTCAGGAGCATTCAAACATTCATTCTGATTCTTTCCTTCATATTTTAGTGTTAAAAGCAACAAATAGTCTATTTTTTTTTTCAGATTCTTTTTCAGATTTTTCATACGTATCAAACAACCTTTGAAAAACAGAAAAAATCTTTTGAAATGAATCACTTGAAGCAAATACAGACGCCATGATGTGACGCAGAAGATATTCGCAAATGAAGACACACTGAGAGCTATGCAATCTTATCTGATCTTAGATCAACACAGCCAAGCAATAAAAGTGTCAAGTTATAAGAAGCCAAATTATAGTAAAATGGTTTACAGCCCAATTCAGGGAGGCCCGAGGGGGTGTTGAAATAAAGTAAACTTTTCTTTATCCACGTAAACAGCATTCAAAGCATTTAAAAGATAGGGTAACCACCAGCCATAAATCCATTTTAAAAAAGCCGATTCGCCGCTGGATTCTTCTGTTCTTTGGTTTCAATTAGCTTAGATTTTAGTGCGGACCGTCTCTCTTTGAATAATAAAATCAGCTTACCAGGTGAATCCACTCAGACCGTTCTTAGGGGCAACCTGCAGTTTCGGTTAGCATGCAGCTAATCCAAAAAGGAATTGGCAGGAAGGGGTTAATTCCACGCCCCCCAGAGACTTTGCGATCGTCTCTGAGGTCACTGGATCTTCCCTCACCTTTCACTGTCTTCTACGGGACAGCTAGGGTCCAACGACCCGTCCAAAAATCCTTCGGAATAGAGGAATTTCAGGAATAGCCTGAAACTCCATCTTCTCACTGCTAAGCCCCGTCTTCTTCCATCTTTTCTGTATTCTTGTTTCGTCTGTTGGGCCTTCAGTAGATTTTTGTTCTTTACTTCGATTAATAGATGTTCTTGACTTTCTTTTAAATAATCAGCCAGTGCATGTTTTTCTTCTTCAACTATTTGCTTCACTTGTAATAATCCTCTGCTACCTGATTTTCGGGGCAGATATAGTCTATCAGTATCACCACGTGGATGTAAACTGTAGTGCATTGTCATTAGTTTCCTGGTTTTTCGGTCCAAAATGTCCAAATCAGCTTGTGTCCAGTTAACTATACCAGCTGTGTATCTTATAACTAGTATTGCCCAGGTATTTATGGCCTTGATTGTATTTCCACCATTCAATTTAGATTTTAAAATTTTCCTAACTCTGTTGGTGCACACTCGCCTGATAATAGTTTTTACTTCTCCATGCTTGATGTTATCCAACTGCAGAATGCCTAAGTATTTGTAGGCTTCATTTTCGTTGCATTTAATTAGTTGGCCATTGGGCATTTCAATTCCCTCACATGCAGTGATTTTGCCCCTTTTTATGGATTATTATTATTATTATTATTATTATTATTATTATTATTATACAATTGTATCACAGCGGCCAGTTGTTTCGCCGGATTTGGCATTGGTTACTAGTCGGACCCCACCCAGAGGCCTAGGACGTCATAACGTATTTTCGTAATATGCGTGCAGATCCAAGCAGTGCGGCTTTTTGCATTTGACTGATGGTGATTTTGTCAATTTTTAACTGTTTTAAATGTAATTCCAGTGCTTTTGGAATAGCACCCAGTGTGCCAATTACCACTGGAATTACCACTGCTGGTTTGTGCCATAGTCGTTGAATTTCGATTTTTAAGTCCTGGTATTTTGCGATTTTTTCATGTTCCTTTTTGGCGACCCTGCTATCACCTGGTATTGCAATATCTATGATTGTAACCTTGTTTTTCTCAACCAGTGTGATGTCTGGTGTATTATGCGCCAGTATTTTGTCCGTTTGTATACGGAAATCCCACAAGATCTTGACCATCTGATTTTCGGTGACTTTTTTAGGCTGATGTTCCCACCAGTTTGTTGCTGTTTTAATATTATAATTTTTGCACAAATTCCAATGGATCATTTGCGCTACTGAATTGTGCTGCAATTTATAATCAGTCTGTGCGATTTTTTTACAGCAGCTGAGTATGTGATCAACAGTTTCATCAGCTTCTTTGCAAAGTCTGCATTTGGCATCATCAGAGGATTTTTCGATTTTGGCCTTAATGGCATTTGTGCGGATAGCTTGTTCTTGCGCAGCCAGGATTAGTGACTCTGTTTCTTTCTTTAATGTACCTGTTGTTAACCATAACCAAGTTTGTTCACTGTCCACTTTATCTTTTATTTTTTCCAGAAATTGGCCATGCAGTGCTTTGTTCTGCCAACTCTTCATTCTTGATTTTATCACATCTTTTCTGTATTCTTGTTTCGTCTGTTGGGTCTTCAGTAGATTTTTGTTCTTTACTTCGATTAATAGATGTTCTTGACTTTCTTTTAAATAATCAGCCAGTGCATGTTTTTCTTCTTCAACTGTTTGCTTCACTTGTAATAATCCTCTGCCACCTGATTTTCGGGGCAGATATAGTCTATCAGTATCACCACGTGGATGTAAACTGTAGTGCATTGTCATTAGTTTCCTGATTTTTCGGTCCAAAAGGTCCAAATCAGCTTGTGTCCAGTTAACTATACCAGCTGTGTATCTTATAACTGGTATTGCCCAGGTTTTTTTTTTATTATTATTATTACTATTGTTGTTGTTGTACAATTGTACCACAGCGGCCAGTTGTTTCGCCGGATTTGGCATTGGTTACTAGTCGGGCCCCACCCAGGGGCCTAGGACGTCGTAACGTATTTTCGTAATATGCGTGCAGATCCAAGCAGTGCGGCTTTTTGCATTTGACTGATGGTGATTTTGTCAATTTTTAACTGTTTTAAATGTAATTCCAGTGCTTTTGGAATAGCACCCAGTGTGCCAATTACCACTGGAATTACCACTGCTGGTTTGTGCCATAGTCGTTGAATTTCGATTTTTAAGTCCTGGTATCTTGCGATTTTTTCATGTTCCTTCTCGGCGACCCTGCTATCACCTGGTATTGCGATGTCTATGATTGTGACATTATTATTATTATTATTATTATTATTATTATTATTATTATTATTATCTTTCTTCCTAGTATCTATCTCTCCCCACTTATGATTATAACCATATTGCTTGTATCTTTCAATTTATATTGCTTTTGTTTCCTAGTTTGATTTGATAGCTTATTAGTAACCCTGACTATCACTAAGTGTTGTATCTTTTTATTCTTGATGAATGTATTATTCTCCCTATGTACACTAAGAGCATCTGCACCAAAGACAAATTCCATGTGTCCAATCACACTTGGCCAATAAAGAATTCTACTCTATTCTAAAAGTTATCCAAGTTTTATGAAAGGAAGTTATCCAAGTCCCTACTTACCAGATGCAAAATGCTATGAACCCAGATGAGTTTGGGGTAACCCAATGATTAGATCAGATGTAAGCCCTTGAGAAGCTATCTACTAATTTGTAAATGAATTGCTAAACTGGAGTGGCTAAACTGTATCAAGACAGGCAAAGTCTTGGTCTATTTGTAGGCAAACACATCCGCTTATGTTTAATTAGATCAGGGTAGTTTTATGCAGAGAAGGAAGAATATGGATTGAAGGATGAATGAGACCTCTGTGGCAAGAGACTGTTTCTGTTTCCCTTGACGGTTGAACCTTGAAACCATGCAGATAAAGCATCTTGATTGTTTTGTTTTTAGTATTTCCTATGGAGACTTATTTGAGTAATTAATATGCAGCTCTCTTTAGCTTTATTTTCATATGGGAGTTTCCATTGAGTTTCATTTTATTGCCTCTCACCCAAATCATATGGTTTGTGCTCTGGCAAAGAGATTAAAATTCTTTTAAGAATAATTAATGGGTCCTTTAAATAGTTGCCCCAACAACATGGAATATCTTCCCTATTGTTTCGGGTTTACTCAGTCTCATCACTGACCACCTTTATTAATTAGGGGCAACCGGATCAGGACGCTGTATAGCACTTGTGAAAAAGAATTTGGGCATTTTGCAAACAGCTAATATCCACTTGCATTTGATCAACAACATAATCCTCACTGCAACGCGATGCAATGGAAGGAAGGAAACAGTTGAATCTCAGGCACTCCTTAAAACTTTACTGTTTATGTACAAAAGTTCTTGCAAACTTTTGTATGACATTAAGATACACAAAGACAAAAACAACAACAATGCATCACTGGAGACTTACCAGAGGCAAATATTGTTGTGCCTAGAAGAACTAAATGGAAAGACATTATGGACTTAGGTGGTAGATAGGACACAATGCCGATGGGCATCTTGCCATCGAAATTAAGACTTTTTGAAACACGAAAGTGAAAATAAAAGAACCCTCATGAAAGAGCCAAATCTTATAGATTTCTTCTAGGTTCTTGCAGATCTCACTAGATTTCAACCACTTTCAATTATTCCCCTCTCCCTCCCCCCCCTATCTCACACTCACATCATTCCCCCATGCTCAATAGGGTTGGATGACCACTAGCTGAAAAACTTATCCACCCTTGATTTGAGTCCAAGTAAGTAAACAGGAGTGCTCTGGAACCCATTGACGTGGTTGTAGTAGGTCCATATCTAAACTGCATAATGCCACATGGCTACTACATAGCAAAAATATTTTCTTATTGCCATTTAGTGGTCATTTTGATTTGTGAAGCCAGGGTACAACAATCTAGGCTAATCTAGGTCAAATGACCTTGCTATGTTGTTAGAATCCAGAATTCACAACCAAGCACTGGAAAACGTTCCTGCTTTAATCTGTAAAGCATTGCCTGGGACTGATGTTTGTTAGCACGAAAATGTTGTCAACTGATTTCTAAATGTAGATATTATTTTTCACTAGTTCTCCTCAGTTCTCCTCCAAATTTACTATTTTTGTTTTCCAGCTGACAATTTGTAGCTTCTGTGAACACTTAGAATGTGTTTTGTAATCTGAGATGATTGGCCAGTTACACACACACATACACACACGTGTGTGTGTGTGTGTGTGTGTGTGTGTGTGTAAATATTGTGAATTGTCTTAAAAATGCGAGTTCCAAGTGTAGTTATAAAAGAAACAGACATTGTGATCTCCGGAACTTTAAAATTATATTTCTCACTTAGCTTTTGTTAGCAACTGCTAACAGAGTGTAGAGTGTAAAAGTCATTAAAGAGATACCTGCCTTATACAATGTTGATCGATTTGGCTGTTATGCGCGTGACAGGCCCATCCACCCGCCTCCCAACTGTAATTAGCATTCCTTCCTCCCTTATGGAACACAGCTCATACATACATACATACATACAATGAATATTTAAACATGTAAACTGTAAATTTATAACCACAATGTGGGTTAACCACTACTTATCCATAAAAACCTTTCTTAAAGATTTTTAGTTTCAGATCTGGTGTCCAAAAATGCAGAAGCACCATCATAATACCAGCATTAACCGTTAGTGGCAAAATATACAGCAATTTATATTATTATATATATATATCAGAAGTTTTATATATATGTAAAACAATTCTGCTCTTGTGCTACATATAACCTTCAACTTTTCTTATGTTCTTGTTTAAATTAAAACTAAAACATCTAGTGAGGAAAATCACATCACTATAGTACTTAATCGTTTCCAAACCTTTTAATCAAGTAATTTAGTTCACTTCTGCTATATATTTTGGGCATATTGCTACCTGCGTTAAAGAATTTCGCAACTCATATAAAAACCAGTATTCCAGTTTAATCAACTGAATCTGGTATGCTGGAGACTTTGGGGTGAGACACCCAGCTTGAGAGAATGATTAAAAAATAAATTAGAACAGAAATCCGATTGTAACCAAAGAAATAGATTACAGCTCAAATAACTTGATCTTTCAGGAATGCAAGACAAAACAGGGTCCCTGCCGCTCACATTTTCTGCAGAAATGCTTAACTTTCCAGGTATGGGTAAAAGAGTTTCATTAATCCACAATTCTGCTCTGCAGTTTATCTGCCATATGTTTCTTCTAATCTACACACAGTCTGCTGGTGGCCTCAGAGGAGACAGAGAGGAAGATTAAGGAAAGCTTGCTCTGGTTGTAATTGAAAGAATCCAGAGCATGGGAAAGTAATGGAGGATCAATAGCTGGAGTCAATGTAGAATAAGCAAAAGTTTAATGATACAAGAGACAGCCAGACTGCACCACAATGCAAGAGTGGGCAGACACATTCTTATGGGAACCGTTTTTTTTTCCAGTTTAAAGATAATGATGCATCTTATTTGGGGGTTATGTCCAGGGGTGGGCTTCAAAAATTGCAACATCGGGTTCACTAGCCCGTTGCTGGGTAGGTGTGGCCATGGTGGGTGTGGCTTAGTCAGCCTCCTGCACCATGGCAGGGAGGCATTTTTCGTTCTCCCCAGGCTCCAGAGACTTTCCTCAAGTCTCTGGGAGGGCAAAAACTGCCTCCCCCAGGCTTCAGAGGCCGTCAGAGTCCAGAAACAGACCAGTTTCCGGACTTCCAGAACTTCTGATAGGCCCGTTTTTCGCCCTCCCCAGGCTCTGGAGGCTTTTGTCGAGCCTACGGGAGGGCGGAAACTGCTCCTCCTGGGCTCCGGAGGCCCTCTGGAGGCTAGAAACACGCCTGTTTCTGGACTTCCAGAACCTCTGGTAGGCCCATTTCCCCCCTCCCTGAGCCTCCATGCGGGCCCTGCATTTACCTGGCATGATGAAAGGGCCCCATGGAGACTCCTGGGAGGGGTGGCATAGGGAGGGGTGGGCGTGGCCAGCCAGGAGTGGCATTTGGGGATTTGTCAAACTGGGCAGAATCCTAGCTAGAGGATCATCCGAACTTGTGCGAACCTCCATCAGCCCACCCCTGTTTATGTCCTGTTTAACCATGCTGCAGAATTCTAACTGATGGCATTATTTATCTTAGGAGTGGAAACCAATGAATTTTCTACTGGTCTGAATCAAATACCATTGTTTTATGTCCACTCAGAGTCCCTGAGATTGAGCTCAAATATTTAGCAGAAGGGTCACAGAATTTTAAATCCATATTTAACCAAGGGGGTCTCAGAGAATTGGGATGCCAGAGGAAAAAATTAGATGAGCTTATGCCAATATTTTAGGGGCCAAGATGTATACAATCCTCAAAGGAGATTAGGTTGAATTCTAGTTTAATAGTTGGATACACAATGGGGTATATCTAACAGAGCTGACTTCAGTACAATATTTACCAACGTAGGCAGCATTGATCATTTAACACATGACCTTTGCCCTGTAGATCTTAATAACCGTCATGCTTGTTAGCACTGCAACATGTAAAATAGCATTTGCAAAATGATCCCCCCCCCCCCCCCCGAATTCAAACTTTACCCTTCCAGGATGTTAAGGTAGCGAAGAAATTAACCCATAAAGGATTTAACCTGATTAATGCTGATGTAATCAGTTTCCCAAGACTGATAATAGCAGTTAGACTTATATACCGCTTCATAGGGCTTTCAGCCCTCTCTAAGCAGTTTACAGAGTCAGCATATTGCCCCCAACAATCCGGGTCCTCATTTTACCCACCTCGGAAGGATGGAAGGCTGAGTCAACCCTGAGCCGGTGAGATTTGAACAGCCGAACTGCTGAACTGCAGTCAGCTGAAGTAGCCTGCAGTGCTGCATTTAACCACTGCACCACCTCAGCTCTATAATGCAGGATAGTGAAAATTAGGTGGTTTTTTAAAAAATTTTTGCTGTGATAGACAAGAAAGTCATTTTCCTTACAGTAAGAGGCAAACATCCTTAACTTTATCCTCAAACCGACTTGGGATGTACAATTGCTGTGGCATCTATAAACATAGAATTGAATTATGTCTGTCTGTTTATCTATCAAATTTATATGCCACCCATCTTGATATCCAAATCAATTCTCTATTAATGAGAAAGGGAGGAATTCTTTTGGCAAGGCTTTTACAAATGAAATAATTGCAAAGAATACATGATAGAATGTAGCTTTGTTTCACCTTTTCTGGATTGATATATAGCAGGAGTGGTGATCTGGTTACCTACTGGCTACCATCTGTAATTTTAAAGAAAACCAATTAGATCAAATTTAGCTTTTGCCATGTTTAAATTCAAGTTCCCAACAGACAATTCAAGAACCAAGAGCAGCTAAAATAAAGAGCAGCAATCCTAAAATAATTGTACATATTTCTTTTACTTTGAAGGGCTGTGCGCTCCAAGACTAATCTTAAAAAAAAACATAAAAGGGAGAATATGAATCTTAAAGTTGTTTTGGGACATAGTTGTTCTGGGACAGCAAATAAGTTATATAGTAAAATGACTTCTCTGTTATAGAGAATCAACCGTGGTTTCTACATTTGTATTTATAGAAATAGGCTGAGATACATTTTACAAGAGTTTTTGTTTAGTGATGGAGGGAAAGTATTCCAAGTATGTTTCCTGTGTTATTTCTTATCTCACTAATAAAGCATAAAAACAGTCTAATCATCATTTCTTGTTCATAGACAGAAACCAACCTGGTGGGGCTTCCAGATTCTCTGAATGCTGTTGTAATATTAAATTTCAAAAATAGTGCCATAAACTTCTGTGCTTCAATTATACTATGCAGAAACGTATTGAAAGTGTTACTTGATGTTTGTTCTTGTATATTTCCTTATAACTGTACAGTGTTCCTGGTTTTAGTTCAGAAAAGATAGTGTGTTCCACTACTGAAGTTGGAAGTTCGTATTACTCAAGTGGCTTTAAGTGGCTTTTGAACTTAGATAAAATGAACGTAACAAGAAACTGTGAAGCAAAGATGTTGACATTACATGAAGTTGGAAAGTGTCCTACTGAATACTGTGTCCAATTTCTACTGCAATTCAAAGTTACCCAATGGGCTTGCCTATATCCTACAACAGTGATGGTGGGTTCTGGATCCCGTTCCAACCAGTACGCATCTTAGCGCCTCCACGATGTTCCAGCTACCCAGCGCAGCATTACGTAGGTGCTGTGCGTGGAAGCGCCAAAGACTTAAAAGATTGGTAAGGAGCGGAGGCGGACAGGTGGGCCCTCCGGAGCACCGGAACGGTATCGGGTGCTCCAGGCACCCTCCAGTACACCCATACCGAGGTGTACTTCCTGCAACCCACCACTGTGGTGAACCTTTTGCCCCAAAAGCCGTGTGGAAATGTCGTACACACACGCATGCTTATTGGGGCCACACTCCAGAAAAGCCAAACTTCTGGGTTCTGGCGCACATGCCCATCCAACAATCAGCTGGCCGGCACATGTGTGCAGGCTGGTTTTTGACACTGCCGCGTGCATGATGGGATCACGCTTTGGAAAAGCTGAACTTCTGGGTTCTGACATCCATGGACACCTGAAAATCAGCTTGCTGGTGCGCATGTGCATGCTGGTTTTTGGCACTGCTGCGTGCGCAAAAGGATTGCGCTCTGAAAAAACTGAACTTCCAGGTTCTAGTGTGCATGCATGCCTGACAATCAGCTGGCCAGTGCGCATGCGCATGCCAGTTTTCGGCACTGCCACATGCACGAAGGACAGCTGTTCATTGTGCACATGTGCACCAGAAACCCAGAAAACAAACAGGCAAGGCTGCGTGTGCCGGGCAACCATGGCTTCATATGCCACTTTTGGCACATATGCCCATAGGTTCGCCATCATGGTCCTTCATTCATTGTAGATAAAATGCTGTTTAATATTCTATTTGCAACTTATCCAACCACAAAGCAAATGTTTTGTCTGGTTGATCCCTACGGCATTGAAAAAGAAAAAAAGAACTAGATTTAGTTCTTCTTGAAGTGTTTTCTAATTCTTTCTACAAATGTTGAACTCCTTCTAAGCATGTTAATACAGGTTGTCCTCAAATATTGTCTATAGATGGGACAAGGAATTTCCATTGCTAAGCAAAGCTTTTGTTAAATGAGTCACACCTGTTTCTATGACCTTCCTTGCCTGATTGTTAAGCGAATCACTCTAAATGTTAAGTGAATCACACAGTCGTAAAGGGAATCTGACTTTTCCATTGACTGTACATGTCGGAAGCTGCCTGGGAATGTTACAGATGGCAATCACACAATCTCAGGACACCACAACTGTCGCAAATACACTCTGGTTGCCAAGTGCCCAAATTTTGATCATGTGAGTGTGGAGATGCTGTGATTATTTTAAGCATCGGGGCAGTCATAAGTCACCTTTTTTTTAAGTTGTTGTAACTTTGAATGGTTACTAAAGGAATGGTTGTAAGTTGAGGATTACTTGTATTCTTTTTATTTCTTATAACTCCTGGTTTGGCTTTCCAGCTGATATAATTCAGCAGCCTCAGGTCTACTTTCACAGGTAGTCCTGAGCTTACGATCACAATTGAGCCCAAAATTTATGCTGTTTAAGTGAAAAATTTGTTAAGTGAATTTGTCTCATGCTACGACTTTGTTAAGTGAATTTGGGTTCTCCATTGTCTTTGCTTGTTGGAAGGTCGCAAAATGACTCCTGAACACTGCAACCGTCATAAATACAAATCAGTTGTTAAGCATCTGAATGTAAACAATGTGACCATGGGGATGCTGCAACGGTCATAAGTGTGGAAAAGGGTGATAAGTCACTACCGTATTTTTCGGAGTATAAAGACACACCTTTTTCCTCTAAAAAGAGGCTGAAAATCTTGAGTGCGTCTTATACACCGAATACAGCATTTTTTGCCTCCTGAAGCACCGCCCCTTCACCATAGCCTTATGGAGGCTTCCAGACAGCTCCTGGGGGCTGGGGAGGGCAGAAATGAGCGAAAAACGGGCTGTTTCTCCCCCCCCCCAGCACTCTATAAGCCTCCATAAGGCTATGCATGCAATTTTTTTGACAAAAAAAGGCCCATTTTTGCAAAAAAATGGGCTGTTTTGGGCAGGTTTGCAGAGTGCAAAACTTTTTTTTTCCCTTTTGGAAAGCTGTTTAGTTAGAATGGTTGATGAGAATTACATTGATCAAGTGCTGTGCCAGCAGAAACAAAGTTTTAGGTACTACAGGTTGTCAGCTATTTCCTTCTCCAGCACATGGATAAATATACCTGGAAACATCTACCTACCTACTCTCTCTCCCTACCTACCTACTGTATTTCTCTCTCTCTCCCTCTCCCCCTCTATCTACCTATATGTCTACCTACCTACTCTCTCTTTCTCTCCCTCTCCCTACCTATCTACTGTATTTATCTCTCTCTATTTTTCTCTCTCTATCCCTCTACCTACCTACCAACCAACCTACCTACTCTCTCCCTCTCTCCCTACCTATCTACTGTATTTCTCTCTATCTATCTATCTCTATTTCTCTCTCTATCCCTCTTACCTACCTACCTATCTACACTCTCTCTCTCCCTACTTACCTACCTAGCTACTGTATTTCTCTCTTTTTTTCTCTCTCTCTCCTTTTATCTACCTACCTACCTAACTACTCTCTCTCTCTCCCTACCTACCTACTATATTTCTCTCTCTTTCTCTCCCTCTCTATCCCTCTATCTACCTACCTACTTTTTTTAAAAAATTGCTTCTTCAAAACCTGGGTGCATCTTATACTCCAGTGCGTCTTATACTCTGAAAAATATGGTATTCTCAGTGTTGTTGTAACTTTGAACCATCACTAAATGAACTGTTGTAAGTCAAGGACCACCGTATTATGTGGTTTACTGAAATCTTATTTTTCCTGCATTTCTACAGTAGGCTTGCATCGGGCTAGCAGTGTTCCAGAGTATGTATATGAATTAGATGGAGTGGAAACAGACTTTGCTTCAAGACCTTCTTTTGCAACTTCATATTATCAGTCTCATCGGGTAAGAAGTCTTTAATACATAAAGATTTATATGAATGTAAATTAGGTCTTATTTGGCAGCTTGAATGTCAACTTGCTATTAGTGAGAATACTATTGAGTTTTTCTTAGGTTTTTGCATTTAAAGTGCAAAGATTTTTTCTCCATTATTACAAATTCAACAACTAGGCATGGTAAACCTCTATATTAGTATCTCTTGGTTTTAAATTTAGCATCTTTAAGACGTGTTGACTTCAACTCCCAGAATTTCCCAGCTAGTGAAATAAAAATAAGGTTTTTTTCTAACCCGTATCTAGTCTCCTCTCCTTTCCATTCCTTCTCTCCCAGCCCATTTCTCCCTGTAGGCTTTGCGACACAAAAGGCTAAAAAAATATTAAATTAGCCTCTATTTGATATCCGAGGAAACTATTTTGAAGCTTCATTGCAGCGCAGGAGAAGACATAGGTTTTAAAAGGGGAGGTCTCCATGGTTGGGAGAAATATCTCCAGTTCAGTGGTTTCTAGCATAACTCTTCTAAACAGTTCACTGATATCATGTGTTTGTTTCAAGGGTATGTTTGCCGTTGGAATAGGAAGCCATGAATTCAGTAGATGTACATAGGTAGTTCTCAACATACAATTGGTTGCTTAGCAGCCATTCAAAGTTACAACAGACCCCAAAAGAGATACTTACTCCCCAAATTTTAAGTTCTGAGGTCCACCCCTCCTCCCACGGTCACATGTCCTCATTTTAGTCCATATTTAGAGCTGTTTGTAGCACCCCACAGTCACATAACCATGATTTATGATGGTTTCTCCCAAAATCAGCATTTACTTCCAAATTCCAGCAAAATCATCCTATAGCAATCATTGGGTTTCCTGAACAACCTCTGCAAAAGGATTGTAAAATTGGGTCTGGTCACACACAACTTCCAACTCACTTATGCTTGTAAGTTGAGAATCTATTTGTACATTGGAAAAAAATGGTATCTCAGGCTGCAATCTTATACGCACTTATGTAGTGTTAAGACATACTTGACTTCTGAATGAACACATGTAGGCTGCATTGTTAATTGCTCACTATGCTTGCAAAAATTGACTCCATCTGTTTATTATTGGCAAATAGCACATGTTTCAAATTTTACAAATGAATCACTATCTTAGCTATATAGCCAAACCAAGGTAGAATCAAAACAGAGATATTTTAAAGAGGAAAAGCTGCTCTCCAATACAGTCTCCCTACCAGGAAGGAATTTAATCCTCATATCAGACTCTGAGGCTTCTGATTGCACATAAGCCAAAAAAGAATTTTATCTTTGTTATTATATTATCCAGGCTTAGCGTGGATCCTGTAGACTCAAACATCTTGCTTGGATTAAATTGTATGCCCCAGTTTTAATTACAATGTCTGCATTTATGTAATTGCTTGCTTTGCCTTGTCATTTCTCCACTATCAGTAATCTACTTTGCACCTGCCTAATTCCTCATGTAGAATTAAAAGCTATTTCATCTATTTTTCATTCAAGGTTACAACAATTAGGTTACACTGGGAAGGGAAGAATAGGAATGCAATATAAACCTATGAGGAAACAGCAAACCGTGTTTTCTGTTTGGTAACTAAAATAACCTTGAAAACTGGATAGCTGCTTGTAGAGAGTAACAATTTAATCATGTAGGCATGATCCTCACATGTAAATCACATTCCAGAAAGAAACACTGTATATAAGGTAAAGATTCCCCCGCACATGCGTGCTAGTCGTTTCCAGCTCTAGGGGGCGATGCTCATCTCTGTTTCAAAGCTTAAGAGCCAGTGCTGTCTGAAGATGTCTCTGTGGTTGTGTGGCCGGCATAACTAAACACCAAAGGTGCACGGAGCGATGTTACCTTCCCACCAAAGATGGTCCCTATTTTTCTACTTGCATATTTTACATGCTTTCGAACTGCTAGGTTGGCAGAAGCTGGGACAAGTAACGGGAGCTCACTCCGTTACATTTGTTAAGTTGCAGTGCTAAGGATGCAACTTAACTCCTTCCTGCAAACAGCAAGTTTCACTTTCAATTTCAGTTTCAGCAGGGCCTCCCGACGATCAGCTGTTTCATGCTGCAGGGATTGCCATAGCCTATTGCCCCCTCAAGCCCCATTTTCCCATTTGCTGCAAGGAGGTAAATCGCTGGGAGGCAGAGGCCAAAGGCCGATGGGTGGGTGGGGCTACATTCGGTGTATAAGAAGCACCTAAATTTTCACCCTCTTTTAGGGGGTAAAAAGGTGTGTCTTATACACCGAAAAATGTGGTAGCTTCCAAAGCTGACATTAGTTTTACTTTCTTTGCTTTAACAGATTGGCTCCCAAAGCAGCTATGAAAATGGCTGGGGCCCTCGCAGCCTTCCTTACAACTACAGGGCAATGGAAGAGAGATTCCACAGGCAGCCATTGAAGAGATTGGAGGTTTCGCCTGAGAGCACTCCCGAGAAGCCGTTTCTCTTCCACGCTGACATGCGCTATAACAAGGCTTTAACATTTCGACAGAATGAGAGCAAGAGAGCCTGTGCCTTGCCGCCAAGATACGCTCGCTCTGAAATCCTTGGCTACACAAGCCGCAGCCCTTCCAGCAGAGGCCCCAGGCAGTTCTACATTGAGCCGACCAATGAGACGATGGTGGACTATATACCTTTCAGTCCAGGAGTGCCTCTGTATCAGCGTGTGAGGAATAGCCAGAGTATGAGCAATATTTTCGAGAAGGAGAATTATCCCACTTCCGGGGCTGCGGTGGGCCAAGCCAGGTCTTCTATGCATTCCCAAGTTGGAACCCAGCACAGGCATTCAAGCTGGCATCAGGGCACCGTCAGAAAGCAGAGCACGAAGGAAGCCTCCATGTCAACTTCATTCTCTGAGGGAGGTGGGAAGAGGACGACAATGACCGCGGCTATGGCTGCTGCTGGAGCAAATGGCATCGTTGAGCAGGAAAGGATATCTGCCAGCAGATGTCAAATAGGGTATGTCTTTGAAGTTGCGCCACTATTAGCAATGCAAAATACCAGGGGCGTCAAACTCGATTTCATCAGGGTTGTATTTGACCAGATTGCTGGTGGGCGTGGCCAGGGTGGACATGGCCAGCTCAGCGTTATTCATGTCGGGGGCACCCGAGCTCGGTTTTCACTGGCAAACATTTGCAGGAAGCCATCACAGCCGAAAACAGAGCTCGGGAGGGTCACCCTCCAGAGCTTCTTTTTTGCTGGTAGAGGCACTGTGGGCTAGTCCTTCACTGTTTCCAGGGCGGCCCCACCGGCCAGCTCTAAGCACCTGTGGGTCAGATCTGTTCCACGGGCCTTGAGTTTGACACCCCTGCCCAAGACTACTCACTCGGCGGTAGTGCATTTTTGGTTCACATCAAGGCAGTATATAAAAAGTCCTCCAAATGTTGAACTATATGTTAGTTAGAGTTATGAACTGTAATTCCCAGAAGCTCAGTTGCCATGACCAATAGTGACGGGTTCTAGAAAGTTAGTTCAGGAACAGCTGATGTTCTCCATCTATCCGGCATATATCCCCCTGGGCAGCAGAATTATGCCCACAATCCTTGCTTCTGCCTTCATTCATCTTCACTTTTGAAGTGCATAGTACAGTGATATTTCTCCAATAGCAATAGCACTTAGGCTAATATACCACTTTGTAGTGGTTTACAGCCCTCTCTAAGTGGTTTACAGAGTCAGCATATTTCCCCCAATAATCTGGGTCTTCATTTTACAACCTGGGAAGGATGGAAGGCTGAATCAACCTTGAGACAGTCAGGATCGAACTCCTGACAGCCAGCAGAATTAGCCTTCAATACTGCATTCTAACCACTCTGCCACCACTTTCTTTTCTGATTTTTGATAATGCACAGAGATTGATTTTTGACAATTTTTGTTAATGAGTTTATGACTTATTCAACAAAGAATGGCCAGCAGAAATGATAGTTTAGTACACCATAGGAAGCCAGCTAATATTCTTTGTATTGAGTCCCATTCAACTAAATCAGAGAGAATTCTGAGTGTACACAGCTAAATATGTGTGTTAGAATTGATTCATTTCCCAAAGGCAGAATGTTAAGCTTCAGTTTAATTCATGATTAACCACTAATTCTCATTTTCCAATTCTCATTTCATTTGCTCACTTTTGGAAATCCTGCTACATTCTACTGATTCTTAGTGATTGAGTTTGTATTTCCTGCAATTAAGTTTGGAGCTATTAAGATATACAGTATCAGGAAAGTAGAAGGGGAGGAGGGATTATTCATGTAATATCAGGTCGGAACAAGTTTGTGGAGTGAGCTAGTTCCAGCTATGGCAACAACTGGATTGAAGGTAACAGCTGAATCTTCTAGGTGATATCAGTGTTTCCCAATGCAAGATAGAAGCCAGATATCTCAATCCAGATAGAAACAGCTGATAAATTTGAGACATGTAGAAAAAAGATGAGTACACCTTAAAAAATGTTTCTTGAAATAGCCTTTATTTTTCTTTACAAATTATTCTTGGCAGTTCTAAATAAGGAGTGATAAATAAAACAACTGAGGCATAATTACCAGGGCTGCAATGCCTAAATGACTGGGGTTGAATCTACCAATCAAATAGATAAAAATAAACTATTTTTTTATCAAGTAATACTTTTGCCAGTATACTTTATTTACTTTTATAGTTATTTTTAACAGAAGAGTCATTCTCCTTTAAAAAAGGAAGAAGAAATCCCTCTTCTCAATATGTTTCTGGTTGTGCTACCTCCATGTGTTATGTCATATATTTAGGTTGGCACATCATGTATGAATCCAGCCATTGTTAAAGAAAGAGAAATGTGTTTAACCAAACCCAGATAAATAACAGGAGTGGCTTTAGAGTAAGTTGCATGAAAAAACTAAGTTTCCCTCAGTTCTACATATATTTGATACTAAGCAGGAAAAGCCATGGAATAATTGCAACTGTACCTCTTTACCAATCTCATATAATAATTATGAGATATAGTACACCTTCAACCCTTTAAAAGGAAGATGCAATATAATGTAGCAATGAGTAAATAACACACTTATTTAGATTAATAATAGTCGAGTCAAGAGGCTAGAAAAATGGCTTGGAGATGTGTTAGAATAGTTTATGAACTGAATCTAGAATTTGTCTATCATGGAAATCAACTTACATCTTACTAAATCTCAGAAGGATCCTGCTTCTTAATAGGCTTGTTAGGACTTGTTGTATGCACCAAAGAATTGTTAAATGTTTGGTTTCTATATCTTGGTTATATCCATCCATAGAAGCAAACTGTGGGCAAGGCTGATGACTTTAAAGACAAACATTGCCATCATGTCTAATTATGTTGTAAGATTGCTATTCACTGATAGGGAGCAAATAGAAAGACTGAACTGATATAGGATAGATGAAAGGCTGTCAAACAAATACCGGGGAAGTAAAGAAAATCTTTGTTGTATATCTGTGTGATACTGGCAATTGTAGACTTCAGATTAAACTTGGGAATTATCAGTGTTAATAGAGAGTGGCTGGAAAAATAGACTCATGCTTGACTTATATAACAATGTAGTGCATGGATTGTCAGCGGTTTTCCAAACAGAATCATGTTGCCTTATGCAATGGATCTGCAATGGAACATCACACTAGTTTAAATGCACAGAGCTGGCCCTATGCCAATTGAAGCTCTACCTTTCAAAAGCTGAGAAGGTTCAAGAGAAATAATGGGAGAGAGAATACTACTGATCCTACACCTGTACCTGCTCTCTGAGATAGCTAATATGCTTTGACTAGTAGTAAGGCCGGTTATTACCATATATACTCGAGTATAAGCCGAGTTTTTCAGCCCACTTTTTGGGCTGAAAAAAGCCGCCTCGGCTTATACTCGAGTCTACAACTGGATCCGGCAGTGCTGTTGCCTGTTGGAGGAGGAGGAGGCGAACCAGCCTGCCATCGCCAGCCACCGCTAGCCCTGCCGCTCTTCCCACCCCCTTCCAAGCCCCACAGTCCAGCGGATGGAGCAGCGAAGCCCCGGGGCTTCGCTACTGCTCCCCGCATTTTCTGCACGGGGATCCCTTGGAGAGGGGATTCCAGCCTGCCATCGCCAGCCACCGCTAGCCCTGCCGCTCTTCCCACCCCCTTCCAAGCCCCACAGTCCAGCGGATGGAGCAGCGAAGCCCCGGGGCTTCGCTACTGCTCCCCGCATTTTCTGCACGGGGATCCCTTGGAGAGGGGATTCCAGCCTGCCATCGCCAGCCACCGCTAGCCCTGCCGCTCTTCCCACCCCCTTCCAAGCCCCACAGTCCAGCGGATGGAGCAGCGAAGCCCCGGGGCTTCGCTACTGCTCCCCGCATTTTCTGCACGGGGATCCCTTGGAGAGGGGATTCCAGCCTGCCATCGCCAGCCACCGCTAGCCCTGCCGCTCTTCCCACCCCCTTCCAAGCGCCACAGTCCAGCGGATGGAGCAGCGAAGCCCCGGGGCTTCGCTACTGCTCCCCGCATTTTCTGCACGGGGATCCCTTGGAGAGGGGATTCCAGCCTGCCACTGCAGCGCTGCTCCATCCGCTGGACTGTGGGGCTTGGAAGGGGGTGGGAAGAGCGGCAGGGCTAGCGGTGGCTGGCGATGGCAGGCTGGAATCCCCTCTCCAAGGGATCCCCGTGCAGAAAATGCGGGGAGCAGTAGCGAAGCCCCGGGGCTTCGCTGCTCCATCCGCTGGACTGTGGGGCTTGGAAGGGGGTGGGAAGAGCGGCAGGGCTAGCGGTGGCTGGCGATGGCAGGCTGGAATCCCCTCTCCAAGGGATCCCCGTGCAGAAAATGCGGGGAGCAGTAGCGAAGCCCCGGGGCTTCGCTGCTCCATCCGCTGGACTGTGGGGCTTGGAAGGGGGTGGGAAGAGCGGCAGGGCTAGCGGTGGCTGGCGATGGCAGGCTGGAATCCCCTCTCCAAGGGATCCCCGTGCAGAAAATGCGGGGAGCAGTAGCGAAGCCCCGGGGCGTCGCTGCTCCATCCGCTGGACTGTGGGGCGTGGAAGGGGGTGGGAAGAGCGGCAGGGCTAGCGGTGGCTGGCGATGGCAGGCTGGAATCCCCTCTCCAAGGGATCCCCGTGCAGAAAATGCGGGGAGCAGTAGCGAAGCCCCGGGGCTTCGCTGCTCCATCCGCTGGACTGTGGGGCTTGGAAGGGGGTGGGAAGAGCGGCGGGGCTAGCGGTGGCCGGCGATGGCAGGCTGGTTCGCCTCCTCCTCCTCCAACAGCACTGCCGGATATCCGCCCAACGCTGCGGGGGCGCCAGCGGGAGCTTTGGCGGCTTCACCTCAGCCGCAGCTCTGGGCAGCAAATGTGCTGGTGCTGTTGGAGGAGGAGGAGGCGGCGGCAGCAATAGCACCTGAGGACAGGACAAGAAGCAATGGAAACTTGTCAGAAGGAGACTCAAGCTGGAAATAACGAGCAATCTGACAGTAAGAACAATTAAAATCCTAGGAAAATGTCCTTTCATGAAAAATTACTTTTTCAGTTAACTCTGCCTGACATTAGTTGGGTGAACAGAAATATTAGTTGGCCAATTCTAAAAGGGAGCACCAGAAAGAACTTAAAATATTTTTTAAGAGAGCTGGGTTTTTCATTTATATTATATGTATGAACAGAATTAACACAAATTGCAGATACCAATCAAACATAAAGAAAAAAAGGATGAAATAATGCTCATTTTAAAAAACTCAGTGAAAATAAAAACAATATACCAAGAAGGTGGCATACTGGTTGTGATTTGATCTCTTCGGGGGATCCCGGGGATCCCCTATACAAGTATTTTAATATTGCAGACTTGCAGTATTATAAGTCATACTGATATTATAGAACACTTTAATTAAGCGGGTCCCTTGAATAAACATAACTTTGAGTTTCAAATAACACTGATTTTTTATTTTTGAAATTTACCGTAGCTGCTGCATTTCCCACCCTAGGCTTATACTCGAGTCAATAACTTTTCCAGCTTTTTGGGGTAAAATTAGGTGCCTCGGCTTATATTCGGGTCGGCTTATACTCGAGTATATACGGTATAAAATGTTGCATCAAGATAATTAGTGTGTAGGGATTTCTTCTTCAAATTATCCATAGGATTTTTCCTCTTTCTTGTTGGCTGGTGGCATCAGAACCTTCCAAGAGGTTGGAAGCTTATGGGAGTTAAATTCAATGCATCCACTGTAATGAGTTTCAAGTTAGAAAGGCTACACTAATAAGAAATTGGGCAACAATTTATAGAAAAGCATATATGTTGTATATGATGACCTCATACAAGAGTGGTCTATGAAGGGATAGATCAAATGCAATCTGAAGTGCAAAATGGTTCTGCTTTATTATATTATACTAGCTGATAATCCGATGTTGCCTGAGTATTTATTTATAGGGGACAAATGTCCGGACCACACATAATTTCTAATGTTGGATTTTTCCCCCTTACCAGAGGGAGCCCCTTTGTGGAGTACTGTGAAGCCATTACCATGGCAACTCCACTGCACTGTTCAGAAGCCATTTTACGGCAGTACAGTAGAAGCCTTTTTAAGGCACAACAGGCTATATCTTAACAGCACACACACCACTAGGGGTGTCTTACCCCCACAGTATTTTTTTCCAGAGAGTAAGTCATCTGTGTACCAGGTTTCGTTGAAATTGCTCGAGGTGTTCCAGAGTTATGCTGGAATATACATACATACACACACAGACACAGACACACAGACAGCCATTTTTATACACCAGTATATAGAAGATTGCCTAGAATTTTGGTTAGCTTTGATTCAATATGATGTTGGGACTCAAACATTCATTGCGCTTGTAAAGCCCCGTTCATAACCAGATCTTATACACTTTGGGTCCTAACCTTGCTATTGGGAGATTGTGGTTCTTGATATATTTTACAAGTCCAATCTGGTCTTGAATTGACTGAACGTTCACATTATAAAGGAAAGTTGTAAAGGAAAGAACAGTTCTGTATGGGTAATGAATCTTTACCTCTGTTAATTTGAACTTTAATATCATAAATCTATCATCCTTTGTCCCCTGAAGATTACATTTAATGACAAAGCTGTTATTTTACTCGTTTCTCGTAGAAAATCTGGTGGCCTTTTAAGATTCCAGAAGACCAGCTGTTTTTAATCACTGTAGGTTCTGTCTGGGTCAGAAGTTAAACAGGTTCAGGTCTGCTTGGATGGGGGACCCCAAAGCAGTAGAAACTGAAGAAAATATCCCAGAAAAAGTCAGTGGCAAAATTTTGTACTACATAGACAAGATTATGTCAGACTCCTCTTCAAAAAGAATTTATCTTTGCCTTCTCCTGTTGATTTGGTGTCTGTTTGTGTTTAAATCATCCAGGAATCCAGAAGCAGAGATGAACCTGGAGCGTGCAGTACATATATTGCAAAGTGAAAATCCTTTGTCCCCTCGAGTTCTTTCAGCAATTGTTTTTATACAGCACGAGAGCTTTCAGAGAGCAGAAGCCAGAAGGAAAGTGAGTGATATTTTTTCTTTCTTTCTTCAGATTTTCAATACTTCTTGCCTATAAAGTCTTGTATACGGAATTGGTGGAAGAAAATAATGTGCAGAAACGAATGGGAAAACATCCTGGAAAAAATCCTTGGTGGATATTAACTCATTTAGCTCCAGATGAGCCCTGTTTTCTCAAAGGAATGCATGTAGAAGGGAAGATAGGAGCAGACGTGACACAAATAAGAAAATTAATTTTCAGGAGCAGTCGACCGAAATAAGCCCGTATTGATGCCTAGACAAACTTGGCTATTTTGGGAAAACTAAACAGTGTTGGATATGGTTGATAATTGGGATGGAACACTTGCCATAAAATATCAAAATAATAGGCTAGATTGGCCATATAGGTAATCCTTGACTTATAACCACATTTGGTACAGAAATTTCCAACGTAAGTTGTTGCACCGTAGATCAAGTCAGACCCAATTTTACAACTACGTTTACATCAGTCGCGAACTGAATTGTGCAGTTGTTAAGCAAATCCAACTTTCCCAATGGGACTTTTTTGCTGGAAAACAGCAGAAAAGGTTGCAAATTATGATCCCATGACTGTGGAAGACTGCAGCCAGTTGTACAGTAAATGTGAGCCAATTTCCAACTACCCAAATTGTGTTCCCATGACGACAGGGGCAGTGGAATGAGTCAATGAGTTGTAAATGACAGTACAAGTCAAAAGTAACATTTCTCCTTTGACTACAGGTAACTTGGACCTGTAGTTAAACGGTCATAAGTCAAAGACTACCTGTAGATAGAGGAAGGAATTTGGCAACTTATTTGTTGCCAAGAATTTATAGGAGGCTAACCTGAAGGAGATTTTACCTTTTTATTTGTAAGTCTATCTCCTATATATTCTGCATACAGTGTGTTGTAGTATGTATGTATATAGACAGAGAGAAAGAGAGACAGAGAGAGGAATGTATTTACATGTATTTTGGGGGTACTTAATTAATTGATAAAAAGAGGACTCCTTAATACATTCAAGCTAAAAAAAGACATAATAACAAGACAGTGGATTGGGTTTGAGATTGAGATTGGAATTGGGATTGGGAGTTTCAGATCCAAGTATCCATTCATCCTCAGAGCTCACTGGGTGATTTAAGGCCTATCAGCCTCTCTTATTCTAATCTAGTACCCATGGTTGTGGTAAGGATAGAATAGCATGAGGTAAAATCTCATTAAAGTGTCTTAAATTCATTTGGGGGGGAGAAAGAATGAGGTATAAAAACTAAAATAAGCTTGGTCTTACCCCAAAAAAACAACATTTTACTCTAATGACTAAAAACGATAACAAAAAGCCCATGGCCATCTGTTTTGCCACATGATTTCCCAGAGAACAATCTGTATATTCATCCTACGTGGTAGATATCTCTTGAAACAAGGTCACCTTTTCCTAGTCTCGAGTCCTCTAATTTTTAGAAAATATAACTCCCAGCATCCAGCTATTTTGCAAACTTAACTGAGTTTTCTACATTGTGATTCTAATAGATCTGAAGGACATCAGATTGGGGTCTGTGAGTTCTTGACCGAAACATGTTTTCGTTGACCAGTTTCCTGCCATAATAGGAGACAAGCTGTCTAGCTGTCTCTATTGCTCCTTTATAAATAAAAAATGTTCTCACCTTCCACAGGACTTTGGGCTGGAAATCTTTGAGGCACTTTCAGCCCACACAATTCTGTACCTCTTGTTTCATTTCTATATTTGGCACATCAACAGCTTTAAAAGAGTGTTATGAAACTGTTTGCACAAGGGTTTAGCATTATTTAGCAGCAATATCCTGCCCTAATAAAGCCTGAACCACCTTCATATCTCAACAACTGATAAACAAGGAGTAAATACTGATCATAGTGAAGTGTTGAGCATTCCTCAAACTATCAAAACAAATTCTCTTTCCTTCCTCTTTATCTCTTTTGCACTGAACACTTCGTCATAATCAGAAAACTATTTGGGCAGAGCATTTACTCTAATATAATTTAGCAAAGATCTGGCTCAAAAAGTTTTTTTTTTAATTCAGGGATTCCATACTCTTGATAAATTAGATTTTCATAATACCTCACTCAGAACTGAAAAGTATTACATGTACTTCAGCAGTCTTCAGTATTCAGCAGTCTTGGTCCAGCAAAATGATGTGGCCAGACCAGTGGTGGGTTCCAGATCCCGGTGCAACCGGTACGGTGTAATGGGGCCCGGCGTCCACCATATGAACGCGTGCAGCACGCGCATGCATCCTTACTTCCTGCGATGCCTCCGTGACGCTCCAGCTGCTCGGCGGAGCATCGTGCAGGTCCCGTATGCTCTGTGCATGGAAGTGCCAAAGAGCTCAAGTACAGGTAAGGATGGTGGGCGAGCGGGCCCTCCACAGAACCGGAACAGTACCCGGTGCTCCCGGCAGGCACTGGTACGCCTGTACTGGGGCGTACCACCTGCAACCCACCACTGGGCCAGACAGTTGTTAACTTCCTATGTGTTAATTATTCCTGGGTATATGTTCCATGAGGCCCAACTGCTTTTATTTTTTAGCCTTTATTTTAAAGTATGTGTTGTTCTTCTTGTTTCTAAAGGAGAGTGATTTATAATTAACATTTCATAAAATAAGAATTTGAACAATTTGTGTTAATTGTTTGCCCATTTATTTGAAATTTGATGGTTTGCTGAATTCCCCTATTGGTTCTCTATGGATTTCAATCATTGTTTATGGTAGCCAACATTGGTGGGATTGAGTCCAATATGGTGAGTAAGTTAAATTGGAGAAAGCTGATCGAATTCTCTCTAAAACAATCTAAGTTGGTGTAGGTGATATATTCGGAGAAAGAATTTTCCAGGACGGAAATGCTGAAATCAAAATAGCCAACTGCTATATAGTGCCGAAGGGATGTGGTGGCTCAGTGGCTAAGGCGCTGAGCTTTTCGATCAGAAAGGTCAGCAGTTCAGCGGTTCAAATCCCTAGCACTGCAACTTAAGAACTGTTACAGAGTGAGCTCCCGTTGCTTGTCCCAGCTTCTGCCAACCTAGCAGTTCGAAAGCATGTAAAAAATGCAAGTAGAAAAATAGGGACCACCTTTGGAGGGAAGGTAACAGTGTTCCATGTGCCTTTGGCGTTCAGTCATGCCAGCCACATGACCACGGAGACGTCTTTGGACAGCGCTGGCTCTTCGGCTTTGAAACAGAGATGAGCATCGCCCCTAGAGTCGGGAACGACTAGCACATATGTGTGAAGGGAACCTTTACCTTTATATAGTACTGAATATGAGAAGTATCAAGTAGCCTGCCACTGAGGCCATGGAAACCTTATAATGAAAAGGTGCTGAATTTAAACTCATAGACGTATAAAATGTGGACTTCAGCTCAATATCAAAGAGCAATCAACTGGTTGAAGGAACTACAGGTAGGACTTGACTTACAACAGTTTGTTTAGGAACCGTTCGAATTGCAATGACGCTGAAAAAAGTGACTTATGACTGATTTTCACATAACTGTTGCGGCACTCCCATAGTCATGTGATCAAAATTCAGATGCTGACTGACTCATAATTATGACAATTGTAATGTCTTGGGGTCATGTCAGAAGGTCCATTTGGCATCCTTCTGACAAGCAAAGCCAATGGGGAAGCCAGATTCACTTAACAACCCTGTTACTAAATAAACAACTGCAGTGATTCACTTAATAAATGTGGCAAGAAAGGTCGTAAAATGGGACAAAGCTCAGTTATCAAACGTCTCACTGCGCAACAGAAATGTTGGGCTCAATTGTGGTCATAAATTGAGGACTACCTCTACAGCATTCAGTACAAGTCATTTGCTTAGTTGTATCTTGCTGATTTTGTAGGAAGTCAAGCCAAGAGGAGTTTGGCAGCTAGTAATAACCAATTTGTTTTGTGCAGTGAATTTCATAAGTTAATGACTTCATATATGATTATTAAATTAATATTGAGAAATCATCCCCACCCTGGTGTTTTCTTAAAATAGCATTGCACATGGATTTCATATATGAAGAATGAGGCAGTACAATATTGTTGTGGGATAGTCTGTGGCTTAAATATTCACTTTATGAACTAATGTCACCTTTATTTTGTAAAGCTGGCTAAATCTGATCCAAACTATTAGACATATTCTTGTCTTTGAACATATATTAATCATCTTTTATGGAAGCCAATGGGCTGCCTTATGATCTTGCCCAGGGTAGACGGTATCATGAGATTATAAGAAGCAATATTAGTGGATATTGTAATATTATTACAAGAGCAAGAGACTTACAGAATGGGAGGAGGAGGATCATATTGAATAGAATCATTAGAATAATAACTTTATTGTCAGTTTGAATGTACACTAATCCGCATACATTAAAATGAATTTTCGTTGCATACAGCTCTCAAAGGGTCACCACCTGCAATATACACTAAATAAATATGACAAAATAAATAAATACAAAATTATGTATATAGCCACATATATTATATGACACAGAGAAACAACACAGTCTAATTCAGATGTATACATGTACATGGCAAGAAGAACGAATTTTGCAAGTTTACCAGATGGATGGCATAGGGAACAATGTTACAGATTCTGGTATCCTGCTAAAAATACTTCGAAACCTCCTCCCAATGGGAAGTAACAGAAGCAGCCCATGAAATGGGTGTATGGGGTCTCTAACAATGGTTTGAGCTCTAAGCACATAGTGCTTATCCTTATAAGCTTCCTATAATCTTCTCTGCTGTCTTTACCACTCTCTGTATGGGCTTTCTATCTGAGGCACTGCTGCCACCAAACCAAACAGTGAAACAGTTTCTTAAAACGCTCTCAATTGTGCCTCTGTAAAAAGTGGCCAGGACAGAAGGAGAAGACGTGCTCTCCTCATCCGATGCAGGAAATCTATCTCAAGGATAGACAGACTGATACCCAATACAGGTAGCCCTTGCTTACCAACCATTATGAAATTAAGAAAGTGCTGAAAAAATTAACCACCATTACAGTCAGTATATGTTGTACTGTGCCCGACCTTTCTCACCCCACCGCATCATAGAGCAGACAGGGTTGGAGAGGAAGAGATTTTAAGGGAGTACTATAAGGTATTTGCACAGCAGGCCTGCAGCTACCAATCCCAGGTGTGATTGCATTGCTTTTGTTGTGTACAAAGAGAAGTAAGAAGCACTCAAGCATTGCGAAGGGTGGGATAATGTTTAAGAGGCAAACAAAAGTCGAAGGTGTGAAATTGAGAACAGTATGTTATCACTTTCCAGCCAGAAAGCACATTCAGGTCATGTAATTTCCCATTTAGAATGTAGAATATAAAATTCTTTATTAGCCAAGTGTGATTAGACACACGGGGAATTTGTCTTTGGTGCATTTAGCAACCACTTTGCTTCTTGGTGGATTTGCCAGTCCTAATTAAGGTCATTAATCAAGGACTATCTTTAAACATTTAAATTATGATGTCTGGACTCTCCCGCAAGCATGGTTAATGATTAGGAGAAATGTGCTAAGCCACATATTGTCAGAACATCTCAGATGGTTTTTCTTGACTGAGTTTGGTCATTCAGTAAGTTTGTTCTTTAAGAAAACCTTTGGGCAGTATAGTATCCTTAACTCGAGACACTGATTTCATCCAACAGTCAAATAATCCTTTGAGACAAAAACTTATCTATATAAAAATAAATAATCTTATCTTCACAGGTGTATTCCCTACTTGGTATTCCCAAACTTTTAGAGCTTCTGAATGTGCAGAATGAAGAAGTACAGAGGGCAGCGTGTGGAGCTTTAAGGAACCTGGTATATGAAGACAACGACAACAAATTGGAAGTGTCCGAGCGGAAAGGCATTTCAATCCTGCTGAGATTACTGCAACAAACCAGAGATGTGGAGACTAAAAAGCAAATTACAGGTAACTAATAAGAACGGTTTCATAGTGCATACAGATTCTAAAACTGATATCCTGGTTTATTCTATTCTATTCTATATTCTATAAGCATGTTGTGCTGAGTTTATTATGGGTTGTTCTCCAGTATCTTATAAAGCTTGGGAGTGCAATTTTTTATATCATGACTTATCCATCTTGTTTGTATTTTAAATAGTTTATTATTTTTAAAAATACCCTGTGTAACTACATAACCATACAATGAATTTTAGGTTTTCAAAAAAAAAATCTGAAAATCATCTCATGCACATTATATCTTGTGTATTTTATTCTCTAACTTTTATTCTGCAATATTTATTAGGAAGTAAGCCGCTTTATTAAATCAGTGGGGTGGAATACCAAAATATTAGGGTCAGTCCATTAAATGAACAGAATTTACAATTCCAGGGCGAATGTCCCTCTTAACTACCGTATTTTACAGAGTATAAGATGCCCCCTTTTCCCCCAAAAAAGAGAGTGAAAATCTGGGTGCATCTTATACACTGAATACAGCATTTTTGGCCTCCTGAACCCCCCCCCCCTTTCACAAAAATAGATACGGAGAGGGTTTGGGAGGCCTGCAAAGTGCTCCTGGGGACTGGGGATGGCAAATACAAGCGAAAACCAGACCATTTTCTGCTCATTAGCCTCCTCCCCTAGCCCCAGGAGGACTCTACAAGCCTCCTAAAGGCTATGCATGCCCTTTTTGGGGGCAAAAATGGGCCATTTTTTACTCATTTCCACCACCACCACCACCACCACCTGGGCCCCAGAAGCACTTTGCAGGCCTCTCAAACTGTCTGCACGCCCTGTTTTTCACGAAAAGTGAGGTGTGCAGAGGGTTTGGGAGGTCTGCTGAGTGCAAAAACTGTTTTTTTTAAATTTACCTCTTCAAAATCTTGGTGCATCTTATACTCTGGTGCATCTTGTACTCCGAAAATATGGTATTCATTTTTCTAGATCAAGAAAAGACGAAATCCTATGTAGGCTGCTATGATAATGGAAGACTGAAGAGCTGTATCAGTTCCTCCTGTCTAGCCTATTCCAGCTTGCCTTGTAGCCCTTTCCAGATGTGTGGGGGCTGCAGTTCCCATGGTCTTAAGCCATCCTATCTAGTAATTCCAGGAGTTCATATATCTGGAAATAATAATAGGCTTCATTCGGGCAGTCTACTGAACTTGGTGGAATTGAATAGGAGAGAGAAGAAGATGTCAGAGAAAAATTTAGGCTATCACTCTTGGTTCTGGCTCCACACACTGCTGATTTCAGGCCCATCCACCCTTGGTATGTGTTTTTCTCAGGGGAAGAAAAACAGGCCCAAGAGAAGAACTACAGTGAAAACAGAAAGGTCTCATTATTGGCAGGCTAACAGCGGTCTTCCCTGAAACGGCATTGCTTCTTTTGAAGCTCAACCCAGCAAAGGCTGGGAAGAACAATGCCCTTACATGCCTCAGCCATCAACCACAGACAATGAAAAAGGGTCCCATGACCCTTTGCAATGCAGCGATAACAAGCTGAGGAAAACGCTGGGCTCAAAGTTCAAGCCAGACTTCTCATCCCACTCTCTGGAATGATGACAACCTCTCTTCAGCTTAATCACAATTGCAAATTAGGCAGCCCTGTGATGGTGATGGGGTGGGCGGAAAGTTGTAGAAAGATTCATAGCGTTACCATTTGATTAGCACCTCTATGGATTGTGTAGCCCCTTATGTCATTGTTCAGGAATGTTTGGAGCCTGGCAGAAGACGATATAAATCCTGTTAAAGAGATTGCTCTTTTTGCATGCTCGCCTTTAGAGATGTTTTTGAGTCATGTTAAAATCTTATCGTTAGGTGGTGGGCAGAAGTCTCTTGTTATCCGAGGCTCTGCATTTTAGAGGTTTAGAAATAAGAGTTAAAATTCTTGCACAATAAAAGTGCTTGAAATACAATGGTTTGCTTGTTCTCAGCTATCTAAATAGCCCCAACAATTTTTTTCTGGTGAAATTTCCTTCTCAAAATTGTGGATTGTTTCTCTTATCAATGTTTCTTAATCGTTTATAGTCAGGTATTGTATCTCGACATTGTTATGTAAGAACATGAGGAAGAACTTGTACAATTTTTACAGAGTCCTGTAATCCTGTAAGAGTGCAGAGAAGAGCAACAAAGATGATTAGGGGACTGGAGACTAAAACATATGAAGAACAGTTGCAGGAACTGGGTGTCTAGTTTAATGAAAAGAAGGACTAGGGGAGACCTGATAGCAGTGTTCCAATATCTCAGGGGTTGCCACAAAGAAGAGGGAGTCAAACTATTCTCCAAGGCACCTGAAGGTAGAAAAAGAAGCAATAGGTGGAAACTAATCAAGGAGAGAAGCAACTTAGAACTGAGGAGAAATTTCCTGACAGAACAATTAATCAGTGGAACAGCTTGCCTTCAGAAGTTGTGAATGCCCCAACACTGGAAGTCTTTAAGAAGATGTTGGATAGCCATTTGTCTGAAATGGTATAGGGTTTCCTGCCTAAGCAGGGGGTTGGACTAGAAGACCTCCAAAGCAATTCTGCTGTTGTATTGTAATCCACCGTAATATTTCTCATTATGGTCAGTTAGACATCTAAGAAAGCTTCTGTTTTATGGTCCCTGGAGTTCTGTACCCAGCTGAGATGGACGTCTGTGAACATTTCTATGCCTTTCCATCTAATCTATGCATTTTGTGGTGTGTATTTTTTTCTAACTTGCATTGCTGTGCATGATGTATGTTTATGAACTACAATGCACTGCAAACTTTTAAAAGTGTAGATTTCAGCATTTGATAACACAAATTCAGAAAGTGTCATTCTCATTTAGCCCACCATATTTAATCTGGGATAAATACAAGAAAGTCCTTGACTAACGACCACAATTGAGCCCAAACTTTCTGTCGCAGAGTGAAACATTTGTTAAGTGAATTTTGCCCCATTTTACAACTTTTCTTGTCACGGATGCAAAGTGAATCACTGAAGCTGTTAAGTTAGTAACACGGTTGTTGAGTGAATCTGGCTTCCCCATTGACTTTGCTTGCCAGAGGGTTGCAAAAGGGGACATTGCGAAACCACCATAAATATGAACCAGTAGACAAGCATCTGAATTTTGATCACATGACCATGGGAATTGTAACGTTCCCGTGGTTCGTCCATGAGGCCAATGTGGAGAAAAGACAGGACACGATCTTTCTCGGGATGGAGCGACCCAGATTGGGGGTCTGAGAGCCCCTTTTATTGAGATAGGACAAAGGCAGGAGGAGCAATAGCATGTGGTTAAAACAGCCTGTAAAAGTACAATTTCTAATCTACTGCTCAGGGAAGTTCTGTCTATATATGGTCAAATCCTGGGCGTCATTGGTAGGGCACATCTCAGGATGTTATGTTATGAACTATCAGGATGTTATGGAGTTTTAGGAGTTTGTTTTCTCCTGTGTGGTTCAGCGTGGCTCTGCAACTATATTACAACAGGGAATGCCGCAACCATCGTAAGCGTGAAAGACAGTCATAGGTGACTTTTTCACTCCCATTGTAACTTCGAACAGTCCCTAAATGAGCTGTTGAAGTCAGGGAATACTTGTACTTTCAAATCCAAAATAAAGAAAACTTGCTTTTCTATGGCCACACGACCGTGGAAATGTCTTCAGACAGCGCTGTCTCAATGGCCTTGAAATGTAGATGAGCATCCACCCACCTTAGGCACCGACTAGCGGAGTAAACTCCATAGGGATTCCTTTCAGTGGTGGGATTCAAAATTTTTTACAACCAGTTCTGTGGGCGTGGCTTGGTGGGCATGGCAAGGGAAGGATACAGTAAAATCTCCATTCCCTCCCCACTCCAGGGAAAGGTTACTGCAAAATACCCATTACTTTTCGATCAGCTGGGACTCGGGAGGCAGAGAATAGATGGGGCCAAGGCCAGTCTGAGGTGATATTTACTGGTTCTCCCGACTACTCAAAATTTCCACTATCGGTTCTCCAGAAATGATCAGAACTTGCTGAATACCACCTTTGATTCCTTTACTTTTTTAATTTATGGATTATTTAAGCATCTTTCCTAAACTCATATAGCTTTGTAAGAACTGGCTGCATTTGCTGTTCTGTCAACTGCTCGTGTTTTACGACAGAGGTTGAAAGAGAACTCTGGAAGAATAACTGCCAGATTGATAGAAAGCCACATTCTCTTTATATTATAGTGTAAAGATGGTAGCGAGAGAGAGAACAGCAAAACTCAGGCAGCCAAAACTAGCTTTTGAAGGAGAGCCAAAAAGCCTTTGGGGAGCACCTAACCTGCATTTGATCTTGTCTCATCGTACATACATCTAAGAAATGAAAGAACATTCCTTCCACAGGAAGGATTATAAGGCAGGCAGGCCTGTCATGAGGAGAACATAAATATGAAAATCAGCCACACCTCTCTTCCACTAAGATTCTACCAAGCTGACACTTTTGATTACGGAAATATATACATGCCCAGTGCAACTATTTCTAAGCTCAGTGCATATTAAGATTTGATAATTTCATTGTTTTTCCTAAAGGATTGTCAGATTGGCTCTTTTTATCTCAAAGTCTTCTTTAAAAAAAACACAAAAGGTTTCTCCTCTGTAGGAGGATAAATATGGCAATAATGCCCAAATCCTACGTATTGCTTATCCGCTGCCCTCCTAACATGACAATAAAAGGTAAAGGTAAAAGTTTCCCTTGCACATATGTGCTAGTCGTTTCCGACTCTAGGGGGCGGTGCTCATCTCTGTTTCAAAGCCAAAGAGCCAGAGCTGTCCGAAGACGTCTCCGTGTCATGCGGCCGGCATGACTAAACGTCGAAGGCACACGGAACGCTGTTACCTTCCCACCAAAGCTGGTCCCTATTTTCTACTTGCCTTTTTTACATGCTTTCGAACTGCTAGGTTGGCAGAAGCTGGGACAAGTAACAAGAGCTCACTCCATTACGCAGCACTGGAGATTCAAACCACCGAACTGCCAACCTTTCTGATCGACAAGCTCAGCGTCTTAGCCACTGAGCCACCACATTCCTTAACATGACAACACAGCTACTATATTGGCAGTTTTCAAAGGATGATTATTCAGGAGCCAAGAATGAAAAGTATCGGGCGGAGATTTAAATGCCATCTGCACTGAACTAAATTTAAAAGATGTGTTCTGGGATTCGGAGCAGTGAGCTGAACAATTGTTCTCTTTGTAGAACAGATCCAGCGTGCATGTGATGCACTGTCAGATGATACTTACAAAACCTCTTTTTTAAAAAAAAAATGGGGGAAATGATCCTTTTAAACTCTTACCGTCAACTTTTACAGATTCGTCAAATTCCAAATTAGATCCAGACTTCCCTTGGCACACTTTAATCTGAATTATTAAATCACCAGACTAGGGTTATTTTTAAAGTACCTTTTAAAAACAGAAAGAACAAAGACGACCACATTGTTAATAAATTCTTCATAGCCCCAAAAGTAAATTTACTTTTATCACAGTGCTAGCAAAAGTTCAGGGTTATAATTGGTAGATTAATTATTGCAAACATTGCCAAAGAGCTGTTATTTCAGGAAGAACTCCAGAAGGGAGTTCCTCATATCTACAAGCCCATTAGGTTCTACACTTATAAAGGCCTCCCTGTGGGGAGACACTGTTCCTAGTGAAAGAATTCCTGTTGAGAAGCTGACAAAAATAGACAAAAATCCTCTGCTACAGCAGTTTTTTCTCCTCTGTGTTGTAATTTATTCCCCCTCCTTAAATTAATAACCACCATTCATTCCTGTAGAACATAGGACAGTGATGGCGAAACTTTTAGACACAAAGTGCCCAAACTGCACATGAACACATGCCCAAACTGACAGGTGCATGCGCATGCATGGACATACATGAACGTGCACATGCGCAACAGAGACCCAAAGACCCAGTTGGCCAGTGGGAGGCGGGGCATCCCATCAGCGGCAGCACGTCAAGAGGTAAGTTCTTTTCTTTGGTGAGCTTCTGTTTCGTTGTTTTCATGGAAATGCAAGCTCACTAAAGAAATGCCACCAAGATCTGACCTGGAGCGATGGCACACATGCCAGCATAGAGGGCTATGCATGCCATCTGTGGTAGGTGTGCCATTGCTTCACCATCATGGACATAGGGCATCATGAGATGAGGACTTACCTTACAGCTGCAAAGATCTGACCCTACTCCTATCTGCATACAGCCCTGGATCTGAGAGCTACACTAACGACTCCATCCTGCCTTCTGCTTCTAACCTGGGGTAAATTTTGGCAAAATGTTAGGAATTGGCTAATCTGGCTGGACTCCTGTGCAAGTAAAACTAGCCCAGAAGTTTTACTAAGGAAAAAAAAAAACCCACTCTATTATTTGAACTTCTTCAGAAATAGAAGCCCAGTTATGACAATGCCTTTAGTAATAACACTGATTCTGTTTAGGTCTCAGTGAAATAAATAAAATGGGAGTTCTCTGTTCTAAGGAAAGAAACTTTAACACTCCAGAGGTTAGTGAACTACAACTCTTAGTAGCCCCAACAGCATGGCCAATGGTGGGAGAAGATAGAAGTTTTAGTTCAGGAACAGCTGGAAGATTGTCTATCTCTGCTGTAACAATGAGCCAGAGAGCTCACAATTTAAAATAGCAATATAGCAATACCAGTTAGACTTATATACCGCTTCATAGGGCTTTCAGCCCTCTCTAAGCAGTTTACAGAGTCAGCATATTGCCCCCAACAACAATCCGGGTCCTCATTTTACCCACCTCGGAAGGATGGAAGGCTGAGTCAACCCTGAGCCGGTGAGATTTGAACAGCCGAACTGCTGAACTGCAGTCAGCTGAAGTAGCCTGCAGTGCTGCATTTAACCACTGCACCACCTCGGCTCTCCACTGCAATAGCAATAGTTAGGCTTATATACCGCTTCATAGGGCTTTCAGCCCTCTCTAAGCGGTTTACAGAGTCAGCATATTGCCCCCAACAACAATCCGGGTCCTCATTATACCCACCTCGGAAGGATGGAAGGCTGAGTCAACCTTGAGCCTGGTGGGATTTGAACAGCCAAACTGCTGAACTGCAGTCAGCTGAAGTAGCCTGCAGTGCTGCATTTAACCACTGCGCCACCTCGGCTCGCCCCCCCCAAAAGAATTGGTTGTACTATGAAGTTTGTATAGGCAAAGTAGACTTCCAGCGTGAAAAGATGAAAAGTAGAAGTTTTGTGATGAAGATTTGATGGAGAAAACTATATATATTAACTTTAGATTTACCATCCAAATATTGGCAAAATATGTGCCAGGGGAATTCTTTATATACCTAACTAGCTGGATACCTGTGTTTCGTGACAAAACTATGTGATCAGGCTATGCAGGAGAAATTCAGTTCACAATCTGTTGGCTCAGTGGTGGTCGGTGATTGAAACACATAAGGGAATATCGCTCCTGCTGGCTTGAGTCTGGAAGCAGTTCCATAGATGGAAGGTGTAGAAATTTTGGTGAGGTACCGACATTTAGTACTGTAAGGAGCCCCAGACCACTCCTACGTGAAACTTCTGCGAGTTTGAACTGAGGTAACAGAATGTGAGGCAACTGGCAGTTGAAACAGAATTCTTTTCAGGTGGGGAAGGAGAGTAGAACTCCTTAGCATCAATGTGTGTTAATTACTATATAAGAAATACTAATGATCTGATGGTCATTTCAAAAAATCCTTTCTTAGCGAGCACTTAGAAGCCAAGTGCCTATTTCACATGCCTATTTCAAGTTTGTAGGCTTTACAATTCTTGAGATTTCATGATGAGTGAGTTGTATTTGGCTTTTATATATATAGATATATTTTGCACTTTATGATTAAGGAAACATGAAAGACTGGAATGAAATAAGTCTCTGATCCAGAATTCAGTGAATTCCATTAATCCATTCATTGTAGCTATCAGAAAAAAAACCCTGAAGAGCCACTTTATCATCCTGTTCTTTTAATGGCCTTTGCAGGTTTGTTGTGGAATCTCTCCTCCAATGACCAGCTGAAAAATGTATTGATCTGGGAAGCCCTGCAGCCATTGACAGAAACTGTCCTTATTCCTTATACTGGATGGCCAGATAGAGATTATCCAAAATCGAGTATCATCCCTGACCCTGATATCTTCTACAATGCTACAGGATGCCTGAGGTGAGTTGTTTACTGTGTGTGCCTTGTAATCCAGTTGCAAGGCTGTGGTGGAATGTAGTCTGGAGTTGGGGCTCTTTTCAAGAAGATAAAAAGACACTAGAGGTTGGAATGTCTGATGGACAGAAAGAGAGCAAGGTCAGACACTCCCTAGAAATTCACATACTATAATTATTGCAGATCATTGCTTTAGTTTGGCAAGATACTGTCCATAGATATACAGCAATAGGGGAACTAGTCAGAAGTAGTTCTTGGTTTTTCAATAGTTGAAGACTTCCTAGTGCTGTGATAACGAACCTATGGCACTCATGCACAGGTGGCACACACAGCCCTCTCTGTGGGCATGCATGCCTCCCGCCAGCCAGCTGATTTTCGAGTCTCTGCTATGCATGCATGTGAGGGCACATGCAGGAGACGTGCATGCATGCGGGGGTGGGGGGTTTCCGCATGTATGTGGAGAGGCCCTGCCCCCCCCATTTTTGGTTCCAGGAGGCTGCAGGGAGGCCTGCTAGGCCAAAAACAGGACACGGGGGGGGGTGTGGCGGGCATGCGCAGAGGGGCAGATGCGGGGGAAGGATGTCACGCACACAGTGCATTATGGGGACAGGCACGCATACGCACTGTCACACACACATGCATTTTTGGCACGCGGTGACAAAAAGGTTAGCTATCACTGCCCGAGTGTCTTCTAGTGGACTCTGGGCAGTGAACAACAAAATTAGCAAATTAAATCATAGACATTCTTATGAAAGACACTGAGTCAGTTAGGACCAAAATCATGTTAGAATAATATATTTTACCTGTTTGCAAAATTTAAGAAAGGCTGAATGTATTCTGAAGTAAGAGTCCCACCCCCCCCGCCCCTGAGTATAGCAGCTGTCATTAAGAAAGGTTATCATACATTCCATGGACTACCCAGCTCTTGAAAAGATGGGCATCTCAACAGATCCTTTATACCAATGGAACCAAGGACTGCTTTCATGGAAGACAATTTTTCCACAGACCGGGGGTGTGGGGAGGAGGTGCAACCTAGATCCAATTATTTTACTATCCGTAAAATGGTTAAATTGAACATTTCCAAATGTGATTAGAAAGTGAGTGAGTCTGGCTTAGTGTTCTTATTGAAGTCTATGAGTCCACTGAAAACAAATATATATATCCTTCAGTTCCTGATACTCAGACTCATGGGAGACTACTGTTTTACAGTCTCCTTGAAAGAAGCTGACAGTCAGAGCACTTGTGGGCAATCTCCCATTCTCTCCTTCTCCAGAGAGCTTTGAAGGGCAGAGTTACTCCCTGATCTATCTAGTAGTACTTTCCACTCATTCGTGGAAGACATCTTCCATCAGCCATGACTCACAGCGGAAGCCCAAGGAAAATTAGTTTTGATGAACTTAGATAAAGTAAGAGAACTTTGTTTATGATGGTAAAATAGTTACAGCCACCTAACTTCTGGGAATATGTTGTGGAATGTAGTCTGGATTCCCAGCAAGGAGGGGCTACATTCCAGAGGGCAAAGATAATGCAGAGTTTGGAATGTTTGATCAAGAGGAAGAGGGTTAAAGCAGATCCTCCCTAGCATATATCTGTAGTTGTGCAAATAGTTTTTTTAGTCTGGCAAAATCCTATCCATAAAACAATAATACAAGAAAAACAATCATTAGTACTCAGACCTAATTTCACCTGTTCTTTGTTCTTGGGGCCTGATAGAATTAAATAGTTGCTTTGACACAACTGAGCTTTGCAAGAACAGAGAAATACGTCATATATTCCTGGGTGTTTAAAGCATAGCCATATCAGATTCCAAAGATCATTCATCAAAGATTTTGTTTCCTACAGTCCGAAAGGTACTGTTACAATTTTTTCATTTGTTTCTGGTACTTTTTTTTTCTATTGCGCCAATCGAAAATTCACAGCAGATCAAAAGCATAGCATACAAAGCATAGCAAAACTGAGAATCTTAATATCAGGGATTGGGATCATGACACCTGCAAAACGCATAGATAGCATCAACGGTCTCCAGAATTAAATTTGATTTCTTTTCCATAAGGCAAAGATCTGGGGTGTCAGATTTTGAACAATTTTAAAATCTTAGAGGGTAACCCACACACTTGTGTGAAAGTATGCATGAAAAGTTTTTGATCTGTGTTTTAGATCTACAAGAGGTCTTGATTTACTGAATTGCTTTGTGGTATGTGGTCACACCTGCAACTGTAACCCATAAAAAACCATCACAGGTATAGAGTTTCCTTCTTGAGCAGGGGGTTGGATTGGAAGACCTCTGAGGTCTCTTCCAACTCTGTTATTCTGTAGTTTGTTGTGGATTTTACTTCCTGCTTCTTTTGTCTGTTTAAGAGATAGCAGGGGAAGGTGGGGCTAAAAAGCCTGTGATTGAAGATCAACAGCTGTTAGCCTTGACGGCCCAGTGACTTTGTCTGAAGGCCATCTGCTGGGAGATTAGTGGGCTTCCTCGTGCAGTCGGTTGGCCCCTGTGAGAGCAGACTGCTTGGCTAGATGAGCCAGGGGCCCATCCCAGTGGAGCACTGCTCATGTTCTTGTTATTTTAACTAGCAAAACTTTCTTGCGGCATTACAAGGTTCTGTTTATATAACTTCAAAATCAAAACAGTGCTTAGAGTAATAAGGTAAACGTACAACACTGCTTGTTCGTTGGATATTCCATACGCCAATTTGTGTGATGTTGTTGTCTTCACAGGTAGCTTCCTTCCCTGCAGGATTTTGTTTTTTCTTCTGGGTAGAGAAGAAGAGCCAGTTATTGTTAAGGGAGGCCACTAACAGGGCAGTTGGGAAAATAATTTGCCTAAATGCTTGTACATCTGCCAGCTTACACAGCCTAATTTGTTTTCTCCTTTTGTGATGCTTACAATGCTGATGGCTTGGGTACTTCAAGGAATGCAGCCTGCAGCCTGTAATATAGAAAGAATGTTTTGGATTTCGTTATTTATACATAATACGTGTCTGATACTTTAGTAGAGTCATAGCATTGCAGGAGTATTAGAACCGAGAGAAATTATTGACTTTTGTGATGCTTTGGGGAAAGCAGACAAGGGTAACCAAAGACTTATCTCACTGCGAAGAATAACAATAAAATCATAAGAATTTTTTTTATAGAATACGGTAAGAGAAGATGATAAGATTTTATACACTCTACACTAGCTGATAACCCAGTGTTGCCTGGGTATTTATTTATAGGGAGAAAATGTCTGGACCAAGAGTAATTACTAACGGTTGTATTTTCCCCCTTAACAGAGGGAGCCCCCTTGTGGAGTATTGTGAAGCCGTTACCATGGCAACTCCACTGTGCTGGACAGTAGAAGCCATTTTATGGCACAATAGTTGTATCTTAATAGAACACACACACCAAGGGGTGAAAGGGGTATCTTACCCCTACGGTATTTTTTTCCAGAGAGTAAGTCATCTGTGCACCAAGTTTGGTTGAAATTGCTCAAGGCGTTCCAGAGTTATGCTGGAACACACACACACACACACACACACACATTAGATAGATAGATGATAGATAGATAGATAGATAGATAGATAGATAGATAGATAGATAGATAGATAGATAGATAGATAGATAGAATTGAATAAACCACAGCTGAATTTGACACAATATGCTAAATGATACCATGCTTCACTTATTTGGTCTAGTGGTTAAGGCACAAGGCTAGAAATCAGGAGGCTTTGGGTTCTAGTCCCACTTTAGGAATGAAAGCCAGCTGGGTGACTTTGGGCTGGTCATTCCCTCTCAGACCAACCCATCTCACAGTTTTGTTCTGGTGGAGGAAATAGAAGAAGGAAGGAGTGTTAGGTATATTTGCCATAAAGTAATACAAGTGGGATAGAAATCTAATAAATAAATACTTCACAAATTATTGATTGATTTTATACAGTGGGAGGAAGACACATACAAAATCTCTTTCACTCTTTAAATTAAGTCTTGACATTGCTCCAAACCTCAGGTCAGCTGTAACAAATAAGATGTCACTATTCTTCTATGAAATGTACCAGTGGAAAGAAGAGACACTAGTATTACATCCAAAGGACATGGTAACAGAATGAAGCATTGGTTGGAGCAGTGCTTCTCAGTCTTGTCAACTTTAAGATGCATGGATTTCATGCTGGCTGGAGAATTCTGGGAGCTGCATTCCACACATCTTAAAAGTTGACAAGGTTTGAGCGGGTGGGAATGTACCTGCCCCCAAACGCAGCAAAATCTTAGAAGTGGATTTGATGTAGAAGTATGATATATTCGGGGAGTGATTAATGAACTTCACCTTTGATGGATGAATGGTGTTGTGGCAAAAGCTAATCTAATTGAAATCAGATTTAAATTAATTATTGTAGTTCCTGTGATTTCCATCTGTCACTTTAATATGTCCTGTTTGCCACAATGACCTATGGCTGATTAAAAAAAAAAGAGGGGGGATTGCCAACACTGTGTTAAGTATGGTGGTGTGGTGGATGAATCCTCCCACATGGGAATGGTTGTGTATACGGAGGTGGGGGGGGATGGAGGGAAGGGGGGGACAGAGAGAGAGGGAAAGAGAGAGGGAGGACAGAGGAAGGGAGAGAGAAAGAGAGATATCACACAGAAAAACTCAGTAGAGCTGCAGTTGAAACTTTTCAGTGCTGATACGAGGAGAACTTTCTTCACAGCATTGGAGCACAACTAGAAAGCTATGGAGATACAGGGCAAGACCTTTCAATTGACCTAACCTCTTTACCTGAGGCAGTTGCCTTGATCTGCTTAAGGCAAGGCCAACTCTCTACATTTCCTCGGCTCCCCTTTTTCATTGCCTAAAGAGATAATAAGCAAACAAAAGAATCATGAAAACTTTCTTTGGAATTTCCTGATAGAAGTACTTTCTTCAGGTTGCTTCAGCTTAAAGTTAGCCTTGTTTGTAAGTACTTGTTTGCATGTCAGAGGTCCAGGTTTAGCCCCTGTAGTTAAAAGGTTATCACTGCTAAAGGGTGACCTTTTGTTTGAGATTGTAGATGAGCTCCATGGAAACTAGCATAGATAGATATAAGCTATGCCATTCATTGTGCCTAAGCTTTAGATGATCTCCTTAAATAATAAAGCCAATTTCACTTACTTGTTTCGGCAACAAGCTTCTCTTTTTATCTTGAGAGGTCTCCTGAGAGCAGATTGTCACCATATTTTCTTCCTGTTATCTATAGCTGAAACTTCATTCTTAACAATTGAATTTCTGGTGTAGCTAGTGCAGGTTTCTGTAGACCAGGGGTGTCAAACTCGATTTCATTGAGGGCCACATCAGGGTTGTGTAACTTCCAGGGTCCAGGTTGGGCGTAGCCAGGATAGGGTGACCAGCTTGACATCATTTGTGTCAGGGGCTCCTATGGTGGCCAAGCGCTCTGCCAGTGTGGCCCTCCTGAGTGCACGGCCCTCCCGAGCTCCGTTTTTGCTGGCAGAGGGTTGCAGGGGGCGTGGCCAGCCGAAAACAAAAGCTCGGGAGCCTGTTTTCACTGGCAAGGCACAGAGGGCCAATCCTCTGCCTGTTTCCAGGGGGTCCTGTGGGCCAAACCTAAGTACCCCATGGGCCAATCCAGCCCCCGGACCTTGAGTTTGATATCCTTGCTATAAGTTGTTATCATTTCTATAGATCAGTGGTTCTCAACCTGTGGTCCATGGACCCCTTAGAGGCCACTATGTCATTACAGGGGCTCCACAAGGCTCGAACAAATGTTATGATTTAAATAATGAGTTAAGTCTTGAGAATCTGCAGCCATGATTCATGGCCACAAAAGATATTTAAAGGGGGTCCTTGGTGAAGAAAAGGTTAAGAACCACTTCTATGGACTGCTACCATATTAACATTGTTCTGTCTGCAGCAGAAATAAAGTTTTGGAATGATATACTTTTTAATTTATATTAGATTTAATTAAATTAGTGTAAAGTTTTTCCTGTCAGTCATGTATGACTTTAATAAATGTATGTATAAATATAAATGTAAATATAAATTTATATATAAATATAAATTTAAATATAAATTTCTGTATTTATATAAATTAGCAATTCTTAATCTTGAGATCAAGATACAGTATATAGGCATATTTTTATCCAAGCAACTCTTTACATTGGTTTTCCAATCCTTACTATAGGTTTCCTCAATTTTCTGGATTTAATCTTCATAATTCCTAGGCACATGTCTTGGCTTCTGAGTAAAAGTCAGAATGAGGTTTTGAATCTAGTCTTTATATAAAAGCCAATATCACTCACTCATCATGAAATCTTCAGAACTGTACAGTCTACAAACTTGAAATTTGGGACATACTGTATGTTCTTCTTGGCTTTTAAGTGCTCACTAGAAAGGGTTTTTTGAAATGGCCATCATCGTTAGTATTTCTCATACAATAATTAACATGCTCTGATGCTAAGGAGTTCTACTCCCCCTCCCCACCTGAAAGAACACTGTTCTAACTGCCAGTTGCCTTATGTTAACACTACTGATGCTAAGGAGTTAAACATTCTACTTCCCTTCTCCACCTGAAAAGAACTGTGTTCCAACTGCCAGTTGCCTCACATTCTGTTACCTCAGTTCAAACTAGCAGATGTTGCACTCCTTCACTCAGGAGTGGTCTGGGCTCCTTACAGTACTAAACGTCGGTACCTCACCAAAATGTCTATGCCTTCCACCTACGGAACTACTTCTGGACTCAAAGCGATAGGAGTGATATTCCCTTATGTGTTTCAATCACTGATCACCACTGAGCCAACAGATTGAACCAGAGTGAACCATTTCTCCCGTATTGCCCGATCACATAGTTTCATCGCAAAACCCGGGTATCCAGCTAGTTATTACATATTGAAAAGAGATAGTGACTATTCAGTGATTAAGGAGTAGAATATTTCATTTTCGCTTTCCGTGGACCCTTCATCCATTTAGGTAGACCTTATTTACTCTCTTGTCTGTAAAGAAAGTAATATCTATTTGCCATCTCTGACAAAGTCTTTATTGAGTTTGTTCTTTGCAGCTAGTTTTTAATTGCCATTTAGGAGTTATATCTTATTCATCTAAATGTCCATTCCATAGCAGTAAAAGACTCTCAGCATTGCTTCAGGTGGGTTTCAGGCCTTTTTATCAGATGTGGGAAATAACTTGGAGTGGGATATTGAAATAGTAAGGGGGGGGGACGGAACATAAAATGAGATTATTTCTTTCACACAGAAGATCGTCCTCCTTTGCATTGCTCCACCTCCATCTTCTGCCCTTTCTGGACAGTCTGGTTATGGGGATTTTCAGTTCCCTCAAGTGGGCAGTTGATGAGATAGAAAGAAAGTCTAAAATATATGACCAGACTACTTGTCGGGGTTCCAACCTAACAAAGAAGGCCAAGGCTTGATTTTCCTCAAAGTTCCATTTTATTAGAGATGTCCTATTGGCACATCTGGAAAAACCGAATCTGAAAGTTTCAGGTTTCCCACCCAAGTGAAAGTTAAAGTCCCTGCCCAGTACCCACATGTCCATCACACATCCAAGCAGACCCTGGCCCAACTGGAGATGCCTCCAGTCATAGATGGAGTCATAAGGTCCTTGGCTCTGAGAAAGGAATGTTATTTTGACTATCTCTACCCACTCCATATAATCCCCACTCCCATTTTCCCCACAGCAATTAAATGTGGCAGGTCTGAAGGCCCAAGCAAAAGATGGCTTCCAGGCCTGACACTACTCTTCAACCCAGGAGTGGTCATTCTGATTACGGTGGCTGTCTAGAACAAATGTTCTACCTCTGCTTTAGAACCTTATGGGGAGATTACAGGTCTGATTCTTGGAAAGCCTTCTGTACAAAAAATGGGCTTTATTTCTATCCCTCTTTGTTTACCTAAATTAAATTGTGATTACTCCAGGTGTCACTTACCTTATTTCCCTGATGCACACCCAAGTTGTCAGGGCTGCATGTAATAGGATTTCATGTCTGGGCAGCAAAAATCCATTGGACCACGACAGGTGAAGCCAGTGAGATTCAGAAAACTTGAATGCTTTGCTTCCATCTAAGATTTTTTCAGCCCAGGTATGATGTCCTAAGACCGGAGGAAGGAAGGAAGGAAGGAAGAAGGAAGGAAAAGAAGGAAGGAAAAGAAAGAAGAGAAAGAAAGAAGAGAGGAGAGAGAGAAAGAAAGAAAAAAGAAAAAAAAAAAAAAAAAAAAAAAAGAAAAAAAAAGACAAAAAAAAGAAAAGAAAAAAAAAAAAAGAAAGAAAAAAGAAAAAAGAAAGAAAGAAAGAAGAAAAAAAAAAGAAAGAAAGAAAGAAGAAAGAAAGAAAGAAAGAAAGAAGGGGGGAAAGAAAGGGAGAGGGACCCTTTCTCACAGAAGACACTGGGAGCCACAAAACCTGGGTAGGTGTGACTGGGGGTGTCATGTGACTGGGTGGGAGTGACATTGAGTTGGCCACGCCCATCCAGGTTTTGTGGCTCCCTGTGTTTTCTTTTCTGTTGGAAATGGGTCCAAATGGCTCTTTGGGTGTTGCAGAGACCCTGTCCTAGGTCACAGCATCCCCAAAACTTGAAGCACTGTAACAAATTATAGGATTAAAAAACATTGGTATCCACTAATAATAGGATGGAAGCTCAAAATAATTAAACACTAAAAGTGAAAAGTAATTTAATTGCCTACTGCCTTATAAATGTAGTATCTGACATACCGTTCAAATTTAAGTGCAACTCTTGGTCTCCAGACATTAACTTCCTTCATCACTTAATTCATCCCATTAGTCAAACATAACAATTTACAATCTTCTACATTATTTCAAGCAATAATAACATGAACCAGCAATCATTAGGCTGCTAGTTGTAGCCTAATTAGGCTGCTGAGACTACAGAGTATTAATCTTCCATTAGTTCCACCTCTTGAGAGTAATAATAAAACACATCTCCCTGAAATATTTCAACACCAACTACATCCTTGATGATGAATCTTTGTCTGACATTTGTGTTTATTACCACCCAGTGGACAGGACTTCCTATTGTGTTGTGAACACTAAAGGCTCTGATCTTGCATGTAACATGAATTCATCCATTTACAAGAATTGGTTTCTTTTTCTTTTTGTTCTTTGTTGGCTGTTGTGTTCTCAACTACAGCTATCAAACAAGCAGCTGGATACAAATCCTGCTCTTTGTCTGAGATGCAGAAGTTGCCTCGTGGTTCTGCAACCCAACAATTCTCCTGGTACCAGGACATATTGGAAATCACATGCCATCTTCCAGCTGCTCAGTTAGGTCACAATTGTAAGATTTTGCAAACATTCCTAGCTGATTCTTCATCTTAGAAATAAGTCAAACATTCTAACCTTATGGTAGATATACATATTAGTAAATTAAGCATTCTAGTGCATTGCTCAGGCATCCTTCACTTTTTAAAAAAGCAACAACTTATGGAAATAATGAAAGAGATAGCAATGACATCATAGATATTAACCAATAGGGCAGGGGTGTCAAATTCAAGGCCCGGAGGCCAGATCCAGCCCGTGGGGTGCTTAGATCTGACCAGTAAGGTCACCCTGGAAACAGCCCATTTTCACTGGCAGATCTCTCGAGCTACCATGGCAGAGGTGGGTTCCTATCAGTTCGCACCTATTCGGTAGATCAGTTTGTCGAATCTACCAAAACCAGTTAGAAGAGGTTCACCAGTGGACCTGGAAAGCAGGCCACACCTACAGAAGAGGTTCCAAAAATTTTGAAACCACCACTGTACCATAGACACCCTTGACACGTGACATATAGCTGGCCACCCCCACCCCGCTTCCCGAGCTCAAACCCAATGCTGATGCGGAAATCGAGTTTGACACCCCTGCAATAGGGTATTATTCATAAATGATGCATTCCCATTAAAGTTGACTTGCTCAAAAAATCTGAGTTTTTACAAACCATCTGTCTTTGGGTGACTAACATTGTGTAGGGCAGGCATGTCAAACTTAAAGACCTGGAGGCCGGATTTTTTAGATGCGTGGAAGCAGTGATGGACCAGCCCACAGTGCCTCTGTTAGTGAAAACAAAGCTTGGGAGGGCCACAGGCGGCCCTTCCGAGCTCCGTTTTCTCTTGCAGAAAGTTGCAAGAGGCCGTCACAGCCAAAAATGGAGCTCAGGTGCCTGTTTTTTCTGGCAGAGCACTTGGGCCACCCCAGGTGCCCCTGACACGAGGGACATCAAGCTGGCCATGCCCACCCAGGCCATACCCACCCTGAGGTCAAACACAATCCTGATGCGGTCCTCAATGAAACCGAGTTTGACACCCCTGGTGTAGAGCGATGGATTAGTATTAGACTGAGGCATCTTTTTAAGCCGGGGTTTTGTATCTTTCTTCGTACTGTTCTTGAGTATTTCCACATTCATAATTTGTCTCTTGTTACTGTGAGTGAAGAAAATAGAACCAAACCTTTCTGTTGCAACAGCAACTCTGGTTCAGTCAATTTCAGTCTGGCCAGGGGTTGGAAGACAATGCATATGCTCTAGTTCTGAATTTTACTCTCAGAGATAAAGGCTTACTACTACAGGTTATTAAATCGTGGCAAATTATAAGTCTGCAAAGTAAAATGATTGTACTATGTTACTTTAACTGTGCAGTTATTTTTTAATTCTAGCATTCCGTGGTAAACGGAATATCTATGGCGAATTCTCAGTCATCCAGGTCAGTGTTGTCCAGAGATGCTTTTTCAAGAGACAACTGGACTTTCTGGTTTTCTTTGAAGTCGTTTCGCTTCTCATTTGAGAAGCTTCTTCAGCTCTGAGAAAAAACACCTTTGGGAAAATCAGTGTAACCTTTTCTACATGAAGTACTACTTACTATTGATGTGTTGGTTATGGTTTTGTTTTTAATCAAGGCACCCAGTGCTATCAGATCGCTTTTCTTTATTTTACTAAAAGAAAGAAAAATGGGAGCAGAAGCCAGAGGCTTAATTAAAGAAGCTTAATAGAAAGAGACTTAATCATGTACAAAGGAAGAGGGTGGAAAACAGATGTCGGGGGGGGGGGGGGAAGCACAACTCAGAACAGAAGCAAAGGCCCTTTTGAGAGAATTCTTGGATCTGTTTTCAAAATTCAAACTGTGCCTACTGGCTCAAACTAGTTGAGAATTCTTGTATTTGACAAATCAAGAATATTGAAAAATAATCTGCAATGGTGGAGTCAACGTAATGGTATTTGTGAGAATTAGTACAAGAGATTAAGCACTGTTTTTCTATCCCCTATATCCATATTCTTCAGGGACTCAACCATTTGGCAAAGTAGGATAGGATAGGATAGGATTCTTTATTGGCCAAGTGTGATTGGACACCCAAGGAATTTATCTTTGGTGCAGATGCTCTCATTGTACATAAAAAGACAAGATACATTCGTCAAGAATCACAAGGTACAACACTTAATGATAGTCATAGGGTACAAATAAGCAATCAGGAAACAATCATTATCAATATAAATCACAAGGATACAAGCAACAAAGTTACAGTCATGCAGTCATAAGTGGGAGGAGATGGGTGATAGGAACAATGAAAAGACTAATATTATAGTAATGCAGCCTTAGTGAATGGTTTGACAGTGTTGAGGGAATTATTTGTTTAGCAAAGTTCAGGAAAAAACTGTTCTTATGTCTAGTTGTTCTGATGTGCAGTGCTCTATAGCATCGTTTTGAGGGTAGGAGTTGAAACAATTTATGTCCAGGCTGCAAGTTTTCACGGCCCTCTTTTTGACTCTGTCTGTAAATATTTTCACGGCCCTCTTTTTGACTCGTGCAGTGTATAGGTAGTTAGTGGAAGGCAGATTGGCAATAATTGTTTTTTCTGCAATTCTAATTATCCTCTAAAGTCTGTGTCTGTCTTGTTGGGTTGCAGAACCAAACCAGACAATTATAGAGGTGCAGATGACAGACTCAATAATTCCTCTGTAGAACTGTATCAGCAGCTCCTTGGCAGTTTGAACTTCCTGAGTTGGCGCAGAAAGAACATTCTTTGTTGTGCTTTTTTGATGACATTTTTGATGTTAGATGTCCATTTTAGGTCTTGAGATATGATAGAACCTAGAAATTTGAAGGTCTCTACTGTTGATAGTGTAATGTGTAGTATTGTAAGAGGTGGTAGTATGGAAGGGTTTCTCCTAAAGTCTACCGCCATTTCTACGGTTTTGAGTGTGTTGAGTTCCAGACTATTCCGGTCGCACCACGAGGCTAGTTTGGATTTGGATTTGGATTTATTAGACATTTATAGGCCGCCCTTTTCCCTGAGGGGACTCAGGGCGGCTTACAATCAAAAAGGAAGGGGAGTGTAGGACAATACAAAGGAAATGTGCACAAAAATAAATTAGACAGTAAAACTCAACATTCACTCAGCATTCGGGAGGGGCAAAAATAAGATTATCCCCAGGCCTGACGGGCTAGCCAGTTCTTGAGGGCTGTGCGGAAGGCCTGGACGGTGGTGAGGGTACGAATCTCCACGGGGAGATTGTTCCATAGTGTCGGAGCTGCAACAGAGAAGGCTCTCCTCCGAGTAGTCGCCAGTCGGCACTGACTGGCGGATGGAATACGGAGGAGGCCAACTCTATGCGATCTGATGGGACGCCAGGGCGGTAATTGGCAGAAGGCGGTCTCTCAAATAGCCAGATCCACTACCATGGAGCGCTTTATAGGTGGTGAGAAGGACCTTGAAGTGCACCCGGAGATCAACAGGTAGCCAGTGCAGCTCACGGAGGATCGGTGTTATGTGGGCGAACCGTGGTGCGCCCACGATCACTCGCGCGGCCGCATTCTGGACTAGCTGAAGTCTTCGGATGCTCTTCAAGGGCAGCCCCATGTAGAGCACATTACAGTATTCCAGCCTGGAGATCACAAGGGCTCGAGTGACTGTTGTGAGGGCCTCCCGATTCAGGTAGGGCCGCAACTGGCGCACCAGGCGAACCTGGGCAAATGCCCCCCTGGTCACAGCTGAGAGATGGTGGTCAAAAGTTAGCTGTGGGTCCAGGAGGACTCCCAAGTTGCTGGCCCTTTCTGAGGGGTGTAAGTTTTGACCCCCCAGCCTGAGTGATGGTATGTTGGTCAAATAGTTGTTCAACCTCCTGTCTGTATGCGGATTCATCATTGTCTCGAATGAGACCAATCACTGTTGTATCATCTGCAACTTTGAACGATCACTAAAAAATGGTTGTAAGTCACGAATTACCTGTGCTAAGAATGCCATCCCATCTTAGCTTCCAGGTCCAGGGGAAATCAGTAAGAAACTTCTACCTACTAAAACTTCCTTCCTTTTTTCTTTCTTTTCTCTCCTTCCTTCTTCCTCCCTTTCTTTTCTTCCTTCCTTCTTCCTCCCTTTCTTTTCTTCCTTCCTTTTTTCTTTTGTTCTTTCTTTCTCTTTCTTTCCTTCCTTTCTCTTTCTTTCTTTCTATTTTTTATACCTATCCATCTCAATCAAGTGATTTTTTTTTCAGATCAGACCATATTCAGAATTATGGTTTACTGTTCTGTTTATGAAATATGTCATTCAGATCTTTTTTTAAAAAAACTTGCATTTCAGGTGAGATAAAATTAAAAGGTAATATATAGAGAGGTATACAGCCCTCACTTCAGGCATCCATTCAAGGAATAAAGCATGGGGGGGGGACAGACACATTTTTAGTGTCTTAAAATCCATGAAAAAGGACATTTTTGACTTGGCTTTGTTCCCCTTCTTGACAGTCTTCCATGGCTGCTAAGACCACAAAGCAACAATCCCATTTTGTTTATCCAACATCAGATAATTTCCTTTTTGCTAGAGCTGCGGCTGTGAGGTTAGTTTTGAAATGCACTCAGGGTGCTCCAATCCAAGCAATGGATTTCAGAATTCCACCCTTATCTCTTTTGTTTTATTTAGCTCTCGCCACACAACTATTTCTCTATGCACAAGAGAAGCTGTTGCAAACATGCCACTGTCAACAGTGTTTGCAAACTGACAAAAGGGTGAACGTGCCCTTTCAAGTGTAGCCATAGCTTTGTGAAAACGCATAATCATTTTTTTTTCCACATCAATAATGAGCTGGGAGCTAACTGAGCAAGAGGAAACAGCTTTGCAGCAGGCAGGAGAAACCCAACAAAACCAGAAGCTGTTTTTATTGAAGGCCTGGTACACATTCTCCCCTGCCTCCAAATAATCCCAACTAAAAAGCGATCCTTTGTACTTCAAAAAGTAATCGATTAGCAGGACTTTCTGGGATTATCGTGCCTGTTTTTTCAATATACAAGGAAAAAGGTGGTTTATCCTGTAGGGTTTTGAGTGTATCTTTCTTGTAAGACATTAACCTGCTGCTGCTTGAATGTTTACTTCTTGCATGGTTTGTTTTGCTTCTCTTATATTTAAATTGGGAGTGTGTTTTCACACAGAAGGATAGGATTTTGATGATATCTCTCACTCTCTCCACTCTTCAAGGACAGAGTCCTGCTTTGATTGTGCAACAGGACAGTCCCAGTTGCAAAGAAAAAAAATCTTCGGAAATTTTGGGTAACTCCCACCATTTGAAGAATCAAAAAATATGCCCAGCCCCCTCCCCTGAAAAATAGTCTAGGAAAAACTGTTCTGAGCAGCAAATGAATGAGAAATGGAGTGTGGGGAAGGAAATACAGGTAGTCCTCAATTTAAGACTATAACTGAGCCTGCCCATTTATGATTGAAGGCATGATGGTCACAAAGTAGATCATAGTATGACTGGATCTGATTGTACAACCTATTTTTTAACGGCAGCTATAAAACACATACTGTGGTTATTGAGCAAACACCATAGTTGTTAAGCAGATCTATTGTCACTATAGAGCTTCCTCCCCCCACAGGAACTGAAAGTAAGCAACCAGTTTCTAGGGGGGGGGGATGTCATAAATTATGGTCATGTAGCAGTAGACTTATATACCGCTTCATAGGGGTTTCAGCCCTCTCTAAGCGGTTTACAGAGAGTCAGCATATTGCTCCCAACAATCCGGGTCCTCATTTTACCCACCTCGGAAGGATGGAAGGCTGAGTCAACCCTGAGCCGGTGAGATTTGAACCGCTGAACTGCTGATCTAGCAGTAGCCTGCAGTGCTGCATTTAACCACTGCGCCACCTCGGCTCTTAGTGATCACGGGACATTGCCAGTTATTTCCTGAGTGCTCAAAATGTGGTCACATGGGGAAGGCCAACATCAGAACTTCAAAAACCAGGTTGTAAGTAGCTGTTGAGGGATCCGTTGTAACTTTGAGCAGTTGCAGTATGAGGAACTACCTGTGTAATATCAGCAAAGAGGAATGAAGTACAGTAGAATGGCTAGAATCCCAAATAACAAGCACACTGTGCAACAAACATTTTGAAGCTTCTTGTAAAAGAAAAAAAATTATTTAATGCATGTTCCTCTCATTTGTGGAGTCAATGGGAACGCTTGAAAGGGGAAGATTGAGTAGCAGTAAATGATGCTTAACTTCTCCAAAGCACCTGAGGGAAGGACAAGAAGCAATGGATAGAAACTAATCAAGGAGGGAAGCAGTGTAGAACTAAGGAGAAATTTCCTGGCAGTTAGAAGAATTAATCAGTGGAACAACTTGCCTCCAGAGTTGTGAATGCTACAACACTGGAAGTTTTTAAGATTTGTCTGTGGTGGGGTAGGGTTTCCTGCCTGAGCAGTGGGTTGGACTATTCCATTCCATTCCACCCCACCCCACCCCACCCCACTCCACTCCACTCCACTTGACTCAACTCATGCTTGAAGACTTCCAACTCTGTTATTCGATTCTACTCAACTCTACTTGACTCGATTCGACTGGACTCGACTCTATTCTGCTGTCCCTGCACACATGTTTCATCTGGCTCTGGATAGCCAGAGAGACCGACCTCTGGATTTTGGAGGGAGAAATGAAAAACTAATCATAGAGGGCATTTATAAGAGAATGTGGACAGTCAGAGGAAGAGCCCCTCTCTGCCTTCAGACTCACTGTCAAAATCAATTCAAAAGAGAAAAGGGATGCAGAAGGAAGAGAACATCAAAGTGATTTAATAGTAATGTAATTTTATTGACATTTTTAAAAAAGAAATACAGAGAAAACTCTGTACAAAAACAAATTTTAAGAAGAACAAGCAAAGTGCACACATTTCACAAACAACATGATCTCCAACCTGCTCACTGTTATATAAGTGGGTCAAATTTCTGAAAATGCTTTTATTGATCTTCAGTTATACAGTGTAGAAACAACGGCTCTTATTTGAGCTGTCTAACAGAAATCTGGTTTAGAATAATCATAGTCTCTGTGCAGAACATTGCAACAGTTTCAGACGTTACTGTCTGTTCTACAATATATTTAACAGATGGGTTTTAAAGGCGTCTAAGTCAATTAACTTGGGTATATCTAATTCTGTATAGATTTGGGCTGCCTGGTAAGGATGCACACATCTGTCATTTTGTAGTTGGTGTTGCCACTATGCAAGAAAAGCATTAAATTTGCTTTCCCCTGTGACTATCAAAGTGGTTTCCTTGTTACATAAATTGGAACTAATGAGCAAATGTTTTTTATTCACTGCTTAAGATAATTGCCAGAATGTACAATAAATGATTTTCTGTTGAGAAGCAAATGTCGGGCTGTGCAATCTTAAACTTTTCTATTCAGAGGGTAAAGCCCCACTGATTTACAACATATATAGAATTACAGTTTAATTACAAGAGATGAAAAATAAATAAAATGAGCCGAGGTGGCGCAGTGGTTAGGGTGCAGTACTACAGGCCACTTTAGCTGACTGTGATCTGCAGTTCAGCGGTTCAAATCTCATCGGCTCAAGGTCGACTCAGCCTTTCATCCTTCCGAGGTGGGTGAAATAAGGACCCGGACTGTGGGGGCAAGTTGCTGACTCAATTTGCTAAAAAAATTTGTAAACCGCTTAGAGGGGGCTGAAAGCCCTATGAAGCGGTATATAAGTCTGATTAATAAATAAATAATAATAAATCATAGAATCTGTTTTCTGTAAATTAAGCCAAATGGTCCAGCAGAAATCTGTCCCCTTACTGGTTATAAATCTCTACTGAACATACTTCTGAATTAAATGCACTCCACTTGTTCTTAAAGGATGAAGCTTCGTGTTAAATATGAGTAAAGAATTAAAGTAATAGATGTTGATTTGGAGTTTGAGAGACTGCATCAATCGATGGGGACTTTCAGAAGAAAATATTTTAGTAGTGTATGAGTTTTATACCAAAATCCTTCCCTCCCAAGGAGGCATTCAGAACAATTGAAAGAACTTTGATAGCTTAATCTGCTTGGTAATGCTGACATTCTTTTTTGTTGTTATTCTTTTTCATACCAACCATGCAAATGGAAGAAAAACAACATTCACATTTTAGATGTCTATGGACATTTTCAGTAATCCAGATCATAGTTGTTTCAAAGGTGCTTTTTCAAAAGGCAGCTGGACTGATTTTTCTCGAGGGAAAAGAAGACATGTTGCTTCTCATCTAAGAAGCTTCATCAGTTGTGCAGAACATTTTCTTCCTCAAGGAAAAAAAAACAGTTCAGATGCCTTTCAAAAAAATCACCTTTCAGTCATATTCCAAATCTGTGTTTCTAATTTTAAGTGCATTTTGTAATGGCATCCTAAGTCAAAGGTTTGTTTTCTGCAAATAGATATTTGGTATAATTTATATGGTGCTTTTTAACATATTTTAAGAAAAGTTATATATAATTTATATATAACCCTCTTCTAAATATTTTTTAAAAACTGAGCCATATTCTTATTAGTTTAGTTTACTTTATTGTCATTGCACTTGTACAATGAAATTAAATGCGATCTTCAGTGTACAATGACAGTTCAGGTTGTGGTTGTTAAGGAATCATGTGCAAGTAATTAAGCACAACATCAGGTGGTGGCTGGTTTTCTTATTGACTTGACTTACTGAACGCTGGCAGTGAAGATCACAAGTGGTGATGATGTGACTGTAGGAAGCTGTGACCATTGCAACTGTGTGCCAGTTGCCAAGTGCCCCAATCATGATCCTGTGACTGTGGGGACACTGCGACTGCCACAACTTCAAGGACTGGACATAAGTCTTCTTGTTGAGCACTGTTGTAACTTCGAATGGTTGCTGAACAAGAAGTCACTAAGTGAGGACTATCCGTATAGTCAAAAGTCCTTCCCTGTCTTTCATGGTTGATGAAGCATAATGATACCCCTGACGACCACAATCAGACCAACCACTTGGTTGTCCAGGGGTCTCTGGCTTCTGGCAAAACCATGTCTTCATGCTTGTTGAAGGAATGTCATGGGGGTTAATATGGTGGTGGGGGCTTTATCTATATTCAGTCTAGAATGTGGGCACATCATAGAGATTAAGGTAATCCTTGGTTAGTTGGGTCCGTAATGCTAATCACTAAATGAAATAGTCATTACATGAAACATTATGTGACTTCATCACATAGCAACGGCAGTTACGGTAGTCCTGGTTACAGTCATTAGATAAGGACCTCCTGCTTCTCCTACCCTAATGTGCTCATCTCTGCTTCAACATTTCCACCCACCTATCTTGCCCTTATCTCTCTTCTGTTGGCCACCCTGCAATCCACCCCTACTGCATCTCCATCCCTGGTTGACCTTCACTACCTTCTTCCTCCTGCTGACAACGAGGCACATCTGGCTAAAACAGATGCTGGCCCTTGGTGAGGTCTCTATAGTGCCTTCATGGTGGCATCGCCCAGCTTCACAGAGGCTTCACCAATAGCTACCAGCTGCTTTGGCTGGAAGTGCCTCAGTGGTATGGGAGACGGAAGATACTCCTAGGACCAGCAGTGGTAGGCAGTGGCATTAGAGCAGGAGAGCCAAAAGAGAGAGATAAGAGGGAGATAGGCAAGAGAGGGGTGAAATGCACCTTGCAATCATAAGTATGGAAGGTTGCCCAGCACCCAAATTTTCATCGCTTGACCATAGGGGAGTTGCAATAGCTGTAACTTTGAGCTGGGTGGCACAGTGGTTAGAATGCAGTATTGAAGCCCAACTCTGTCACAGTCAGGAGTTCGATCCTGACTGGCTCAAGGTTGACTCAGCCTTCCATCCTTCCAACATCAGTAAAATAAGGACCGAGATAATTGGGGAAGTATCTGACATTTGTAAATTGCTCAAAGAGCATAATTTACAATTATGCAAAGCACTATGGAGCAGTATATAAGTCTAGGTGCTATTGATATTTGAGGCCTTTCAATAAGTAGCATTTGTTCTGCACCATCATAACGTTGAGTATTCGCTGAACAGATTATCATTAAGTGAGGACTATCTGTAATCTATCTTGTATGAAAGAAACAGATTCTGAGCCTGACATTAAATAAGGATGAACAATAAAGCCAAACCTGGATGCAATGTTTCTAAGCTGAAGCCGTAGACCAGTGGTGGGTTGCTTTTATCGTCGTTACTGGTACACTGCTCGTGGTCTGTTCATGCACACGCCGGACGTGCGCTGTACACGTGCCTGATGTGAGCTGCGCACGCATGCGTAATCCACCATCCCTGTGACAACCAGATGCTTGCTGGAGCTCACGCAGGGGCTGCACGCTGTCTGTGCATGCGTATTTTGCCCTTTCCCATAAAAACAGCTATAGAGGGTGGGCCAAATGAGCCACTACCAGTACACCCCTACCAGCAACAACCCACCACTGCCATAGACACAAAAGTGGAATCTTCTGTTATAAAATCCTTCACAAAAATCAGAGCTAAGAAACTGATGTGTAATATTCTTGTGATCAATTTTATTACCTTATTTACAGAAACATGAGCTCTGCTGGCCCTGAAGGGAGAAAGAAAATGAGGGAATGTGATGGATTGATTGATTCGCTGGTATATTATATACAAGGAACAACTGCAGATCGTAAACCAGATGATAAGGTAACTTTTCCAAACCAGTGAAATCTCTGGGATTAAGATAGAGAGCATTTCTCTCTAGCACTGTCTCCAAACTGTGTTGATATTCATCCCCTCTTATAAATCACCTAATGACTTTATGCTGTGAGTTTTGGAGACATTCCGATGTTTTAAAAGTCCTTGAAAATCTAGCTGTTTTCTCAAATTTTGAGATAGGGTGATTGCTGAATCACTGTACTTACTCTGATTTTCTCCTCTGGGCATCCATGAACTGTTTCTTAATTTTTATTGTTTCTTGCTTTTAAAGGGTAAACTGCCCAGAGTCATTTGGAATCAGGCAACTGCTGAAATAAATGAATAATAAATACATCTCCAGCTATAAAATTCTTAGTTCCATGTTTATATATACCGTATTTATCGGCGTATAACACGCACCGGCGTATAACACGCACCCCCCATTTTAACACAAAAATTTGAGTAAAAATTTTTTTCATTAAAAATAAATGACTTGGAAGCTCGGAACTTAATGTTGGATTAAAATTTATAACATTAGAACATGAATTATAACATTAACTCCTCTTAAAAGGCAAATATGAAATGAAAAAACACCTCTTTGAGCAAAAAAACTTAATCAGAATCACTGCTTTTTGGAAAACCAAAAACCTCTTCCTCATCTTCACTCTCTCCCTCTTTTTTCCCTTCCTTCCCCCTTCCTCTTGCCTATCAACTTCATCCTCTTTGTCTTTCTGCTCTTTCCCTCTCTTCCCCTTTTCTTCCTACCTCCTTCCTTCTCCCTCCCTTCTTCTTTTTCTTCCTTTCTTCTTCCATCTTCCTCCTTCTCCTTCCATTCTTTCTCCTTCCATCCATCTTTTCTCCTTCCATCTTCTCCCCCCCTCCCTTCTTCTTTTCCTCCCCCCTCCCTCCTTCCTTCCTCTCCTTCCCTTTCTCACACACAGGAAGGGGAGGGGGGCTATCTAGTCGCTTTCACAGCATAATTTCTTTATCTAACTTTTAAAAAACAGTGTGCAAATCAAACGAGATTTTCGTAACCTGCGAAGCACCAAGTTATATTATGTTGTTACAAATTCGCAGCTACTCCATTCTTTCTGATAGGGAACTACATTTCCCAAGATGCCTCAGGTCCTCAAAGCGCTGAACGCAGCTTTGCAATTGACTCCAGCGAGGCCTGGCAGCCGCCGGCTGGGGTGGTTGTCAGGGCGATGCGGAGCGGACGCGCCGTTTGTTACTGCTTCCAGCAATCAAGACGGAGAAGGGAAGCGACTGAAACGGACGCTGGCCTCGCTCTCCTGCTGCGGCTTCTGTTTCAGTAGGGAAGAAAACTTCCTTTCGCTTCCCGAATTTGACTGGGTCCCGGGGCTTCTGCCGGGCGGCAGAAGCCCGGGAAGCGAAAGGAAGTTTTCTTCCCTATTGAAACAGAAGCCGCAGCAGGAGAGCAGGGCTGCTGCCGGCCGTTTCACCTTGCGCAGCGAATTTGACTGGGTCCCGGGCTTCTGCCACCCGGAGTATCGGCGTATAACACGCAGGCAGGGTTTAAGCTTGCAATTTTAGTTTTAAAACTGCGTGTTATACGCCGATAAATACGGTATTCTGCTGAAAACAACTTGCTTGAGATTACCCAAAAGCACCACTACAAGGCACAAACACCACATAGGCTAAAACACTACCAGAGATCTACAACTTTGTATCCTCCAGATGCTGTTCTCATGTTCTCAGCCATAGTGGTTGGTAATGGTGGGAAGAGTTGTTATGTCTGGATGGTGCAAACTAGAAGAAGTATGGAGAATCTTATCAAACCTAGACCTTTGGCTGGGTTTGTGCACCCCAATGTTGTCTTCGCTTTTTCTCTCTGACTTAAAAAGTTTGGAAGAGTTGATCAAGTATAAGGCATCCATATCTCCAGTTCCAAAACAGTAGAAACTGTAATTAATAGGTTAAGCTTTAACTTAATAGATTTAACTTAACTTAAGGTTTAAACGAGTAAAATTTAATACTTTAAATTCAATCCTAATTGTCTGGAAGATTATTCAAGTATGAAATGAATTAACATTTCTCATCTTTTACTAGTTGTTCTAAGTGCATCTAAACACACAACTCCATTCATTCATTCATTCATTCATTCATTCATTCATTCCAGATCTCTGCTATTTACCTGATAAGGAATTAGAGCTGATTTGAAAATTTGCAGTACTGTTGCTTTTCACAATTACTGAGAGCTATAAAATAAGGCCAATGGTTATCTGAATGCTTGAATCTACAGTACATTCTAGATTTCTCCCCCCCCCCCATTATTTACACAGTCAGAGTAATGTATTTGTTCATTTTTCCAGGCTACAGAGAATTGTGTGTGCGTTCTACATAATCTTTCTTACCAGTTAGAGGATGAACTCCCTAATCATTATACTGAGAAACTCTATGTGCCAAAAAGGGATGATCCATCCAGGAACAACATTGGATGTTTTGGAACAAGGAGCAGGAAAGCAAAGCAGGTAACAGAGATGTAAGGAGGGAACAACAGTTTTGTGATAGACTACCCAACATCTCTGAGAAACTTTTGTCTGAAACTCATACTTACCCATAATGAAATATCCCTAGAAGGATCTTATTGGGAATTCTGGGAATTTTAATCTTAATAGAGATGATGGATACTACTTTGAAGGTTTACTAATATAGAATATATATGTAATATGTAGACATATTGGGTGAAAAAGATCCCTTACATATGAAGCAATATTCATAAAATAAAGATAAGTAGTCCTTGATAGTAAGGGAAGAAAATCTGAAAAGTACAGATGGGGATTATTCTGATGGACAGATGGATGCATTCATGCATGTGTTATGTACCATCATATTGTCATTAACTCTTAGCAGCAACAAAGACAGACCTTCTCCAGGATGAAATATCTTTATTAGGACTAAACCAGAATGCTATAGAAAACTTGCTAATCTTATAAAACCATTCATCAGGCCCGGTATAAAGTTGGTCTAAAGTGGTATAAAGTTAAGTGCACCAAGTTTGTAAGACTTCAAAGACAAATTTGTTAATCTAGTTTTTCAGATGTCTCCTTGCCCCAGATGTTCTGTGGATCTAACAATTAATTAAGATTATGAAGATGGAGCCAGAGTAACTAAAAGAGAGGGGTTAAATCATATAAAACCAGATACATCACTGAAAGCTGAAATCATAAGACTATATCTAATTTACTTGGGCCATGTTATTCATATGAATTCATTGGAGAAGACAATGATACTAGGAATGGTTAGTGGATAGAGAAGAAGGAGCAAGCAAAGAACCTACTGGCTTGATAACATCATATCTGATGCAAAGTTGAACATAAAACAATTGAAAGAAGCTGTGCATGACAGAGTAACACTTGGCTATAAAGTCACCAAGAGTCGGACACAACTAAATGGTTAAAAACAACAACCTAAAGATGGATTTCTAACTTATAGAAAAATATAGCCATTAGATGTGAATTTCTTTCCTCTTTAAATACTCTCTTTTTTAGATGATAATAAAACTGGTCATCCCCAGTAATCATGAGTAATCAGCAGATGCATCAATAATCTTGTTTCGCTGGTTGTTCTTAATGATCAGTCTTTATATGGCTGCTCAAATAGGGGTTACAGCCTATTATGAGGCGTGGTGGTCAAGTGGTTAGAGTGCAGTACTGCAGGCTACTTCTGCTGATTGCCAGCTGCCTGCAGTTTGGCAGTTCAAATCTCACCAGGCTCAAGGTTGATTCAGACTTCCATCCTTCCAAGGTGGGTAAAAGAAGACCCACATTGTTGGGGGCAATATGTGATCCTGTGAACCACTTAGAGAGGGCTGTAAAATACTGTAAAGCAGGATATACACTATATTGCCAAAAGTATTCGCTCACCTACCTTTACTCGCATATGAACTTACTGTAAGTGACATCCCAGTCCTAATCCTTAGGGTTCAATATGACATCGGTCCACCCTTTGCAGCTATAACAGCTTCAACTTTTCTGGGAAGGCTGTCCACAAGGTTTAGGAGTGTGTTTATGGGAATTTTTGACCATTCTTCCAGAAGCGCATTTGTGAGGTCACACACTGATGTTGGATGAGTTTATGTAGCCTACCACTTCGTGGCTGAGTTGCTGTCGTTCCCAAACACTTCCACATTCTTATAATACAGCTGACAGTTGTGGAATATTTAGGATATAGGAGTGAGGGAATTTCACGACTGGATTTGTTGCACAGGTGGCATCCTATCACAGTTCCACGCTGGAATTCACTGAGCTCCTGAGAGCAACCCATTCTTTCACAAATGTTTGTAAAAACAGTCTGCATGCCTAGGTACTTGAGTTTATATACCTGTGGCCATGGAAGTGATTGGAACACCTGATTCTGATTATTTGAATGGGTGAGCGAATACTTTTGGCAATATGGTGTAAGTCTAAGTGCTATTGCTATTGCTACAGAGGGTTTTTGCACTATTAAACCCACACAATGATTTACAGATAGACATTCATTGAAATTTAGGGCCGTTGGTATTTTACTAGCTATCATTAAGGAGTCAGACTAGCTCTACTCCAAAGAGACTTTGATTCTTTCTCACTTTGTTTCTGAAATATTAATCTGTTTGCCTTTTTAGAAGCAACAAGATACGCCTCTGCCGGAAGAAAAGAGTAATCCCAGAGGCATTGAAAAGCTCTGGCATTCCACACTGATCAGGATATATTTGTCCCTAATAGCAGAAAGCACTAGAAACTTCACTCAAGAAGCATCTCTGGGCGCTCTGCAGAACCTCACTGCTGGCAGTGGACCAGTAAGTATCTGAAAAGGAAATGGATGTGGCTGGTATTAATACTGTTATTTTACTATTGTTTCTCTTGGATACATTTGGAGCAGCACATAGAGGGGGTGGGGGTGGGGACTTATAATGGATCCATAGGGAATAGAACAGAATAATTAAACCAGTATAACATTAACCTGGTCAACAATAAAGAGCTGGATAAAACTAAGTGAACATTTACAAATTTCTCTGCTGGTTGTTGTTGTTAGTTGTGAAGTCATGTCCATCATGACCCCATGAACAAAGTTCCTCCAGGCCTTCCTGTCCTCTACCATCCTCTGGAGTCCATTTAAACTCATGTCTAGTGCTTCAGTTACTCCATCCAGCCACCTCTTTCTCTGTCTTCCCCTTCTTCTTTTGCCCTCAATCTTTCCCAGCATTAGGCTCTTCTCCAGGGAGTCCTTCCTTCTCATTAGGTGGCCAAAGTATTTGAGTTTCATCTTCAGGGTCGATCTCCTCTAGGACTGACCGGTTTGATCCCCTTGCAGTTCAAGGGACTCGCAGGAGTCTTCTCCAGTGCCATAGTTCAAAGGCCTAAATTCTTTGGCGCTCAGCCTTTTCTAGATCTGTTCTCCTAGCCACCCTTCCTTTCTAAGGAAACCATCAGTATCGCCTGCCACAGAATTCTGCTCTTCTTTGGAGGTGGGGATGTTTTCTTAATACTTGACATGCCTTTGTTTGGGGACTGACAATAATAACAATCCACTTTCTGGAAGAGAATTATGCATGGTACACAAGATTCTATGATATGGAGTGGCGAATTCTAAAAGCTGTATGTGTTTCCTAACAGATGCCATTTGGGGTGGCTCATATCATTGTCAAGAAGGCCAATGGACTCCCAAATATTATAAGCATGCTACATGTGAGCAACGTAAGCGTCAGGAAAACAGCAGTCTCCTTACTCAGGAACTTGTCTCGTAACACCTTGCTGCACAATGAAATAGGTAAATACACACTCCTAATGAAGACTATTTTCGTGGGTTTAAATTGCATGATAGGATGCTAATGATGTTGAACTAGACCTGGGTATGTCTAGTTCAATGAAAAGAAGGACTAGGGGAGACATGATAGCAGTGTTCCAATATCTCAGGGGCTGCCACAAAGAAGAGGGAGTCAAGCTACTCTCCAAAGCACCTGAGGGTAGAACAAGAAGCAATGGGTGGAAACTAATCAAGGAGAGAAGCAACTTAGAACTAAGGAGAAATTTCTTGACACTTAGAACAATTAATCAATGGAACAACTTTCCTCCAGAAGTTGTGAATGCTCCAACACTGGACATTTGTAAGAAGATGTTGGATATCCATTTGTCTGAAGTGGTGTAGCGTTTCTTGCCTAAGCAGAAGATTGGACTAGAAGACCTTCAAGGTCCCTTTGAATTCTGTTATCCTATTCTGTTCTAAAAGCAAAAGAGGGCATAAATTTGATATATTATGATTACCTTCAGCGGAAGATTCCAACTATTTCTTCAATAGGCTATCAAGGCTGAGAGTGAATTGCATCCAGTTTAATCTTTTTGAAGTGATAAGGTTGATATGTAATGGCTAGCCACAAGACACTATTTTAGTTGTTTGGGAATCAGAATTGGACAGGTATGGTGGCATCCACTAGTTTTCGCCAAATTGTGAATCTCCAAATGTGTTGAGGGCCCAAATCGCAGAAGAGCTGCAGCCATTTGAAATGTTGGGAATTTGGAAGCCCTACAAAATTTGGAGGCCTTCAGATTATGACAGATTAGCCAATTCTGTTATCCAACTATATGCCTACTCATAAATCCCAACATTTTCATGAAGTAAATTTTCAGGAGGGGGGGGGATTGGAAAAGTTTCCTTAGAACTGAATAGTGTACTAAATAGATACAAGCAGGTTTTGAAGAACATGTGATGGGTATATTTAAACTTTAGAATAAGGGCACATCTTGGTTATTTTCCAGCCAGAGTACTATTGCCAGAATTGATGGCCATGCTGCCAAATTATGTCCCAACGTCCAATGTGGACAACGATATTGCGGCTTCTGCTTGCTATGCTTTGTACAACCTGACTCAAAACAGTTCCTCAAACGCTCGGCTTCTCTTGAACAATGATGGCATTTCAAAGGTTATTAATATCAGCCAAAGTGACAAGTAGGTATCCATTCCTAAAATAAATGTCTGTAACACTTAAGTTTGCAGCAAAAAGTTGCATGGAGAGAATTTTTTCTGTTCTTGTTTCTTTTTTAAAAAAAAACATGTTTAAAGGGAATCTGAAAATGCATATTTTTATGGCCTATGGTCTCTTCTACCTGTCCTTTTCCTGTGCCCTTCCTTTGGACCTTTCATTTTCCCTACTAGGTTTCTTCTGAGTTGAAATTCTGTGAAATGTTTTGTTCTTTTCAACTTCATGCTGGTACAATGCTGAACTGCTTTAAAAGTTTTTTTTTACTATTGTTCCCAGCAAAAGTGGCAGAGCCGCCTCGATCCTCTTGTATTCCTTATGGTCTCACACTGATCTCCATAGTGCTTACAAAAAAGTAAGTTGGCAGACAAGACGGGAATCTTTTGAAACGGCTTTACAAACCTTTGGGTTATTTTTCTGAGGTCCCTGTTGAAAAAAATCCACATTCTGGCCAGCTCAACCAACGCCTTTTCAATCTAAAGACATGAGCCATGCCACATTTTGTTTTTCCTCCTTGGTATCGGTTTTCTTTATTTTTAAAGGAATGTCCTACTTTAACTTATTTTTGTTATTCGAAATATTTCAAGACTGAACCCTAATTAACCCTATTAGAGATTTGGAATTGTTAATTAAAATGGAAATCCATGTACTTTTGTTGGGGTTACCATGGTGCTACACTCACCGTAGAAAATGCTTTTGTGAATAGTATACGCAAAACATTTTTTCAACTGGAAAGTAGCATTTACTAACACTTTCTGCTTCTGCATTCTTTTGGACAGGTAACACCTGTTTTCCGCATAACCCTTTTTAGTTTTGTTTTTTTCAAATGGGAGAGTGTCCTAGAGACAACACAACCAACATAGCTCCCCAAAGGCTTCCAAGTTGTTGAAAGATTTCAGACTGACCAATAAGCAAGAAAGTATTTTTTTCCATGTTAGATTTCTCAGATATCCCACCTTTAAATCACAGGACCACAAGCTAAATCCCCAGGGCTGCATTTAGCTGTAAAAGTCTTAGGGCAGTCTCAAAAACGGAATGATCAAATTGTCACTTGTAATGTGACCAAAACTAATGAATACATAACAGGAAAGTAATTCCATCAAATATGTTTAATTTCAATTAAGTGTGAAACTGAAAAGGAAATTCTGGACCAATTTTAGAACATAGCCTCCAGCCTATCAATCAAAAACTAATCGTGGCAACTAATTAGCCCAACAGAGGTTGTAAGTTCCTGCTTTATTTTGCAACATTCAATTTGTTTCTGTCAATGGCAACAAGCCATTTAAATTAATAGAAATTTTCCACGTATGAAAATACAATATACACTATCAATCGGTATCAAATTAAATGTAATTTTAATTGCATGATTAACTTCTCTGTTTACTTTTTATGTAATACTACAGAAGGTTGTTTTCATAGGGATCACAATGCACTCCTCCCTATCTCGTCACAATTCTGACAAATACATATTTGTATATGTTTATTTATGATCACAATAACAATCTAGGCTAGTTGTCTCACATCTGGTACTCCCAAAAGTGTTGAGACTGCAGGTCTCCAAATTACTAGGCAGCATGACCAACAAATAGAGGCCCATAGATATGAATAGTTGGTCTACACCCTCCTGAATCCCAACCTAATTTAAGTGTCTTTCAGATCCACACTAATTTAAATCAATTAAACCAGCCTCAATCCAATTCAATAGAAAAAAATGAACTGATATTCTTTCTAGGCTCCCAAAGTAGCTTCAGTAGGATGTGCATCTCATTCAGTGGTGAGATTCAAAAAATGTTATTACCGGTTCTGTGTGCGTGGCTTGATGGGCATGTCTCGTGGCCATGGCAGGGGAAAGATACTGTAAAATCTCCATTCCCACCGCACTCCAGGGGAAGGTTACTGCAAAATCCCCATTTCCTCCCGATAAGCTGGTACTCGGGACGCAAACAATAAATGGGGGTGGGGCCAGTTAGAGGTGGTATTTTCTGGTTCTGAACTACTCAAAATTTCCACTACTGGTTCTCCAGAACTGGTCAGAACCTGCTGAATACCACCTCTGATTTCATTCCTAATATATGTTTAATAATTTACCATTGTGTTTTCAGGGAGAATTTACCTCAGTGTTCCTGAAATTGTAGTTAACTATATTCCATTTCCTTTTATTTTATTTTTACTTTAAAGGCTGGATATAAGAAAGTGGATTTCATCAACAATCGAACATTAAGAGCCTATAATTTACTGAGAGACTGAAAACCTGGAGGGGTCTTAAAGATCTTTGTGGAAAAACAATACAGACATGTTAGCATCGTTCACTCAGTACCAAGAACTGAGAAAAAGTGAAAGAGTGTTTTATATTTACAAACGGTGTCTGGAATAAAGTGCTAATCCCCATATTATCTGCCATTATAGCCGTGTTTATTGTTCTTAAAATCAAGACTCATCTATAAACATAATGAAATCCAAGCTGAGGCCTAACAAATAATTTTAATATCTGAAATTGATAACCATTGCACACGTTATACTCGGTCAGTTTGGGGGCAATTGTCCACATCAATGTCTTCATTTTGTATTATGGGAAAGTAATAACCAAAGAAGATGGGATGTGGGAACTCTTGCCGAAGTCTTGTGTTAGTTTTCCTTTTGCTAAACTTATTAGAGTGAGTGAGTACTTCATGCAAAACTGCCTCTTATCTGCAGACATTTTATGAATGTGCAGACTTTTGTATAAACTGCTTTTGAATAATATTTTCCCAAGTTGTAATTTTTTCAGTATAATCCTGCATGTATGATTACTGTTTTTTTTAAAAAACTGAAGTATTGTTGAAGATGTTTTTTAAAATTCCCTATACTTGCACCCTGAATTTATCAGTGCAGGAGACTTTTCAAATTTTGTTGTGTAAAATTTGTTCCAACAATGCCAAGTTGCTATCTTAGAGTGTGGTCTCTTTTATGATAGTTTTGACCAGAGAAACCAAATGTTTCTAATGCTTTTAACTATAACATTCATCAGGAATAAGCATCTGGTGCGTTTGTGTGTTAAAGAGAGAGAGAGAATGTGTGCATGCGTGCGTGTATGTGTGTATGTGTGAGAGAGGGAGAGAGAGATTATTTGTGATGCTGTCATCATACAAAAGACGCAATTAATGCACATTGCACAAGTAGCATCATTTGCACCATTATGTCACCAAGGTAAGATAGGTGGTGTAGAAATTTAATAAATATTATAAATAAAACATGAAAATAAATAAACTTTGTCACACTAACTCCTACCCGACAACTATCAACTATGGAAATTGCATTTATTTAGGAAATTTATTTAGTTAGGAAAATTTATATTGGCGCCTATTTGCACATGGCGACTCAAGGCAGCTTACAAAAATATAAAAACCTCATATAAAAAACAATAAAACTAATAAAAGAGAGTATCATATAACAAATTAATAAAATAATACAATAAAATAACCCCTCTCCCCGCTGACAACATGTCACATAAGCCATTTAACGGTCTCCATCCCACTCTGGGTTCCCCAGGCCCGCTGGCAGAACCAGGTCTTCAGCGCCTTCCAGAAGAGTATAAGAGTGGGGGCCATTCTAATCTCTGGGGAAATGATGTTCCAGAGAGAGGGAGCCACCACAAAGAAGGCCCTTCTTCTGGGTCCCACCAGGTGTATCTCCCTAGGGGATGCATTGCACATACTCAATTGAAGGCTGGTGATGTCCTCCCTTAGTCATCCTAAATACTTATGAGATGGACTGTGTGGGCCAATTTCTCTTTTGTCAAAACAGCAGGCAAGACTGCTCCATTTACAAGTTAAGGTACATGAAAAGACAATATAGGCATGAGAAGATACTGTGGGTCTGCACTGCATGTAAAAGCAAAGGTGAAAGACTCCAGAATACCTGGCAAGAGCACTGAAAAGTAGCATGTTAAGAATGGTTTAATTATTTATATTACTCAAACAGTCATAAAATGTCCTTGTTCGTTGTTTAAATTGAATTTATACCCTGTACATGCGACTCACTCTCCTTAACAGCTCAGTGCAACTTGTTTCATGTGGCTGGTGAGAAATACGATCTGTCCCTCTCCACTCAAATGACTTTACAATCGGTTTTTTAGGAATACGTGCACGGGAGATATTTATTTAGCCTTCCCACACCCATCTCAACAATGCATTCTTTCTAGGAGAAGTTAAGAGACTCACCAGAGGGTGTGACCTTCTTGGTGTGTTACTGTGAAATTCTGTTTATTGTTGCAATGCTGAACACTCTTGTGAAAGGCAGAGAGGATGTGTCAAATCCCATTCCAGCTGCCAATTCTTTTCGGTGTAATGTTTTTACTTTAGTCTCTGCAGTAATTATAACATGGCATCAGATCTAGGTGGACCTAGAAACCAAATACAACATACAAGATACACGACAGGGAAGCTTTTCTGAAAATAAACTTGGTTTGTTTGGGTTAAATTCCTGCCTGGTATTCCAAACACATCCTTGTATTAGTCCCGCATGATAGATTTAGGTGTGTAGTTAAAAATACGGAATTATTCCACATGCGATCATAAAAATAAAATTTTGTAATCTTACTCCACATACAAGGAATCATATGCAAAAGGAAGCTTGCTACGACATCAGCACATTCTTTGAAAAAGTTAATGCTAATATGAATATTGCACAGGGGTGGGATTCAATTTTTTTTACTGCTGGTTCTATGGGTGTGACTTGTGGGCGTGGCATGGCTTGGTGGGCATGACTTGGTGGGCGTGGCAGGGGAAGGATACTGTAAAATCTTCATTCCCTCCCCACTCCAGGGGAAGGTTACTGCAAAATCCCCATTTCCTCCCAATCAGCTGGGACTCGGGAGGCAGAGAATAGATTGGGGAGGGCCAGTCAGAGGTGGTATTTACTAGTTCTCTAAACTACTCAAAATTTCCGCTACCAGTTCTCCAGAACTGGTCAAAACCTGCTGAATACCACCTCTGATGTTGTAGTTCAGGAAGCTGAATTGATCATCAGGAGTCCAGATAATGCTGATTCCAACTCCTATTATTGTCCCTCTATTTGGGCTGATTGAGAGTGATATGATTTGTAGCCCAGCAATATCTGAGCCATATGGATGTACTTAAAGCACCCCCAGTTTTCTCAGACCTGAATCATTTTTAACGAATTGTACAAATAGCAATAGAATTTAGACTTAAATACGACTTTACAGGCCTCTCTAAGTGGTTTACAGAATCAGCCTATTGCCCCCAATAATCTGGGTCCTCATTTTACATACCTCGAAAGGATGGAAGGCTGAGTCAACCTTGAGTCTGGTGAGATTTGAATTTCTGGCAGCCGGCAGTCAGCAAAAGTAGCCTGCAGTACTGCATTCTAACCACTGCGCCACCACAGCTCAAATCAATCATAACTCATTGGAAATGCCAAAATCAGAAAATAGGGGTACAAACAGAGGCAAACACATTCTTAGCATCTTAGCAGTTTGGTGTTAGAAATTAGGATTGAGAGATGCCAGCTACTGTAGATGGAGACTTAGAGCTTCCAGTATTCAAGGTCCCAACTGAGCACAGCCTGATGTTGGAACAAATTCCAATTTTCTAAAGATGTCCTGGAAGAAGAAGAACAGTTTTCCTGACAATGTTACAGAAGGGGTTTGCTATTGCTTGGAATGATAGGACAGGATGGAGAGGGGGATCCACATATTTTAGCTTTCAGCCTTGGGGTTGCTGATAGTTTTCCACCCAATATGGAACCAGGTGTTTGTTTGTTCCACCCAATATGGAACCTGGTTCCATATCCTGAAATCTCAAGGATATGTAGGTCCTGTAATATATTTAAAGCCAAATTGCAGCTGTTATTGTAAAGCTTGACTCAAACTAAAATCCTGCTTTGCCCCACGGTCTTCAGATACAACTAGAAACTCTGTTCTTCTTTAAGCTTAACTGTGTTCATAACTATCCCTTTGCTGTTGGGTTTATGACCCTGTAATCATTAAGTAAATAACTCTAGTTGAGAAGGGCAGGGCATGCTCAGGCCTTGTTAGAAATGCAGATTAAGTTAGAAGCTAGTAGTATGCTTTGCAGGACACTTGCTTCTCATTCATTCTCTACTAAAAGGATCATTAAAAGCAGTGGTGGGATTCAAATAATTTAACAACCAGTTCACCCAGGGTCAGGTTGGCTGTCGTGAGAGGTGTGGCCCAACCTGACTCTAGGCTAACTGGTTAAATTCCTCCCCTCAATCAAAGTGGATCCTGGGCACTGGGCTGCAATGGAGAAATGGGCAAAGGAGTGGCCAGCATGAGGGAAGGAGGAAGAGCAGGGAGAAGAAAGAGGGAAAGTAGCCTTCTCCTTCCCTCATGCCAGATGCTCCATTGCCCATTTTTCCATTGCAGCGCAGCACCAGGATCCACTTTAATTTAATTTAATTTATTAGATTTATAGGCCGCCCAATCCCGGAGGACTCCACTTTGATTGTGTGTGTGTGTGGGTGTGTGTGTGTGTGTGTAATTTAACAAGTGGTTCGCTTGAACTAGTGCTGGGAGACCGCCTCCTGCCACATACCTCCCAACGGCCTATAAGAACTCACAGACTGGGCCTTCTCCGGGTGCCGTCGACCGAACAATGTTGGCTGGCGGCTCCTCGGAGGAGGGCCTTCTCTGTAGCTGCTCCGACCCTGTGGAACGACCTACCCATAGAGATCCGGACTCTCCCCACTCTCTTGGCCTTCCGAAAAGCCACTAAAACCTGGCTATTCCGGCAGACCTGGGGCTGCTGACTTCAGGAATGAGGTCCAGCCCCACCCAGATTGAGTGTATGGTGTGTTCTTTCTTTTAAAATTGTTTCTTTTTAAATTGTTCTTTATTTTAACTCCTATATTAACTTTTTCTGTAAGCCGCCCAGAGTCCTACGGGATTGGGCGGCATATAAATCTATTAAAAGTTAAAGTTAAAGTAGTGTGAACTGCCTGAATCCCACTACTGATTTAAAGGGAAGGTATTTGAAACCTTAATGTTTCTTGGACACCATACTGGGGACTTGGTTGCTGAGTTAACATTCTGGGGAAGAATTCCCTAGTCGGGGTCTCTAGCAAAATCTCCCAAGGGATGTGAGCATGAAGACATATAGCTCCTACCTGCATCTTCATGTCAGAACATATTAAATGTGCATTCAGGTTACATTTCAGCAGATTTGGGCAACCCTATTATGACTTTACTAACTGAAAGATAAACAAGTGTTTTTCCTTATTCATGTAGAAATGTATAGCTGCTGCATTGAAACATGTGAAGATATTGCATAATGTCAAAACATGGTTAATTATTTGTTTGAATGCCCTTCATGGTAATTTTTTGTTTGGGTGAAACAGAAACATCTTGATTTATCGTGTTTTGACAATTTCATAATTCGTATATATTATGTAGGAAGCATTAAAGAGGATGTGCCCGAGTGTGAAAGCCATATTGAATTAGGACTAGGGAGATTTCATTTCAAGAGTATTCCCGCATATTAAAAAGTCACCAGATGACTGTGGGAAAGTGATTCTCTCAATCCAATAGGTTTGTTATAGGGATAAAATGGGACCTCCCCATATAAACCACCTTGCCGTTTTAGAAGAAAAATAGGGTGGAGTACTAATAAATAAATCTGAAATTATTATAGTGCAGTGGATCATTTGAATGAGACCAAAATGAGATTTCTTGTGGAATGTAGTAACACAAGAATGTCAAAGTTGTGTCGTCGCGTGACATATTACAACTTTTCCCCCCTTCACTAAACCAGGCATAGGCATGGCCAGCACATGACACATCCGTCCCGTGAGCCACCAGTTTGATAGCTCTTTAGTAACAGGAAATAGAATCTATTTCCAAATGTGTCTTTAACTTAAAAGAACAAATGATTTGATTTTTAAAAGAAAGTCAGACAAGTTGTTACAGAGTAATTAAATGCAGCACACTTATAAAACCAACTGATCAACCATAGATGGAGAAATGAATTCAATCTTGGCCAGGTAGTCCTCAACCTACGACCACAATCGAGCCCAAAATTTATGTTGCTAGGTGAGAAATTCGTTAAGTGAATTTTGCCCCATTTTACGACTTTTCTTGCTTCATTTGTTAAGTGAATCGCTGCAGTTGTTAAGTTAACAGTGACACTGTTGTGAAATTAATCTGGCTTCCCCATTGACTTTGTAATGTAATGGGAACCAATTGTCAAGCATCGGAAGGTAAATCACATGACCATGGGATGCTGCAATGGTCATCAGTCACTTTTTTCAGTGCCCTAGTAACTTTGAACGGTCACTAAAGGAACTGTCGTAAGTCGAGGCCTATCTGTAGAAGGGTCAGTGCCCTAGGTCAATAATAAATAGGGACAAGAAGAAAATGAATGGGTTCCTAGGAAGTGGTTGTTTTCCTGAGGAAAAAGCAGGCATGAATTACTACTCTCTTAAGTCATACAATCCCCCACACACATTTTTCTTGAATTTTCACATGCCAGAAATTGAACGTGCAGCTTTTCAAGTCAACAACAGCATCTGCAGCAGCTTCACTATAAAAGAATCAGGAGGGATCAGGAGAAAAACAGAGCAAGGAAAGAGCAGGGGCAGCCTTGGAAAAACCTAGGAAGAGGGGAGGGGTAACTGAAACAATGTACAAGTATGAGAGGGACAGAGAGGAACTGACAAAAATAGGATAGTCACAATGAGCTTTGTCAAAAGGGATGAAGAGAGAACAATGTTGAGGAGCTGCAAATAATCAGTAGGTTGACCAGTAGCATATATTAGTTCTTTGGTGTAGGCCTCAGGCTCCAGGAGAGTCTATGGATATTACGCGTTATTAAGCCTTGCACCAAAAGAGGAGGTGACAAGAATCTGGTCTTTCTGTGAAGACTGATGCACCTTGGATTCTCACTGAGTAGAAGTGAGTGAAAAGTCTGCACTGAATTTCTTGAGGTCATTACTATGTCTTATCACATCCCGGCTTTAAAATCTGGATGGCCACTTTTGTTGTTGTTAGTTGCGAAGTCGTGTCCAGCCCATGGACAATGTTCCTCCAGGCCTTCCTGTCCTCTACCATCCTCTGGAGTCCATTTAAGCTCATGCCTACTGCTTCGGTGACTCCATCTAGCCACCTCATTCTCGGTCGTTCCCTTCTTCTTTTGCCCTCAATCTTTCCCAGCATTAGGCTCTTCTCCAGTGAGTCCTTCCTTCTCATTAGGTGGCCAAACTATTTGAGTTTCATCTTCAGGATCTGGCCTTCTAAAGAGCAGTCAGGGTTGATCTCCTCTAACACCAACCGATTTGATCGCCTTGCAGTTCAAGGGACTCGCAGGAGTCTTCTCCATCCAGCACCATAGTTCAAAGGCCTCAATTCTTTGGTGCTCAGCCTTTCTTATGGTCCAACTTTCACAGCCATACATTGCAACTGGGAAAACCGTAGCCCTGCTGGTACCTAGTCTTATTTTATTTTAATACTTGTGAGGGGTGGGTCAACTATCTAGAACAGACTACAAAGGAAGAGCTGGTCTCTAGTTGCTGTTTGTCTTTTAATTGTTAAGAATGTCTAGGGAGCATTGATGCCTACCTTTGTAACAAAGATAGCTGATTTATTTCAGTTTGAGGTGTTCCTAGACAAGGAGGAACACGGAAGAACAGACAAGACCTAAATATGGCCGCTACTTGACAGCAAAGAGTCGTAGAAAACTCTTTGCTGTGATGTCATCATTTCTGGATTATTATTTTTTTGCAGTCCTGACCTGGTCACCCTGATAACTCTTGCTGAGCCTGGATCATGAGGCTTAGTCTAGCATTCAGAAATACAAAGAAATCAGTGTCTGGTTTGATTCTTAGGGAAAAGTCATGATCTCAATACAGGTAGTCCTTGACTTACAACTGTTCACAGTGACTGTTTGAAGTTACGACGACACTGAAAAAATAGACATGACCATTTTTCACACTTACCTTTGCAGCATCCCCATGGGCACGTGATCCAAATACAGGCACTTGGCAACTGATTCATATTTATGATGGTTTCAGTGTCCCGGGATCTTGTGATCAACTTTTGCAACCTCCTGACGAGCAAAGTCAATGGGGAAGCCAGATTCACTTAACAATCGTGTTACTAACTTAACAATTGCAGTGATTCACTTAACCACTGTGGCAAGAAAAGTCATAAAATGGAGCAAAACTCCCTTAACAAATGTCTCACTTGGCAACAGAAATTTTGGGCTCAATTATACTCGTACGTTGAGGACTAACTGTATCCAGAATGTTATTTTATTTCTGTGTACCAGAGGTGGGTTCCTACCAGTTCGCACCAGTTCGGTAGAACCGGTTCGTCAAATCTACCGAACTGGTAAGAAGAGGTTCCACCAGTGGACCCAGAAAGCAGGCCACACCTACAGAAGAGGTTCCAAAAAATTTTGAAACCCACCACTGCTGTGTACCCTACGGAAACAAACCAACTGGTTTTACCAGTCCTGGAAATAATGACAATGGCTTTAATCTGCCCACATTTGTGGAGGATTTATTTTCCATGGCCCTGCTTTCACTTTTGAACCTAAGCCAGACAAAGCTTTAATCTGATATGATTATATTCACAGGTGCAGGGGAAGATTTAAAAAAAGAAACATTAACACTATTTAAATGTATTAATATGTGAGGTTCCTTTGTTCTGCTGAAGCCAGGAAGAACATCTCAGTTGAGGCATATTCATAAAGCCAACAACTTCAGCCAAGTCCTCCCCATCATTTGAGCTGCCAACTTGAGTTGTCTCTACCTTAAGTTTTGGCTTAGCTTGTTGTATTAAACAAGCTTATTGAAAGAGCCGTGGTGGTGCAGTGGTTAGAGTGCAGTACTGCAGGCTACTTCTGCTGATCATCGGCTGCTAGCAGTTTGGCAGACTGAATCCCACCAGGCTCAAGGTTGACTCAGTCTTTTATTCTTCTGAGGTGGGTAAAATGAGGACCCAGATTGTTGGGGGTAATATGCTGACTCTGTAAACTGCTTAGAGAGAGCTGTAAAGCACTGTGAAGCAGTATATAAGTCTGTGCTATTGCTATTCAACAAGGGTATACGAATTATGAGTTAACACAGTATGTGAAAGCAGGCAGTTGTTGAACCCAGGATAAGGCAGCTCCCTATGCACATAAACCATGTTCAAATTGTCAAGTAGCAGCCAATTAAAACTGGGGAAGTCAAAGAGTAGATCCTAACATCACTCAACCATGGTGTTCAACTCAAGCTGAATAGCCAAAGGAAATCAAAGGATTATAATAAAGGCTATTTTATCATCTCACCTGCAATATAATTATCATGCAACCAATAGCTGTAAAGAACTACAGCTAAAGATTACAGAACTGAAGACGCTTTTTTGGATGAGAAATTAAACGTTTTCAAGGGGGGGAAACCAAGGAAGTCCAGTTGCTTTTTGGAAAAGCACCTTTGGGACAACCATCACCTGGATGATTGAGAATCGCCATAGACATGACCCATCATTGTTGTTATCATTGGACTTCAAAGGATTTAAACAGATGCAAACATACCATAAACCTCAGAGTTTCGGGAGGAAATACCATCTTTAAATCCATTGTAAAAAAGGGAAAACATTTGCATCTAAGAAGACTTATTAGACCACAGTAAACATTGATTACAATGTTTCTTAGACTTCAAAACCTAAAGAACTGGTTTGGACAAAGCTCAGCAGCACTTTTTCATGCGGCTGTTGACAAAAATAGGATTGCCGACATGATCGCCAGCGTCCAATGACGGATATAGAAGGAGGAGGAGGAGGAGGAGGAGGAGGAGGAGGAGGAGGAGGAGGAGGAGGAGGAGGAGGAGAAGAAGAAGAAGAAGAAGAAGAAGAAGAAGAAACAACAATGGTTAACTATAACTTGGCCAATATAGTTAAACTTTTAGTTCAGCCTGGATACCTTTCCTCACCTTTCCATTTTCCACACCTTTTTATGGTTTGTTTATAGCTGATTTTATCTTGGGAGAGGAGCAAAATGATTTGACTTGGGTTACTGAAATGCCATGTATGCTTAGAGCTTCCAGTATTCAAGGTCCCAACTGTGTAGATTCTTGACTTGTTTTATCCACTTATTTCTCTTTTTGAATACTTGACCACTTCCAAGTCTTGCTTATATCTCTCATCTCTTAGGCAAATTATCTGCACAGGCAGACCGATAAATCAACGCCAAAATTCTCCAAATATATTAGACTGGATGCTTGCAAAACCATGTTTTATAGGTATATTTCAATGCAAAAATATGAGCTTTTTTTCCAGACAGGAAAGACAAATTAAACTGTCTCCTTCAGCCATAAGGAAAAGATAAATCTTGTATGAATTCAGTTAAATTCTGGTTTAGAGTAATAAAAATATCCCTAAGGGCCTGGGAATATAGCAACATCTGTGCTCATCCCAAGTGGGAATTTATTAGAAAAACACTTGAGTGTCTGTTTATCCTTGGAATGCAGTATTGCACTTTGTGTCATGAGCTCATTTTTCTGTATTGTGTATTCATGGGTTTTGTACTCAGAAATATAACTGTAATGACCAATTCATCCATATTGGATGATCAAAAATGATTCCTTCCATTTTTTTCGATGGTTAGAGAATAAATATAAGAATTAGAAGTAAAAGTAGTTGCGTAAAATATAGAAAATGTAGAGATAGAGTTAACATAATAGAGTTAAAAAAATCATGAAGAGGATTGTTATAGTATTAAAAATTAGTATTAAGCTAGGAATAGATTAAATAACGGATATGATTGTAAATTTTAATTGTTTGCACAAAATATTTGGACCCAGACGACATACTGTTTCATGGAAGATGGATTGTTTATATTAAAATAAAATTAAAAATTAAAAAATGATTCCTTTCTGTGTATAAACCTATATGTAAGATATTTCAGTGACATGGCTGGCTAAAATTCATACAGTAAGAATTTCAGGCTGGGTTTAAACTAGATCCAGCTGTTTTGCATTGTGTTTCAACAGAATACTTGGAACAGAATTTACAGTTGTCACTGTTTTCTTTGTTAAGAAAAATACAAAATAGAAAAGAGTTAAATCTTGATTGTTCTTGGAGGAAAGAAAAACTAAATACGAAAGTATGCTAAGTTCACACCTTCTGGTAATTTATTATTTATTTTAACTTTAATTCCACAAGCCATAATGTGGGTGATTGTGGTTCACCACCCTAATTTATAAAGCACAAGATACAAGGCAATGGCTCAGTACAAACATCACGTTGAGACACAAATCACATTAGAATCGAAGTTATAAATCAGTGGTGGGTTGCAGGCAGTATGCCCCAGTATGGGTGTATCAGTGCCTGCCGGGAGCATCTGGTACTGTTCCAATACTTACCTGTATTTCAGCTCTTCAGCGCTCGGCACACATGCACGGAATGTGCGGCACCTGCGCAATGCTCCACCGAGCAGCTGGAGCATCACGGAAGCCTCATGGAGGTGTTGTGGAGGTAAGGATGCATGTGCGTATTGCACATGTGCGCACATGTGCTGCACGCATGTATGTGTGAGACGCTGGGCACCATTGCACCATACCGGTTGCAATGGGATCTGGAACCCACCACTGTTATGAATTCAGCTTTTGTGCATGTGCACGGTTCCACCACAAAACCGCGTTCGACTAAAGCGCGCTCGACGAAACCGCGTAGCTGACGTCATCAACAAGGCGACAACAGCGCGGAGACAGAAGCACGTTGTAAACGCTAAACCTAAAATTAACCCCTAAACCTAAACCTAACCCCCCCTAAACCTAATCCTAAACCTAACCCTAAACCTAACCCTTAACCTAACCCTAAACCTAACCCTTAACCTAACCCTAAACCTAATCCTAACCCTTAACCTAACCCTAAACCTAACCCTAACCCTAACCCTAACCCTTAACCTAACCCTAAACCTAACCCTAACCCTTAACCTAACCCTAAACCTAACCCTAAACCTAACCCTTACCTTAAGTTGAATCGGCTTGCTTTCAAAGCGTTATTTAAAGCGCCCTTCTTTCTCCGCGCTCGCTGTTGTCGCCCTGTTGATGACGTCAGCGACGCGGTTTAATCAGGCGTGGTTTAGTCGAGCGCGGTTTTGTCATGCCACGCATGTGCACATGACTGAGAGAAAAAAATATTGATATATTGTACTTTGGCGCCATGGATCTTCGAGCATCATGTCTCAACCTATGTATCTTTACAGTTCTCTTATAAGGACAACCTGAAAAAAGATTTGCCATATAGTTCTACAATCCGGTTCTTTTGTAATGTGTTAGAGTTAGTGTTAGAGTAATAATTTCATAATTCCCAAGCCATAAGCGAGGTGGCGCAGTGGTTAGAGTGCAGTACTGCAGGCTACTTCAGCTGACTGCTAGCTGCAGTTCAGCAGTTCAATTCTCACCGGCTTAAGGTTGACTCAGCCTTCCATCCTTCTGAGGTGGGTAAAATGAGGACCCAGATTGTTGCGGGCAATAGGCTGACTCTGTAAACCGCTTAGAGAGGGCTGTAAAATCACTATGAAGCTGTATATAAGTCTAAGTGCTATTGGTTAATTATTGATTGGACATCTTGAGGCCTGGACGTAGATGACACGAAGCCTCCAAACTGGTCTCTTGCAGCATTCATAGATCCTCCAGCCAAAGTTGCAGAAAATTTTCTTCAACTCAAGAAGGGAAACGCAGAAACCTCATGATTTATAATCAGCTCAACATTGAGAATCCCAAATCATTAAGTCAGAAGGTGGCCTCACCCACTATGAATTGTCACGGCTATCAATCTCTCCCCAAATGGCTGTCCACTTATTATTAACTAGAATATGGAGCTTCTATCTTCTCCAGCTTCATTGACAGATGATACAGAAGTCAACCTGGAAGTTCTAATACTGTTCCAGATGGTGTGATATCTATATCTCTATCGCTCTATCATTTATCCATCATCTCCTTACAAGTTGTAGCTGTCATGTTAAGTATCTAGTCTCAGACAGTTTTCTCCTGGCCAGACCACATGATATGATTGATGGAGAATAATATATAACACTAATTCCTATTTTTTGGAATACTTAAGTCTAAAAGATTGTATAACGTAACTGCCCATGTAGCCTGAAACCAGCTAATTTGCTGGCAGAGGGTTGCAAGATACCGTCGCAGCCGAAAATGGAGCTGGGGAGCCCGTTTCTGCTGGAAGAGCGCCTCCATTGGTGCCCCTCAACACAAGTGACATCATACTGGCCATGCCCACCTTTCGCCATGCCCCCAGCCCCACAAGGTCAAACACAATCCTAATGCAGTCGTCAATGAAATTGAGTTTGACGCCCCTGCTTAGAGTCAGCATATTTCCCCTAACAATCTGGGTCCTCATTTTACTGACCTCAGAAGGATGGAAGTCTGAGTCAACCTTGAGACAGTTGGGTTTGAACTTCTGGCCGAGTTAGCCTCATAAGACATTAAGTATTTTTCCTCACTTAAGTTATAAAGCAATAATAATGGGATAAAAATCAAATAAATGAATTAAAAATACCTACATGTGAGATGAGCAGAAGTCGAAGAGAAAGCCATCATGTGATCTAGTGGTGTGTTCCTACCAGTTCGGCCTTGTTCGGCCAAACCGGTAGTGGTATGGTGGCCTGGGTCGCAGAAACCAGCAGCAACCCAGGCCTGCCATGTCCCCGAACCGGTTCCTTGGTCATCACCATCACCGCCGCCATCTTGTTTTTTAGTTCTGCGCATGTGCAGAATAATTTTAATTGAACTGCACATGCGCAAGAGCAAACCGGCAGGAAAGCTGCCCCTGATGTGATCTCTCTCACCCAGAACATTTTTAGAAAAAAAAATTCCATAGGATTTTATACTGTATGAAGTTCAGCAATATACAATCTCCTGATTTTTTTTTGGAAACTTGAACTGACACATTACTTCCTTAGAAGAGCAAATAAAGTTTGTGCCAGACTGTAAATTAAGTGGTGTCCATCATGAAGTTACATTCTACTTTCTCAAAGGCTTCCAGGCTTCTGATTTAAGACTCATTTTCTTCTGAAACCAGTTTATTGAGTTTTATTGCTTGGCTCCCAATAAAAAAAGAGTGATTGGAAAAAATTAGAAAGAATTATATTAGAATTATAGCCCTAATTAGCCCTCAATCAGGCCTAAGTACATTTTGTAATAGTTGCAGGGATGCAAGATGTGGTGACTTCAGTACAAAGAAAACTATATTAGTGTGTTCTTAACACGTTAAAAACAGCTTTATATATTCCAAGGAACACGCAGGTACGGGTGCTTAGCAGTGGTGGGATTCACATTTTTGTACTACTGGTTATGTGGGCGTGGCTTTGTAGGTGTGGCGTTGGCATGGCAGGGGAAGGATACTGTAAAATCTCCATTCCCACCCCACTCCAGGGGAAGAATATTGTAAATTTTCCATTTCCTCCTGATCAGCTGAGACTCCGGAGACAAAGAATAGATGGGGCGGGGTCAGTCAGAGGTGGTATTTACCGGTTCTCCGAAATACTCAAAATTTCTGCTAGCAGTTTTCCAGAACTGGTCAGAACCTGCTGAATACCACCTCTGGTGCTGAGGTACACATACTGAAGCAATCTTAGATGCCAAATGGTTAATTAGTCTTGCCTGGTAATGTCCACTGTAACCTCCAAATTATGCCTCCAAATGTACTGGGAATATAAATCAGAACCTCCTGACCCATTATGGCTGATTTCTCAGAGCAAAATCTGGTCTCTCAAATCTGATTCTCTCCCTAGTAGTATTCATTATTTGTGGACCTAAGAGATAACCCATTGTTGCTTTGGTAACTGAACTTTAATATTTCCGTCAAGGTCATCTTTTTAACTCTCTAGAATTTCCCACATGGTCATATAATTCATTTTTGCCATATTTATTTCCACTAGCATAGTTCTACTAACTGATATGGATTTAGCATACACGTGGTCCTGAATTTACAACATATGCATTTAATAAGCATTGCAAGGGTGCTGAAAAAAGTGACTTATGATAAGTCTTCACACTTACAACTGTTGTAGCATTCCTGCAGTCATGTGATTGCTATTTGGGTGCTTGAAATAGGATAGCAAATGTACCTAAAACTTAAAATCAGCATATATAAGTGAACAGCAGAATAAACAATATACAAGAGAATAGTCACTGTAAAACTTTGTTACAGCAATACACAGCATTCAGCATTCATTTAAAAACAGTAGAATTCATAGGAGGAGTTGCCTGTTGCCCAAAATCAATCAATCTATCTATCTATCTATCTATCTATCTATCTATCTATCTATCTATCTATCTATCTATCTATCTATCTATCATCATCTATCTATCTATCTATCTATCTATCTATCTATCTATCTATCTATCTATCTATCTATCTATCTATCTTTGTATCTATCTATCTATCTATCTCTATCTATCTATCTCTCTCCCTCCCTCCCTCACTCTCTCTCCCTCCCTCCCTCCCTCTCTCTCTCTCTCTCTCTCTCTCTCTCTATGTGTGCGCGCACGTGTGTCCCAGCATAACTCTGGAATGTCTAGAGCAATTTCAACCAAACTTGGTACACAAATGACTTCACAGTACTCCACAAGGGGCTTCCTCTGGTAAGAGGGAAAATCCAACATTAGAAATTACATTTGGTCTGGACATTTTTCCCTTATAAATAAATACCCATGCAACGCTGGTTATCAGTGCTAGTAGGCAAATATTTCCAAGGGATAGCAGAGAAGGGATGAAATCCAGCAGGTTCTGACAGGTTCTGGAGAACCAGTAGCGTAAAATTTGAGTAGTTCGGAGAACTGGCAAATGCCACCTTTGGCTGGCCCCAGAATGGACTGAGAATGGAGATTTTGCAGTATCCTTCCCCTGCAGCGTGGTGGGAATAGAGATTTTGCAGTATCCTTCCCTTGCCCTGCCCACACCCATCAAGCCACATCACGCCCACCAAGCCACGCCCACAGAACCGGTAGTAAAAAATTGAATTTCACCACTGCAGCATAGCCATGGAAAATCAATAAAAACGATGTGAATACCTGCGTATACCTTTAATATTTTAAAAGTTCAATTCTTTGAGCTATCCTATCCTTCTAGTGTTTCAGATAAATCATGGTTATGAAAGATAATGTGAGTTTAAAAAAAACCCACTGGTATCAGCCAATTCAGCATATGCCAATATCTTAAAATAAAGAATTGTATCTCATTGATGGATTCACCATTTGAAACGAGAGATGTACTCTGAGCAGCAACTAACCCTACTCTGAATAATGGTGTAAATATTTCACTGAAAGTGCCAACTCACAACTTAAATGGTTTTCATTCTATAACTACAAAGCTTCTTAAGGGATTAGCTGGTGGCAAACATGGGTTACATTTAATTATTCATTGCACTTAGTTACATGCATTTAATCAAATTAAATTTGGAGCCTGCATATTTATCTCCATCTGTTTCCACCCATCCTGGCTTCTAGTTATTTTAACACATGACTATTCTATTCTAAAGTAACAAAGGTAATAATTTGTAAACTGCGAAGAGCCTCTGTGAGGTTGGTGGAACAAATGTGTTATAAATAAATAAGGATGAGTGTTTGTTAAGTATTTCAATTATTTCTGATTTCTTCTCTCTTTCATTAGGTATCAGTCTTAAATATTAGAAATAAATAAATGGAAGTGATCTACATTCATAATCATTTAAGAAATCTGGGGGAACTTTCATTAATTAGAAAGTTAAAGAAATGAGGAAGTCTACAGCATAAAGCAGTGTTTCTCAACCACAGCAACTTTAAGATCTGTGATCAATGTTCCCTCTAATTTTTTTTCAGTGTGTGCGGAAAAGTATAGTATTTGAGCAGCACATTTTCATGCCTGAGCACCTGAATTTTTTTCACAGATGTTTCACAGAGCAATTGATTTATAGGATCCACATTGGAATGGAGAAAAATGGTTTTGTGCGTGAGTGTGTCTGTGTGTGTCTGTGTGTGTTTGAGTGAGCGAGGGATCCGGTAAGGGAACTGCGCCTATTTAGGAAAGAAGGTACATTTTTGCAAACATGATCAATTGAAGATAAGTATGGGGACAGGTTGGGCGGTAGAGAGAAAGTGATTAAAGAGTGGGAGAGAGGAAGAAAAAAGAGGGAAGAGAGACAGAAAGAGACAGAGAAGGACAGAGAAAGTGACAGAAGAGTGGGAAAGAAGGAGAGAGAAAGAGAGACAAAGAGAAAGAGGGTGAGAGAGACAGAAAGAGACAAAAAGGAGAGAGAAGGGAGGAGAGAGAAAGTGAAGGAAGAATGGAAAAGAAGGAGAGAGAAAGAGAAGAGAGACAAAGAGAAAGAGGGTGAGAGAGACAGAAAAAGATAAAGAAGAGAGAGAAGGGAGAAGGAGAGAGAAAGTGACAGAAGAATGGAAAAGAAAGAGAAAGACAAGAGAAACAATGAGAAAGAGGGTGAGAGACAGAAAGAGACAAAGAGGAGAGAGAAGGGAGAAGGAGAAAGTGACAGAAGAATGGAAAAGAGGGAGAGAGAAAGAGAAGAGAGACAAAGAGAAAGAGGATGAGAGAGACAGAGAGAGAAGAGAGGAAGAGGAAAGAGTAAGAGAGAACATCTCATTTCAACCCTGAGATGCAAATATTCTCTTTGATTGGTAATTTTATTTGTCCATTTACTCTCATTTCTCCTTAAGTTCATCAAGAATTCCCTTCTTTTTATTGAATTTATCACAATACCTTGAGAACAACTTTTTCAGCATAGCTTTACAGCTATTTAAAATATATAGTAATTTTGGTCAGGTTTTCAGAACATTAGTCTATTTATAAGTCACTAAGTGCAAAGAAACAGATTCAGAAAGTTGGCTTCCCTTTTTGTAATTGCCTATTGCCTGCTTAATTTTCTACCTACATTTTTGATAACTGATATTCACGTTGACCCAAGAAGCCCATCGTAGAAAGAAACCCTCCCTATGAACTTTGTTGGGTTTCCATGGAATGAAGTTTGATCTTTTTCTCAACCATACAGTAGCATCGTTCACCCACAAATGCGTGCCCGACAAATGCGCGCCGACAAAACCACCACGACAAAACAGCGCCGACAAAACTGCACCCACTAAAGCACTCCGACAAAAGCGCGCCATCAAAAACAACGCGAAAACAATGGTAACAACATTAACAACCCTAACCCTAACCCTAACCTAAAAACCCTAATCGTGGTTTTGTCGGCGCAGTTTTGTCGGCGCGCTTTAGTGGGCGCCGTTTTGTCGCAGCGGTTTTGTCAGCGCGCATTTGTCGGGCACACATTTGTCGGGTCACGCAGTAGCATATTCTTTCTAAGGAGGATATAATCAAGATAGTCCATAATTGCCTATCAATCTAACAGTATGGCGATTGACAATCTCTTTATATTTCAACTCTTACTCTTTCGGTCTTAAAGGTTTGGTGAGGAGAAATCCAAAAATTATTTTAAAGAGGAAAAAATGCTTGCACAATTGCATTCATTGAGACATGTATATATATACACAACACACAGAGAAACAAACTTAACAAAGTGCTAAGTCTGCCCACTAACTAACTAACTAACTAACTATCAAATGACTCGCTGTCCTAGACTCGAGGAGACCCTCTGCAGTCCTTCTTGTCTGGCCGGGCTGAAGGAAGGAGGGATAACACGCTCTCCCTCTCCCTCACTCCCTCACTCCCCTCCTTCTCCTCCTCCCTCCATCCCTCTCTCTCTCTCAAATGGCAAATCCGAGCAGCCGCTGCTGGGAGCCCGTCCCATGCCTTCTCCCAACCCCCGCACCCCTTCTCTCAGCTACTTTCTGCCTTGTGATTGCTGTCTCCAGGCTGGCTCTCCTCTCCTGTTATCGTGGAAGGCGTCTCACAAAAACCACTGGGTGGCAGTTGGAAACTGCTGCGCAGTGTTTTGTTGCCACGTGCGCGGCCGAGCACCCGCACAGCTTAGAGGGAACATTGTCTGTGATCTTCATTTCCAGAATTTCCCAGCATGCTGGCCAGGGAATTCTGGGAATTGAAGTCCAACATTTTAAAGTTGCCAAGGTTGGGAAATCCGGGTATAAAGAGAGTGTCATAGGTACTAACATGGAATTACTCAAAATCCAGCTTATCTGATCTAGACAGAACAGGCCATAAAAGAAGTGTTGTTGTGGGTCACTTTACTGCCCCAAATCTGATTTTGCTGTTTAAGAACTATTGCAAAACTACTTTTCATAAAACTGTCTTTTCAGGATCCATTGCCTAGCTTGAGATGGCTTTATATAGGGTTTTTTTTAAAAAAAAAGCTTTTGAAATATGTTTTATTTCTCAGGGTAGATGAGTGAAGTCACTGGTCTTAACAAAATGTTTTATCTTCACATTTGCATGTATCAAGGTTTCTTCAAAGAAGGATCTTGCCTTTGCACCCAAAATGAAAATATGGCAGCAGAGTTAATCCCAAGATCTATTTTTGAATCTTAATGACATTTTTTTAAAAAAAGGGAAATGTTTCATTTTGAGCACATGATTCAGACTTTACTATTCTCAATAGAATGGCTCTAAATATAATCAATGAAGTTAGCTTGAATAAGTTCTAATATTTCTTTTATTTATTAGCTATGAGCTTTCAGATTGTTTCAGATCTCACATATATCACCCAGGTCATGTACCTAAAAATGCCAGCTAGTCCCAATAATGTTGACATTGTCCCTAGAATGACAATCCCCTCTCTAATATCTGCAATATGGAATTAAAAATATTGTGGGGTTTTTCATCACTGTCATAAATTACTGAGATTCATATTTGGCATTGAGACATCCATGGGGCCATGTTGATATTCCTCTTGTTGACTATTCCTCTTATGGATCATCTGTGGAAGCTAGTAGTTGAACCTCCAGTTTTTCATGGCTCATTTCCCATGTCTTTGATAGAAAGTATTATTGGGAGATTCACTTCTTAGGAAATTTCATGATTCCTACAATGTTTTATGCTGCAACTTAATATCTGGATAGGAATTATTTAATTACAGTGGGCAGGAATACATGTAAATAGAATCAGGGCATCTTGATGGAACAAGCTTTACACGGACCAAGTAGGTGATTCAACTGCAAAAAAAAGGCAAATGCAAACCTAAGATGTATTAACAGAAATATATTAAGATCAAAAGAAGTTAATATTCCTCTCTGTTCTGTTAGTGAGATCTACAGTACAGTATAATGCATCTGGTTTTGGACATCAGATTTTAGGAAAGACATTAACAGACCCGGAGTGTGAGCAGAAGACCCAATCAAAATTATAAGGGAAGGAAAAATACTTGAGGAACAATTAGAGATATTGAGTATGTTTAGTCTGGGAGGGAAAAGATTGTTGTTATAGCTGTTCTCAACTAATAGAAAGGTTGTAATGTAGAAAACAGAGCAACAATTTTCACAGTTGATTCAGAACAAGAAACAACGAATTGTTAGAAAAATCAATCACAAATTTGGGACTAAATGCCACAAGTATGCAAATGAGAGTTATGGCATATGCAGAGAAATAGTTACATCTGCTCAGTTGCAAGACCAGCAAGTTATGTTCTGATAGTTGATATTAGACAGAAGAAAAGTTGGAAAAAACACCTTGTTCTCCTTAACAAGGATTGGCCTGGAGCTGCTAAACCCATCTAAACTTGCTTGGTTTCTTTCATATTAAAAATGAAAACAAGCAAGAGTATTCCTTTTTACAATAAAATTGACTTCAACATGAGGAGCGCCCATTTCTATGCCTTACATTGTCATATCCTGCTGTGTTTTTGTGGTATACATTAACCAGTTACATTTGACTTAGGTTTGACCTACCAGATGTAGGGTGTGAGCCTACTCTATATGTCTAGTTTACTGTTTAGTATAACTATAGCTGGACTAACCATTGGTAAACATACCACGCATGCACCACCCTTTGGTTCAAATCCATTTCTGATTACAGATTTGAGCTAAAGGGAGAAAACTGAACAAAGGGGAGATTTGTAAAGATGGAGTCAGCAAAGCTAATATTTAGACTGAGCTCAGAATGTCAAGAAAATGGGAAATAATAATATACCAGCTGCCTAATAAAGATGGTAAAAAGATATTGAATAGAACTAGTTTGTTTCTATTTTGATTCCATCTCCTCTAAGAAGATGACAGGCAATCCCACTGTAAAAAGTTTGTTAAAAGAGCAGGATTCCCGGTTAAAGAGAGACACACAATCAAGAAACATAACCTTGAGGGAAAATATACTAAGAGGGGGACACTGAAAGTTTAGATCTGTTCACATTGTGCAAGACATGAGGTACTGGATTTAAATTACAGAAAGTCCAAATCCAGTTGAAACTTTAAAAAAAAAGTTTCTGTGTTAAGAACGGTTAAACAATAGAACCAGCCACTAAGGTAGATCATAATTTCCCCTTTGCTCAGGAATGCTTTCGTGTGGATTCTTGTATTGACAAGGGATTTGATTTAATATCTTATATGGCCCCATCCAACTTCATGATTCTATACCCTTTTTCAAGAAAAAAATAGACAATTCTCATCTCACACTGAGTATTTTAAAGGTAAGATATGAAAAAAACCAATATGGTGGCCACAATAATATCTCTGTTGGCTTGAGGATGTGGTCTCCTGTTTAAGAATGTAGTATCTGCAGCCTCTTGCTGAATATTCAATCTCAGCATTTCCCACCATTGCTCATATGGATTAAGACTCTAATTCAGTAACATCTGGAAAGGTATACAGAAGGTGTTCCACCCCTGCAGTAGTGGATTGACTCTGATGAATTATTTTTCTCTTTAGATAATGGGAGCTATGCAGGAAATAATTACTCTTAAATACACAGGATAACCTAAACAGTAAAGGGATTTCCTACTGACAGCCTGTACATTGAGATAATCCAGTTCTAGTAGCTTTTGAGGAAGCCAGTTGACTTGAACTAACCTTTCTAAACGTTAATGCTGCATCTAAAATTACACATAGAATCATAAAGTTGTAGCTCTTTGAGTTTAGCCTTTGTATATGTTGGAATTCACTCAAACATATGGCTTTAAATTGCTGAAATTATGCATAACTGTGTCATAAACAGTGAAACTACAAGAATCAAGAGGAACTACTTCTTTTTGCTTTGTATATACACAGCACCATCACATTGTCATCACTGCATTTTATCCCATTCATCTCCTTTGTCCAGGAAGTTCAAATTCCATGCATACTTTTGATTATCCATTTGCGTCTCCTAACAACCATTTATATGCCAGTTTTATGTGGTGGGCTTAATTAATATTCCAAAGATATTAAGTAAACCACAATGTTTATCTGAAATTATAGACCACCTCTACAGAGACAGCCGCATTACGTTGTTAAGACCACTAGAATTGTCTTTCTAGGCCACAGGAGCCACAGGGACAATTCAACTGAGATCACCAGATCTTGCTAAAATCTACCTGTACTTCAATTTAAGGAGGAGTCTTCCTTCACAATTCCCCTTCCTCAAATATTTTGCATTTTTACCAGCCCAAATTCACTTCATACTGCATGCTGCATTCATTGTGTTGTAAAAAGGAAAGAAGTACTGTATTTTCTTTTCCTATCTGTGTTTCCTGATTAGCCCCAGGATTTCAGGAGTTCACACCTTTTCTTCAGAACAGAAAAAATAATGAGGCAACTGTTCTCTTAAAGCCCACAGCTTGTGTTTCCACAACAGACAATCTAATCAGTGACCTCAATCATTCCATTTGCTTTAGTGTTCTTTAGAGCTGGTGGCAGAAAAAGACATTACCTATCATTCGGTGGCTAGCAGATACCATTGTGCAAATAATTATCAATACTCTGCTTTGCAGTGTTATTCAGTTAATATTAACTCCCAAAGGGCGATATCTGCAGATTTTCTGTTTCTAATATGCTTTCCCATTTTTGATTCCTGGGTAAATAGATAGGCTTGCTAAATGTTCCCTTGCTCCTAGTCATTTCCCTGGGATTAAAATGCAGCCTGTGTCTGCACCCAAACATTATTTTGGATTACAAAATAATAATTAAAACATTACTCAAATGCATCCCTACCAAATAACTATAAATTGGCAAGCTCCCAAGCTGGGTTTTCCCCCCAAATTGAAAGGAAGACTGGAAGCCTGTGAATTGCTTTCCATCAAAACCTTCCGCTGTTCAATTTTCTTATCATGTTGTAAATATTTGCTAATACACCCTCTGACGTGAAAATGCATTTAGCGCTGAAAATGAGTAGGATCTAGGACTAATATTTAGCAGCATTGAAGTAACACCACATGTGAACATTCTCTAATATGATCGGCGCTAATCTATTGCTGTAAACACCAGATATGGGAAGCAGGGCCCTGGAAAAAAATAAAAACTCACATGGGACTTTAAATTCAGCTATCTCAACTGAACTGCTTTGGATTACTTGGCTTGTTTCCAATTTATCATAAGCATTTTATCTTTGCTTTTCCCCCAGTAGAGACACATTCCCCTTAAATTCCTTTAGGGCTTGAATCTGGGATTTAGAACAGGTTCAGAACTGATTTTCTTTTTCCTGGGGGTTAAAGTTCAATAGTTTTATTTATGTAGGGATGTATTTATTGTCAAATGGATGTCTTTATGCCGTCTCTAAAATAATGGATGATCAATCACTGGAAATGCACTGCAGGATTTTAGCTTGCATGAGTTCTAAGGTGCAGAATTTGGAGATGAAGCAGAGGAAAGAAAGTGCTTTTGACAAGGAGATTATGTTTTAGGGGGAGAGGGAATTTTTTTTTAAAGGGTAACATAAGAATATTAGATAAGAGAGAGAGGGGGGAGGGAGGGAGGGAGGGAGAGGAGATAAGGAAGATGATGTATAGGTGATAGATAGATGGATGGATGGATGATAGATTCAGACAGAGCTATTCATATTCATACATTCATAGATATATAGATTGAGAGAGATATTCATACTCAGATACATTCATAGATTATGTGTGTGTGTATGTATGTATGTATGTATGTAGAGAGAGAGAGAGAGAGAGAGAGAGAGGGAGAGGGAGAGGGAGAGGGAGAGGGAGAATAGAACATGATAAGGAGGGGTGGGGGAGAGAAAGTACCAGTAAGTTGTTTTCAGCTCCTAGTGACACATAGATTTTCTCCATGACTATTTGCCTCTAACGTAGTGCTTCAGGTTTTCCTATGGTGTACTCATTGCCACAGTAACTGAATCCACCCATCTTACTGCTAGTCATCATCCTGTTTTCTTATATCTTTTCCAGCATTAAAGCCTTTTCCAAAGAGCAGGGTCTTTTCATAATGAGTCCAAAGTAGGCTAATTAGAACTTTGTGCCTTCAATGAGAATTCTGAGTTTTGACCCATCAATTTGGTAGTGTCAGCTGCTGATAACAACACATTACTAACATCTTGGTAATAATTCCAGAGGGTAATATTCAGATGTTACAGCTAGTCCAGAGCACATCCGTATAACTTGAAGTGGCATGTGGGAACGACCTTGACAGACAAGAACTACAGACCAAGGAAATCAACATGTAAATGAAGACTCAGTCCATAGAAGGACATAGGGCATGAGGGGTTTCAGAAGACAATCTCTCTAGTTTTATGGGGAAGGAAAGGAGGGGATAAATACTTTCAGTCCTGCAAGAATCTGTTCATGAGCTGTCCTTGGAGCTCTGTGTACTTGCTTGGTTTCTTGCAGATGTTGCATTACCCAAACTAGGTAACATCATCAGTGCTAGAGTTACTTAGTCTGGGTAAAGAAACATCTGCAAGAAAGCAACTAAGCTCAGAGAGCACCAAGGACCGCTTATTTCAACTCTGAGCTACAAATATTCTCCTTTATTGGAATCTGTTAATGTAACTTATAATAAGGATAGAGTTAGTATTCATGGTTGTGCTTCTTGCCTGGACTACCTTGAAAAGCCAACAGCAACATCTGTCAGAGTTCCAAATAGCATCCAAAATTAAATCAGAGTCCAAGGCCAAGTATTGCTCAAAGTTCCAATTTATTAAGAGAGCCATGTTGGCGCACCTGGGAAAACGCGAATCTGAAGCTTCTCAGTTTTCCCCACCCAAGTTAAAGTTCATGATCTTGCCCCCACACCCCCAAGTCCATCACATGGTCCAATCTTCCACTGCCATGCTGGCAGTTCCAGCCATCCAAGTTCCGGTCAGCTGCAGAGGTGCCAAGACAAAGGATGACCTTGGCTTTCTAGAAAGGAATTTTATTTTGGCTACGTAACATTCTACTCCGTATTATTCCCCCCTCCCAATTCTCCACTATAGAAACAGCATAGTAGAATAATCGAAGTGTGGCAGGCCAAAGATCCAAAAGGAACATGGCTGCAGGCCTGACAACATCATTGTTTCGCAAGCTGCAATGGGCTCCCAAATGGAGTTCAAGGTGCCGATATTTTCCCTATGAAACCTTTTGTGGTACAAGATGTAGTGATCTGTAGAATCTCTTGTCTCCAATTAATTTTGCCCATCCAATAAAATCTGACAAGTTGGGTATTCTCCAGATCCCATCACTTAAGTAATCCTGTCTGGTAAAACCCAGAAGACTCTTCTCTGTCAATACACCTGCAAAATGGAACAGCATTGCTAATATTCAGATGGTCTGGACCCTGCCTGATTTTCAGAAGGCATTGACGATCTGTTTTTCCTCCTAGGCATTGCGTTGGGAGGTTTAACTGTTATTTTGACAGTCTCTAACGATTTCTGCTGTGTGTTTTGTTGTTTGAAGTTGGGGGGGGGGGAGATTTAATTCAATGGTTTTGATTGTTATTTGTTGTTTTCAATTTTGTACATTACCCTGTCAATCACACCTCACTTTGGCAGCTCTATAAATGGATCTGATGAATAAAAAATAATAATTACAAAATAGGGTTACATTTCCAGAATGCTTCTATAGGAATTAAAAACATAAAAGTCTACATTATTTTTAACTTACAAACCTACCAGGTACGCAAAATTAGTTCTGAAAGGAGCTGATTGGTACTTTTAAAAGCAGGGGGGAAAAATCAGAATATAAGACTGGAAAGAGGCAATGTTTTGTCAGTTGGGGAAAAAATGTGTTTTGGCATATCTTTCAAACAAAGGGTGGGATCTGTCTGAAGAAGCATCTAATAAATCTAACAATGTTTTAAAAGATGTGACATTTTGACCCCAAGATACTTGGAACAGAGATTAGCTCATTCCACAAGCAACCAGATCCATTCATGGTCATTTAAAAAAATATCTTACTAAATAGAAACTGAAATTGGAATGAAGTGAAAAGGCCATCATTTTACTTTTAAAAATAGTTCAGTAAACAGCGATAGACAACTTGTCTATAATAGAATAAACCTGTCTATTCATAACTTTAATTCTACTCAAAGGTAGATTTCAGAAATATAAGATTACAGTTTAGATTACAGTGGGTTGACTCAGCCTTCCATCCTTCCGAGGTGGGTAAAATGAGGACCCAGATTGTTGGGGGCAATATGCTGACTCTCTGTAAACCGCTTAGAGAGGCCTGAAAGGCCTATGAAGCGGTATATAAGTCTACTGCTATTGCTATTGCTATTGCTAATGTTCTGACAAGTGGGGCTTAAAATACTTATGTTCCCAGTAAAATTAGTGCATTGATGTTTCTTTTTTTAAAAAATACTCCAATTTTTAAAATGATTTTGCCCTTACCTTCTGTCAGATCGTTGTGAGAATGTTATGTCCCTGAGATCCTTAAGTATTCTTTTTTTAAACATGTAGTCGTTAATCATTAATAGCCTTCTCACTTGTGCACTCTACAGGTTTTCCTCAATATAAAAAAAATCTCATTTTCAGTTTCCAGAATTCTCAGCAATGGTCCTTTTGAGACCTCTTCAAAATGGAAAATGACTCACTTTGAAAAGTACCAATCAAAATCCATGAACTCTTCTTCCCTTGTTCTTGGCCTCTCACACCTCAGATATTTTAGAGTTGCTGAACTTTTTCCAACATTAGTTGGAATTAGATTTTAAAAAAAAAAAAACAGTTCCATAGACCACGTCATTATTATCTTAAAAACCTAGCTATTGCTGCTGATGAATAGAGGCCAGTTTGGTGTAACGATTAAGGCACTAAGCTAAAAACTAGGAAACCATGAAGTCTGATCCCACCTTAGGCACAAAACCAGTTGGGTAATCTTCAGCCAGTCATTCTTTCTCAGGCCTAGGAAAGAGGCAATGGCAAGCCACTTCTGAAAAACCTTACCAGGAAAACTGCAGGTACTAATTCAGGTAGTCTCTATAAGTCAGTGGTTCCCAAACTTGGCAACTTTAAGACTTGTGGACTTCAACTCCCAGAATTCTCCAGCCAGCTGGCTGGAGAATTCTGGGAGTTGAAGTCCACAAGTCTTAAAGTTGCCAAGTTTGGGAACCACTGCTATAAGTCAATACTGTTTTGAAGGCACCCACCCCCAATAGACTCTGTGTGGGGGTGCGCGCGCGTACGCGCAATCTTAAATTACATGCAAAAAAAGATAAATATAGATGGTTATACAATCCCATTCCTTGTTCAGGTTCTAACTCTCTTCCTTTTCACACAGCAAAATGGTATGTCTTGGCTTGATCTTATCTCAACTATTCTCAGAAAACAAACAAAAAGTTACACCTTTTCTAACAACAACAAAAATTCTCCATGTAACTTTTAGCCACAATTCTAAATTTTAAAATTGCCATTGAGCACATAGTCGGTTTATTTGTATTGTATAGCCTTTTGAGTATTTATACTGTGCTCTCCGTTATTCCACATCCTTCATGGAACAAATGGTTTTATTTATTTTCTATAGTTGTAGCTGCCCATTTCAAATAAGTGACTCTGGGCAATGAACGATAATGAAATTCTTAAGAATATGATTCAACATTTGTAGAGAATAGAAGGCATGCTGACGCATTTGCACTATGCTACTAATAACCTTTTCCAAAAACTCAACTCATTTATTTTCCAAAGCACTAGAAGGCAAGCCAAAAAACAATGGATGGGAACTAATCCAGAGTAGAAGCAACCTGGAATTAAGAAGAAATTTCCTAACAGTGAGGACAACCAGCTTGCCTTCAGAAGTTGTAGGTGGTTCATCACTGGAGGTTTTTAAGAAGAGACTGGACAATCACTTGTCCTGAAATGTCTCCTGCTAGAGTAGGGGTTGGACTAGAGGGCCTCGACAGTCATTTCTAGCTCTATTCTGATTGATTGAAATTAATTAATATCTATAATACATTCTGTGATCAGAATCCATTAAAACTATGCTGGCATAATTAGAGGCTAAATACAATACTGCCATCTCCTGGAAAGAGAGAAGGCTGGGATGTTTCTAGATAGATTTTCAAATTTGGCAACTGTTAAGACTTTTTGAAGTTAATTAGCTAGTGCTTTGCTACAATGAGTTAAGACTTGTATTATCCACTTAAGATTTAAATAAATACATTGTTCAAGCTGGGATGAAGCATGCTCTGAGTCTTCATTGCGAAAGTGTCAAGTGGTAGGTCAAAGGACAAAGTATGGCTTCTTTCTCCTTTGCAATCCAGAGAAATAGGTGGCCCCAACCGCATTGACCTTTCAGAAGGCTGTAAACACCTGATTCTTCCCTAGGTATTAGTGCTGGTGTGTCAATCATACTTGCTCTGGCATGGGTATATGTGGTCAATGATCACTGAGCTTCTTTTGGATCTTGGCTTGGTTTCTTTTGATTTTATTTATTTATTACATGTCTTTCAGTGGTGAGTTTCAAAAATTTTTAGAACCTCTTCTGTAGGTGTGGCCTACTTTGTGGGAGTGGCTTGCCAGCCATGTGACTGGGCGGGCGTGGCCAACTTGTAAAATGTGGTGAAACTCACTTAACAATGCTCTTGCTTAGCAACCAAAATGTGGGTTCAGAAACTGAAGCATGCAAGTCTTAAAGCTGTCAAGTTACAAGACCCTTGCACTAACCCTTTAGAAAAAAGAAACTTGACAGCTTTAAGACTTGTGGACTTCAACTCCCAGAATTCCTCCTCTCGCTCTTCATCTTGATGATGTGCGGACGGGCGGGGGGAGGGAGCTGGAACCGGTTCTAAATGGCACTGTACATTTGTGGAACCTCTTCTATAGAAGAGGTTAGAACTGGCAGGAACCTGCCCAATGCCTTTATTATTTTTATGAATAACTCAAGGTGACAAACATATTCATCCTATTTCCCTCACAAGAATCCTGTGAGGTGAGCTGGGCTGAGAGTGACTAGCCCAAAGTTGTTCAGCTGACTCTCTTGGCTACGGTGGGACTAGAACTCACAGACTCCTTGCTTCTAGCCTGATGCCTTAATTCAGGGGTGTCAAAATGGCAGTGCGCGGGACAAATGCGTCACAAACAGGCCACACCCACCCCAGCTCCATGAAGGGGTAAAAATCTCATGATACATCACGCGACGGCAACATGACGTCGCAAGTTTGACACCAGTGCCTTAATTATTAGACAGATCAAACCCTCTTTTAATCATTTTGATTTAATAATTAAAATTAATTTTAATGAAATCTTTGCCTTTTTTAGTTCACTATCCAGTGTTTCCTTAGACGGGCAGCATGGAAATTGGATTGATAAATATATAAACATGGAAAGGTAAAAGAGTATAAATTTGGAAGTGAGGATAGACAACCCCTAAACATCCAGTACTAAAAGAATTAGAAGGATTAATTTCTACAAAAAGAAAAGAGTTCACAATTTTGGTAAACCATAAAAAAATGGGTTAGTTTTTACTATAGTCTGATTTTTAAACAAATAGTCCTCAGGTTAAACGGCAATTAGGACTGGTATTGCCTCACTGCTAATGACAGTTACAGATTGTGACATCACGACTGCATTGCTTAGCAACAATCCTGGGAGTCCTGACTACCATTTTAATCCCAAAATATGTGGGTCCTAAAACGGGAAGCAGTGGGTGTCTCAAGTAAGGAGGTAAGGACATCATGGGAGGGGAAAGCAGGGTGCAGCGCACCTCACAGGAGCAAAGAGAGGCTGAGGGGAGTTGCCGGAGCCAGTTTGGTCTAGTGCAGGGGTCAGCAACCTGCGGCTCTGGAGCCGCATGTGGCTCTTTCATCCCTCTGCTGCGGCTCTGTCGCCGTCAGCTACACAATTGATAGGGCTTTCGGTTAGGACAGGTAGAGGAAAAAGGATGCCGTGCTAGGAGAGACTACGGTGGGGGAACTGGACTTCTGGTCAGCTTCAAAATTGAACAGAGGGCTTCCGGTTAGGACCTTTGTGGCCCTTTGAGTGTTTAAGGTTGCCGACACCTGGTCTAGTGGTTAAGGCACTAGGCTAGAAAGAGAGACCAGGAGCTCTAGTCTTGCCTTAGGTGTGAAAACCAACTGGATGACCTTGGCCAATTACTCTTTCTCAGCCCAAACCCACCTCATAGGGTTGTTGCTGTGAGGACAATAAGAGGTGGAAGTACGTTGGATATGTTCGCCACCTTGAGTTATTTGTAAAAATAATAAAAGCGAGATACAAATAAAATAAAATAAAAACTTGCAACTTTCCTGCTGGCTTCCCCATTAACTTTGCTTGTGGCAGAGAAGTTTGAAAATGGTGATTCCATGTCTGTGGAATGGAACAACTGTCATGTGGTACCTGAATCGTGATCATATGATCATGTGAATGGTGTGACAACCGGAACTTTTAAAATCGGGTGTAAGTAATAAAAAGGAACTCTCTGATTGTATGAGCTATCAGCCAACGGAATGGGTTGTCATATGGTGTGGTGAGGTCTTCAATCCAAGGTTGGATGAATCATCTGTGGGAGATGCTGTAATGAATACAAAAATAAGCAGAGGTTTGAAGTACAACTCTAGGATGCCATCCAACTCCAATTCTATGGTATTAATCTGATCATTTAAAAAAAAAAATGCTGTGGTGGAAATCTGCATGACCCTTTCTTTAAGATCAAAAATGTACAAAATCCCCACATACTTCAAAACAGTCATTCTTCATTCTTAATATCACTCCATCCATCCCTGCTGGGAGTGAAGTGCCCATATATACTCTGGGGATCCATAATGGAATTGTCTACATCCTTCTAAAAATGAATGTAGATGCCAATTAAGAGAGGAAAAATTGGAGGGGAAGTTCTTTCTGTGCATGTGTTTTCTTTTATTCTTGGGGGTGAGCCAGGCTTCTTTCCATCTTTATTCTTCAAAGGAAACAAGATGCCATTTCTGATGCTTCTGCTATGTTATCCTCATTACTGTCCATATTGATAGGTAAATATTCTGGAAGAGGAGAGCATGACATTCTACATGGCAGAATTTGTTGATTGGTTGGCTTCTATTATTACTTCTATTGTTTCTATTCTTCTCTTCCTTCCTAGTACTTATCTTTTTCCACTTATGACTATCACCATGTTGCTTGTATCTTTATAATTTATATTGTTTTATTTGTTTCCTAGTATACTTTGATTGCTTATTAGTAACCTATGACTATCACTAAGTGTTGTATCTTATGATCCTTGATGAATGTATTTTATTTTTCTTTATGTACACTGAGAGCATCTGCACCAAAGACAAATTCCTTGTGTGTCCAATCACACTTGGCCAATAAATTATTCTATTCTATATAAAGAAACAGCTTTCTTTCTCTAGTTTTGGATACAGAGGAATCAAAGTGCAGTTCCCCCAAACTCTTCCCAATACTGTGTAGCCAACACTCCCTCTTCACAGCCCATTTGGAAGCTCATCCGACAGGGGATGAAGTAGGCTGTAGTCCATTCTAAAATGCAGGTCTAAATCTTAAAGCCATTGCTTTGGGAGGGGAGGGGGGAACCGATTCCCACTACCTTCAAGCCAGCAAATTTGGAAACGTGGGAATCTCAAGGAAGCATCCCAGGATCCTCACGCTCCAATGGGGAGGCTTCTGGAGCCAGCGATTTCGCCCCGCCCACCGCCGCCGCCAGGAGGATGGAAGCTTCGGCCCCGCTCCCATCCCGACATGCCTCGCGCTCAGCGCTCAACGGACTTTCCGTAGGTAAGATGGCGGCGGCCACGCTCAGGGCCGGCCGCGTATGGCTTCTTTCGGCTCGGAGAACAGCGCCGCCGCCGCCACCCCAACTCCTGGTTTCCCAGACGTCGCGGCGGCAGCGCCACGACCAGCAGCCAGAGGCTCGTCCGACGCCGGGCTCTCCCGTGGCGAAGGGACTCTTAGCCACCCAGTACCAGCGCGGTCTTTTCCAGGAGGTCTTCCCGCCTCAGCCCGCCGATGAGCAACTCATCGAGCTCCTCCAGCCCGGCCGCCCTCCCGTGACGGCTTACTGCGGCTTCGACCCCACGGCCGACTCGTTGCACGTCGGGCACCTACTGGCGGTGCTGGGTTTGCTGCACTTCCAGCGGGCCGGCCACAACGTCATCGCCCTGGTGGGAGGAGCCACGGCGCAGCTGGGCGACCCCAGCGGCCGCACCAAAGCGCGGGAGGCCATGACGGCCGAACAGGTGCGGGAGCGCGCGGGGGGCCTCCGCGAGGGGCTCCAGCGCCTCTTCCAGAACCACCGGGAGCTCTTCTGGCCCGAGGAGCAGGGCGACCGCCTGGGTATCGTCCATTTCCTGGACAACGCCAGCTGGCTGGAGAGCGAGACGGTCCTCAGCTTCCTGGCCGGAGTCGGGGGTTACCTGCGGATGGGCACCTTGCTGAGCCGGCAGAGTTGCAAGGCTCGCTTGAGCAGCCCCGAAGGCATGGGCTTGGCCGAGTTTCTCTACCCGGCCCTTCAAGCTTACGACTTCCTGCATTTGTACCGTCGCTACGGCTGCCTCGTTCAGCTGGGTGGAGCCGACCAGTTGGGCAATATCATGTCTGGCTACGACCTCGTCTCTAAGTAAGACAGGAAGGAGTTGGGGAGATTTGCAGGCGCCCAGTAAATCTTAAATGTTGCAAAGGGATGAGTTAGCATGTCCTTTACATTAACAGTGGACTGTGAAGCGGTATATTAACTCTATAAATCTAAGGTATGTAAGAATAGAATAGAATTAGAAATAGATTAAATTAGAATAAGAATAATAGAATTAGGATAGGGAATAGGAATAGGAAAAAAATAGGATAGAATAGAATAATAGAATTCTTTATTGGCCAAATATTATTGGACACACAAAGAATTTATCTTTGGTGCATATGCTTTCTGTACATAAAAAGACAAGATACATTCCTTAAGAATCATAAGGTACAACACTTAATGATAGTCATAGGGTACAAATAAGCAATCAGGAAACAATAGCAATATAAATCATAAGGATACAAGCAACAAAGTTACAGTCTTGCAGTCATAAGTGGGAGAAGATGGGTGATAGGAACGATAAGTTGTCTAGTGCAGGGGTGTCAAACTCAATTTCATTGAGGGCTACATCAGGCTTGAGGTTGACCTTGGAGGGCTGGGGGTGATGTTGGGGGGGGTGGCCATGGTGTGACATGGGACCGCAACACCACAGACATGATTTTATAAAAATAGATACATTTCTGTGATTTTGTTTTTTAATACTTCTTGATCTACTTGATCACTTTATGTGTGAGTGAGAGAAATCAGATAAAGAAACTGGCTCCATAGGAAGATTAGAACTAGAAATTATTGACATAGGCTATAGTAGCAGAATCCTGCAAGCCTGAAAGGTAAAATATTTTACTTTTCCTCCTTTTTATAACCACCTGAGTCAAGGATGGCCTCATGTAGCACTCCGGAGGCCCAGTTTTGGGCCTGGAAGGCCACCTGTAGCACTTCAGAGGCCTCATTTTGGGCCTGGATGGCCTCATGGACCACTCTGGAGGCCAAAAGCACTTGGGGGCGGTAGTGTCCCCCCATGCCCCATTTTTGCTAGCAGAGGCATCGTGGGCCGCTCCTTTGCTATTTCCAGACTGGCCCCTTGAGCCAGATCTAAACACCCTGGGACCGGATTCAGCTCGTGCGCCAAGTTTGACACCCCTGGTCTAGTGGTTAAGGCACTAGGCACTAAGGCAGGAAAAGCTGAGTTTTAATCAGGCCTTGGGCATGGAAGTCAGAATGGAAAATGAACCAGTCACTCGGATCTAGGAAGAAGGCAGCAGCAAACCACTTCTGAAAATATTACACATGAATTTGTCCATGTTGTGTCCAGTGTTTGATATGATCGGTCAGATAGTATCAAATGTCTATCCAGCTCTGTTGACAAATAACTTGACATTTTCATTTTTGTTCTCTTTAGAGTAACTGACAAAGATGTATATGGAATAACTGTGCCTCTTATTACAAGTACTACTGGAGATAAGCTGGGAAAATCATCTGGGAATGCAGTTTGGCTTAACAGAAATAGAACTTCTCCTTTTGAACTGTATCAGTTCTTTGTCAGACAGCCAGATGCCATTGTTGAAAGGCAAGTCTATTTCTACATGGCAAGTTATTTTCCTGCTAAGAACAAAAGGACTGCTAGAAGGATGATTTGTAGGATGCTGGACTATCAACGGAGGAAACCAGAATTCAAAGCTTTATAGTCATAGAGCTCATTTTCTTTCAATCTAGCACAAATAGGTACCCAAATGCTTTCTAATTGCTTCTATTTACATCTCCAATAATGTCTGCATATAAAAGGCAGAAGATTTCATTTCTTTAATTTGTTTCACAGGATTGTTGTGACAATCAAGTTGGAGTGAGAGAAAAAATACTCATCTTGAATGTCCTAAAAGTTAGAATATATGTGGTAGTTTTTTTTAAAAAAAAGATCCTTAGAACACTCCTCACAATTGGTTTATACCAGTGATGGCGAACCTTTAGTGGCTTGCGTGCCAAAAGCGGGGGGAGCGCAGGGTGTGTATATGTGGGCATGCCATACCCATAATGCTATGCGCACGACCCAGTGTGCATGCACGCACAACCAGCACCCCCCACACACACATTTTTGGTGTGCTTTTTTCACCCTCCGGAGGCTTCAGAGGTTTTATAGGAGCCCGGGAAGGGTGAAAACAGCCTCCCCGCTCCCCTGGAGCCCCTCCGGAGGCTTCAGGAGCTTTCCTGAAGCCTCCAGAGTGAAAAACTGGCCCTATGGGCAAACCAGAAGTTTAGGAATGGACTTCTGGCTTGCTTGTAGGGTCGTTTTTTTGCCCTCTGGAGCCTTCAGGGAAGCCTCCTGAAGGCTCCAGAAGGCTAAAACCGGCCCTACGAGCAAACTGGAAGTACTTTCCCAAACTTCTGGTTTTTTGCACTCCAGAGGCTTCAGGGAAACTCCCGAAGCCTCTGGAGGGCCTCCGGGGGAGGATGGGGAGGCTGTTTTCGCCCTCCCCAGGCTCCTATAAAGCCTCTGGAGGGTGAAAAATGGCCTCAAAAGAAGGCCAAAGTCAGCTGGCCAGCAGCGTGCCCATGTGCACTGGCCAGCTGACAGGGCAATGCCTCGTGTGCCCGGACAAATGGCTCCGCGTGCCACCTGTTTATACCATCTCAAACTTCAGCAAGTAGTACTTTTGACACCCAAAGAGCCTAGCTCTGTTCTAATTGATCAACTGAATAATCTGATAAACTTTAAAATTAAATAAATACTTAAAACACATCCTCAATTTTATGGGTTGATGAATAACAAAGATTAACAGCTTCACTGCTTGCTGTGTAAATTACAATACAAATAATACATTCCTGATTTTCAAAACATACCCTAATTTTCAGAGTTGAATTTCTCTGCATTTACTGTGGTTTGTCATATTATTTTAGTTCTATCTGATCAGAAACAATTACTGGTAGTGTCAGGTTGTAGTTTCAATATTTCTAGAAACAATGTATTTGTCTCTTTTAAATTGCGCATTATTAGATTAATCTGTACTATGTGACACTAAAGCAAAATAATGCTATATTCTCTCTTTAAGGTATTTGAAGCTTTTTACTTTCCTTTCTGGTTTGGAAATTGATCATATCATGCAAGTGCATGCTAAAGAACCTGAGAAACGGGGACCTCAGAAGAGGCTTGCTGCTGAAGTAACTAAGCTTGTTCATGGCAGGAATGGTCTGGAATCTGCCAAGAGGTAAAGACAGATTGAATTTGTTACGCCTCATGTGCTGGACAAAAGTCCTGTTAATCTATATATATATAAAATGGCTATGTGTGTGTGTGTGTGTTCCAGCATAACTCTGGAACACCTTGAGGAATTTCAACCAAACTTGGTACACAGATGACTTACTATCTGGAAACTAATACTGTGGGGGTAAGACACCCCTAACACCCTCAATGTGTGTGTTCTGTTACAATACAGCCTGTTGTGCCGTAAAATGACTTCTACTGTACAGTGCAGTGGAGCTGCTATGGTAACAGCTTCACAGTACTCCACAAGGGGGTTCCCTCTGGTAAGGGGGAAAATCCAACATTAGAAATTATGTTTGGTCCGGACATTTTCCCCCTATAAATAAATACCCGGGCAACACCAGCTTATCAGCACTAGTGGATATATAAGCAAGGGCTGTAGCTTTACAGATAGCAAAAACAGAGGCAATTAAATTCTGGATGTCCCATCCTTAATTTCTGCATCCCAAGTTTGAGACATCTAAACCAAGAAAGGAAAATCTAACATAAGGACAGTTTCTTGTCATTTATTTTGCAAATTTTATTTATTTATTTTTATTTATTATTTATTAATTATACTTATATACCGCTTCATAGGGCTTTCAGCCCTCTCTAAGCGGTTTACAGATTTTTAGCAAATTGAGTCAGCAAATTGCCCCCACAGTCTGGGTTCTCATTTCACCCACCTCGGAAGGATGGAAGGCTGAGTCAACCTTGAGCCGGTGAGATTTGAACCACTGAACTGCAGATAACAGTCAGCTGAAGTGGCCTGCAGTACTGCACCCTAACCACTGTGCCACCTCGTCCCTGGTGCACAGGGATGTTGAGGCGCACAATAGGTGCAAAGGAACTTTGGAACTGAAGTTTTTCCAGGGCTCCAAACCTACCTATCCCCAACATGAAAATAGTTTCTCCCACTGGGAGCAGCAGATGTTTGTTTTTTAAAGTGAGGGAGAAGACATGAAGCAGTCATTATTCCTGGTATTTTTCCAGTTGGATGATTATAAATGCTAGAGCACTTTGAAGTACGCGATTGCTCTGCCTAAATTGAGAAAAACCGGTGTAGCAGATATTGGCATTTTGATATCTACTTCTTTATTACCAGATGTACAAGGGCCATTTATCACAGCAATGTGGATGCATTAGAAAGTATGTCTGACGAAGAGCTACAAGAGCTCTTTAGAGAAGCACCTTACATAGAGATGCTACTTGAACCTGGAACAACAGTACTTGATTTGTGTCGAAAAGCTAATGCAATTGCAGATGGACCAAAGGGGTAAGTGAATTTTTTTGTCTCTTTATCCTTCTGCTCTCTATAGGACAGTGATGGCACCCTCGCTCGTCGGGGACACGCCCCAGAGGAGAAGCTGCCAAGTGGGCATGCGTATGGCGGGAAATGAACTTCTGGTTTCCAGCGTGTGCATACACACCTGCCAGCTTGTCTTCCAGATACTTGCGTGCATGCGCGCTTGGCAATCAGTTGGCTGGTGCGCATGCGCACAACGGTAACCAGAAGACCAGTTCTGGCACTGCCGCATACGCAAAAAACAGCTGATTGTCGTGTGCGCATGTGCACCAAAAAAACCAGAACGGGCGCTGCCACACATGCCAGCCAACATGACTCTGTGTGCCATTTTGGGCATACGTGTCATGGGTTTGTCATCACGGCTAGAGGATATGCTACCAATGGCTGTCATAACCCTAAGACATAGGGGTCATTAAGTGGGAAACCCTGTGGGTCCTAAATAAAGAATGAAGGGGTGTCACAGGTAGGTGGTAGAGGTCAGGGAGATCCTTGGAGTTGCAGGAGGCCTGGGAGGCTAGCAGAAGTGATGGTCATGTGTGGGTAGGAGATCCTTCCTTTCTATCAGAATATAGGGTCTCTTCTTTTTCCAAGTTTTAAAAATAACAAATCTGCCCTACTTGCTGATAAATGCTTCCTGATAAATGCTGACTGCTTCTAAACCAAGGTTGTCAAACTCGCAGCATGTCATGTGACATTGCAGCTTTCCTTCCCTTCACTAAACCGGGTGGGCGTGTCCAGCACATGACGCATCTGGCCCACAGTTTTGACACCTGTTTTAAACAATCTGAGATTTGTTAGCAGCAAGTCTAACTGTACAATTTCTTCTTCCAGATACCGTGACATAACAGTTGGTGCAGTTTCTATAAACCATATTACAGAAACTAATCCTGAAGCTGTACTTATTCTTGGACAACATATTCTCAGTAATGGCTTATCACTATTGAGGATTGGAAAGAAGAACTATTATATTGTAAAATGGCTTCAGTTGTCACATGAAAAGTGACATTAAGGTTTGTAGTAAATTATGAGGGGGTCACCTTTCTTCAAAAATAGCAGAAAGGCATAACATACAGGAGTACACATCAAGGACAGCCGAGCAGTTGTGTAAAGTGTTTTTTCTCACTGAGTGAGACCTGCTTACCTACAGAATCATTTGGGAAACGGATGGTGTTTTATTTCATCATTCAATCATAAACTATATGTAATGGTTTCAGTTATAATGGAATTTAAATGTATAAATCATTGTGGAAATATTCTCTGCAATAAGGATATTAAAGCGAATTTTCAAAGACTTACTAGTTGCATTATTATTTGAATTACAAGCTTTAGGTAAAATGGCCTAGTCTAAACTCTTAAGTAATTTTGTTCAGTATTTTCTAAGATAATATGCTGAGAGCTTTTGTACCAGACACAAATCCCTTGTGTATCCAATCTCACTGGGCCAATAAATAATTCTTCCTATTCTATTTAGTGTCATTTTATGGGATGGACAGTTTGGACAAAAAAATATGTAAGAATGCTTTGAAAAATGCAGCTAAGTAGTTTCAGCTTCAAAACATCAGTAGTTTCAGCTTCAAAACATAGTAATTTCAGTTTCAAAACAAATACTGGGATAGGTGAGAAATGTTAATTTTATTATAACTTAGCTTTGAGATCTAATCTAACTGAAAATATATATTATGAAAAACAGCAGAAGCTTTATATATCCTATGCTTTCCAAGTAAGATATTACATATATTTTGCAATAACCAAATGCTGCCTTTACCGCTTTCCCAGCTTGCTTTTGATTAAAGCTTAATTTTCTCTGAACCCTGTTTCTATCAAATTGCTATTCATCAACAGCAGTGCTGGGCTGTAGCCATAAATTGCATTTATATAATTGGAATCAGATTTGTAGTTTAATCTGACATGCCCAGTCTGTAATTGAGGAGAGTACTAATCATATGCTGGCAATTAAATAGTTTTTTGGATCTTACTGTCCACAAGAACCAGAATTGCTAATGTCCACATCTTCCAAGGAGATTTGATATATTGCTTCCTACTTTCTAGAATATTGTTTCCCTCCCCAAAAACAAGGCCAAGTGCTTATTTCGGGAGTCAAAAGAAAATAAGACACTGTCTTATTCTCGGGGAAACACAGTATTAGAGTTACAACTATTGAAAGCAATTAAAATACTTGCATTTACTGAAGCTTCACTCAACTGCCTTGACAAGTGATTACTAAAACTGACCATACTTTAAAAGGTAATTTATTGGTACAAAACTATCAATTTTACAGAATTATTTACAGTTATAAGCAACTCACAAATTGTCTCTGCATAATCTTCAGTTTATGTAGGTTCAAACGCAAACCTTTTATCTTTGCAATGTTTGCTCTGGAAGATGGGCTTTACATTGTTTTAGACCCAGAAAGTCTATTAAAGAAGAAATATTTCTGTAAAAGTTACTGTGATCTGATCCAGCGCTATAATATTAAAAAGTGCCTTGCCTTGACATACATTTCATACTTTCTATTGTATCAGGAATATTGAAAATTATAGAAATTGAGCCAGTAATAAGTATTGTGTAAAACATGTACTGGGAATGGAACGTTTTGGGGTTTACTTGGAACATCAGAAACAATTCCTGTTCCAAAAGAGCTACTTCTCAAAATTTAGCAGACCATAACCAGAAAGTTGGATCAGTGTAATCTGAAGAAAGTTGTCATATGCCAGGCCTTCCAAAAGCAGTTGTGTTGGCCCATCTCTATATCACTCCACTTGAATTGATTCAGAGCTGTTGTTAGTACTTGGAACTGCCTGTATCGATGTAATTTAGAACAACTTACAACAAAAAAACTGGGTATTAAATATTGCAATAAATATGAGCTTTGCCTTCAAAATTATCTTTCACATTACTTTTAGAGCGAGATAGATTTTTATCAGTGATGGGTTAACATGTTTAATCTGACCCCTGTTCTTGTTTACTTTTGAAGATGCAATGGAAACTTCCAACATCCACATCTCTCAGTCACGGATCAATGCAAAAATTTTCAAGAACATGTTACCTTTGCAATGAAAAATATTTAAATCCAGTTGGATGTTCCCCCTTAACACCAATAACACTTAGATTTATATACCAGTTCACAGTGCTTTACATCCCTCTCTAAGTGGTTTACAAAGACAGCCAATTGCCCCCAACAACTGGGTCCTCATTTTACCCACCTCGGAAGATTGGAAGGGAGAGTCAACCTTGAGTCGATGCGAATTGAACTGCCAAACTGCTGGCAGTCAGCAGAAGTAGCCTGCAGGACTGCATTCTAACCCACAGCTCTTAAAGGCAGGATCCAATCAGAAATTAATATAAACAAGAAAACAGTATTTCTTCCAAAGTTTCTCTAAAACAGAATAATTTCCCCAAAGGCTAATTTGGGCATATCCTAAGAGTAATGGAATAATGTGTAATTGCTTGTTTGTGAGTTGATACTGCTATCAAGACACTTGTGTAAAGCAAACAACAGTCTAGGTTTTGTGTGCTTGTGTGTGTTTATGGGGTAATGACTGGGCAAAGAGATACAATATTATAGTACTTCTAACTCATACTAGTGCAATTCATTGAACTCTGCTAGAATCCTGGCATAGCAGTAAATTCAAGACCACCTAGTTCCACAGATTTGCAAAGGCCACAAACGAGATTCAAACACAATTTTATTTTTCATGTGATTAACCTGTACGTGGATGTGAATTTCTGGAATAAATCTGAACACAGAGACATATTTAAGAGCAGTAAATGCAACTATGTTTCAGTGTAAAATAAGGGCGGAACTCATATACTTTCAAACTTACTGAATATTAAAAATGTCCTGTCTCAAATGATTTAGGTCAACTTCTTTTTAGCCTGTTACGTTGACGCTATCAGGCAAAAATTGGTTTTCCACTAGTATGCATGGAAGAAAGAACTGTGTCTACTTCCTAATGTGTGCTGCTCAAAGGAAGCTAGAAATATTCATTTCAAACGCCACAGTTAATATACTTCCTTTAAAAAGGAAAGAAATTGTGATGTGTTGTGCTTTAAAATAATAAAATATTCAAGGATCAGTATGCCATTGTTGATTTTGTTGGTCATAGTAGAGAAGTCAAACAAATTGGCTGTATCACTGCTGTTTTTTTTAAAAAGGCAGTAATATGTTCTGGTGATCCAAGTTGATGTGATGGACAGCTGCCTTTACTTCAGTGTTCTTTTTTAAAGATTATTAAGAGAGACATGATCTTTCATACTATTTCCACTTATTTTTTTAAAGCCTGGTATTTTAAGGGAACGGTCCCAGGTTTTTGGTCCCATCCAGAAGAATTTGGTGAATGGAAATTTCTTGCCAATTCTACTGTTCCTCAGCTGACTAATCAAATATTCCATATTTCTATAACAAAGAGAAAAGTTCAGTAATACCAGAAGTTTGAGCTTACATATCACATGGCTAAGAGGCAATATTTCTCCTGTACTGTTCATCTGCTTGAGAACAAGGGCATGCAATTAAATTCATAATTAAATATTGCAGGGTCTGTCTTTCATGGTTAAAAACTGATATTGCAAAAGCAGCTGAAAAAGCTACATCACAATACTACACTGCTCATCCTATTCACAGGCAACTAATTTAACCAAACCAGGCACTGGGATTTTAACCTAGCTTTCCCCTCCTCAATTTTAACTTAATTCAGTCCCACATAAAACAAGGTTGTTTTTTTGCATCAGAAAACAGCCGTGGGGGTAATGTTGATTAAATATTATTTGCTTTGCAAAGTATAGGATGCTTTTCTGTCCATCGACAACTGAACCAAACTTCTTGATATAAGCAGACTTTACATGCTGCAATACACATGGAGTTTCATTAGTATATAACACCTAGCCCTTTTCAAGTCTCTTGTTTGTTCACCAAAGATGTGTTTCTCTAATCTCTGCAATAATTTGACTGGCTCGTTGCAGGGCCTGGGGAAAAAAAAGAAATCATATACCAATTAGGGCAAAGGGCATCAATGCAGAAGTGCTTCTTCTCAGGAAATAATTTACAACTCTTAGAACACGCTGAATGATTCTGCTCAATAATAGTACCCTGTTTCCTCCAAAATAAGACCCAACTGGAAAATAAGCCCTAGCATGATTTTTCAGGATGCTCATAATATAAGCCCTACCCCCCAAAATAAGACCCAGTTAAGATTGTCAACCAGACAGATGCATTTAGTACTATATTTCCTGGAAAAAAAGACCTAACCAGAAAATAAGCCCTAATTTGTCTTTTGGAGCAAAAATTAATATAAGACCCAGTCTTATTTTCAGGGAAACACTGTACTACCATTTTTTTTTAAGGAAAAGGAGTATATTAAACATTGTTAAATGATGGAAAGGCTTGAGCGCAAAGAATTGTGGTTCAGGTTTTTCCTGTGATGTTACTGTATCTTTACTGACACCTCTAGAAAGAAGGAAAGATATTGAACAGGGGGGAAGGAGAGAGACAGAGATGCTGGCTCTCAAAACTATTTTAGGTAGATTTGCCCTCTAGTATAGACTTTGCCCTCCATTATATATTCAAATTCTCAATTGGGTTATTTAGGTTACTTCAAAGAAGCTAATGCTAGAGGAGAGTTGATTTGTTTAATAAAAACTCAAGTAATTTGATCTCCATAAGCATTACGGTTCATAAATGCATTTAACAGTAATTAAAGGTAAAGGTAAAGGTTCCCCTTGCACATATGTGCTAGTCGTTCCCGACTCTACGGGGTGGTGCTCATCTCCATTTCAAAGCCAAAGAGCCAGCGCTGTCCAAAGACGTCTCAGTTATCATGTGGCTGGCATGACTAAACGCCGAAGGTGCATGGGATGATATTACCTTCCCACCAAAGTGGTCCCTATTTTTCTATTTGCATTTTTACATGCTTTCAAACTGGTAGGTTGGCAGAAGCTGGGACAAGTAACGGGAGCTCACTCAGTTATGTGGCACTAGGGATTCGAACCGCCAAACTGTCGATCTGATCGACAAGCTCAGTGTCTTAGCCACTGAGCCATCATGTCCCTTCTAGCAGTAATTACTTTGCTATTATTGTCCTAATAACTTGTTATATCATGCTTATTTCAAAGTAAAAGTAAATAATAGAAATATAAATTACAAGAGCTAGGGAGATACATACATCCTGCATTGCAGAATATTTACAGGAAAAATTACAATCATAACTGAATCCACAATTTTGGTCATAAGTGATGATTGCATAAGCAGATCAGATGACCATCCACAATTTTATGGCTTTTGTGACACATTATGCAAACCCATTGTTCACCATAGGGCGGGGTTTATTGCCAGAAACTAGAAGTAAATGCCAGTTTCCTGCAAAAATATCATAAATTATAGTCATATGATACTGGCAAACACTGGTAAATTTGGACTGGCTCCTAAATGCCCAAAATGCAATTATGTAAGGGGTAGGGTGGGGTGAGAGCAGATGTTGGAACTTTGAATCTAGGTCTTTAGTAGCTTTTTCGGGATCCATTGTAACTTTTAACAGTCGTAAGTCAAGGATTTCCTATAATAATTTTCATGGAGGTTCCTTTAGACCTGAAAATTATTCCAAGCGTTCTCCCAGGGTAAAAAAGGTTGGGAAAGCATGTTTTAAACATTGGGCCAGGATTACAAAACTACTTTTCCCCTTTTCTAAAGTACTAAAGAATTTGTTTCTTTGCTCCCCCTTGTATCTAGAATGTATGTAGAACAAAGCAAAATGTACGTATACGGATTTATGATGTTTCAGTTTTAAACCTTCAGCAAGAAGTTTGTGTACCTGTAACATGTCAGCTGCCTCCTTCCTGCGCTGAGCCATGTCCTCTGATTCAGTTAAAAGATCATCCAGTAATAAAGCTTTGTACAGCTGTCCAACTAGCTCACTCTGAAGAGTATCTTTCACGTGGTTCACCAGAAAATGCATCACTGCTTTTGGCACACTGAAAGCAAACAGCAACAGTTCAAGAATACTACTGTACCTTTCTGAAGATAAATTGCTTTAAGCTTAGGGAAAAAAGAGGGAAATCTCTCTTTAAACAGTTACATGTGTTTCTGTGGCCCAAGAAGCAACCAAAACACAAGAAAAGTCAGAGATGTCATCTGCAGTATGGGCATTACAGTTTTGTGATCACACGATCAAAATTCTGGTACTTGGCAACTTGCCCACAATTATGATCTCGAAGTTTGCTTCAACTCCCCCACCACCACCTGCTTATCTCTCTGCATTTCGGCCCTTTTGGCTGCCCTGTGCTCCATCACCTGTGGTCCCATCTGATCTTCTCCATGATAAGGTGTGTCATCATCAGGTTAGTAGCTATCTTACCAGGTGTCAGGCCTGCAGCCAACTTTTCTTTTGGATCTTTGGCCTGCCACACTTTCTATTATTCTACTATGCATTTTCTATTGTGGGAAAATGGGAGTTGGGATTGTATGGAGTTAGATGGTATGTAAGTGCTCTCAAAATGTGAGAAAGGGCAGAAGGGTCATGCACACATGCGCAGGAAGCGTGGCACATTGTATTATGGATGTGGGCACATACACACCTGCTGTGGCGCATGCACACATGACTTCAGCATGCAAGGAGAAAAAAATGATAGCCATCACTGATCTATGTGATCATAGATGCAAACTTCAACTGTCACAATGTAAGATTCTTGGGGTTTTAATATAACTTACCTGTCTTGAATGTTCTTCCTCACAATTAGGAAATAGGATTTGATGAGACGTTCTATCACTTCACAATCTCTTTGTTCCCGGGCTGAAAGCCTGCGTGCCACAGGAACAGGCTAGAAGGGGAGTAACAGGAAAACAAAAATCACAAATACATTACATGTAATAGATGAAACAACATTGGTAAACAAATGCTAACAAATGTTTTAATAGGATACTGCTATTTATTTTTATTATTGTTCTTCGTTGCAAAGTCAGCCAGATGTTCAGACTGGATTTGGTCTTTTTGTCTCTAGCAATAGCACTTAGACTTATATACCGCTTCATAGTCTTTTTACAGTCCTCGCTTAGCAGTTTACAGAGTCAGCCTATTGCCCCCCAACAATCTGGGTCCTCATTTTATTCACCTCAGAAGGATGGAAGGCTGAGCCAACCTTGAGCCTGGTGAGATTTGAACTGCTGAACTGCAGCTAGCAGTCAGCTGAAGTAGCCTGCAGTACTGCACTCTAACCACTGTGCCCCCTTGGCTCACCTATTGAATCCTTTCCAAGCATCTGTATAGGCAGATGGTATGACAAACATCATTGCAGGATGTCAGCTGTTCCAAGTAAAGCTACCTTTTGCAATTGACTGATGGGGAATTTGTCAAATCATATATTTTTTTGTGTGACAAATTAGTATAATTGGTTCATAAAATTGCCAAATCATAAAGAGTCAATTTACGGCTTTAATCTGAGAAATAGTTCAAACGGATGAGTTCTCTTCATTGTAATAGAATGCTTGTGATCAATAACTTATTCTTCTGTAGCTTTGCTCAGTCAGGCTCCTCTAGGCACTTACCACATCTAGCAAGTTTACAGCATGGCTTTTTTGAGGGCTGGCGGGTAGAACCGTTACTGGTTTGGATTTTTCCTCTGCTAATATCTCTTCCGCCCTGGGTGTTTTCAGCATTCCTCTCCAATTGCCAGTTCCAGATTCTGGGATTGTTTCTCCGGCAGCAAGGGATGCCTAATTCGAGGAAAGATATAATATGCAAACTCAATTTCTTATTTACGGGACAAGTGCTTATCTGAACATTTCCTCCAATTGTGTTCAATGTATTCAATTTTATTATTCCATCACTAAGAATATAAGGCATATAGTCTTCCCACTACCCCTATTATTTTATCTTTTTAACTCTCTTGAAGGGTAAATGTAACAGAGGTGTGCTTTACTTATTTATTTTATGGGACTTATATGGCTTTTATCTCAAATAATGATTCTAGGCAGCCGACAGCATCCATTAAAAAATAAGTAAAAGCAACAGTAACACACACACACACACACACCAGTTGAAGTCCCATCCTAGGGTAATGTTTTGGGGAAAAGCCAGGTCCTCTGGAAGTGTATAGTATCACCAAAGAACACGCAAGAGGTGAAGCCTCAGATCCTTGAAAATGTTCAATTAGCTTTTAGTCCAACATTCCCTAACATGCAAATCTGTAAACCTCTAACCTCCCTAACATGCAAATCTGGAAACTACAATCTTCAAAGTCCACAGAATTCCTTTTAATTTACATCAACAATTTACTGTCAGGCTGAATGAAAATGCATGAAAATTTTAGCCTAAATCATTGAATAAGCTTAGCACAGTTAATTTCTCCAGAACAGTTACAAAAGAAAAGTCTTATCTCCATTAACTTTGGTTCACCATTCAAATGTATATTGTCTCTGATAAGTTAGAAAGTATGATTTAACTTGAACATGCACATACACAGATTTACACATACATGATTAACTTGACTTTAAGTGCAGGGTGTACACTTTTAGCAATCCCACGGTTTAATTCTGAAAACTCATTTCCATTCTTTGTTCTAAGTGTTAAACATCTGATATCTAATTGATAAAACATCAACTTAAAAAAAATCTCCTACTCTTAATTTTTCATTAACTGCATAGATTTATAAGAATTTCTCAATCACTGCCTTTGAATTTATTATCTTTTCAACAGATTATGGTAGATAACCATCTCTTTTTAACTATCTGTTCAGGTGTCTTATAAATCCTCCTAGTGTTTTTTACTGAATTAGTCTTAAATTCATAAAAGGTATGTTTGTGTTCTTTAAAAGTTAAGAGCATTGACTGTTACAATTGGATGCCCTAATTCTCTACCCTATATATTCTTATAAATTGTCAATATTTATAACAATATGATTCTTCAATCGCTGATAAAGATGAACTGTTGTCTTAGGCATTAAAAAAAAACTAAGATGAACTGATGCTTCTGATGCATTAGGTTCAAACAGAAAAACTAATGTTTTAACTGAATAAATTGCCACTTAGTATTTTTAGGCAACTCTTATTCAGAATTTCTTTAAAAACTATAATTAGCAATAATACATATTATTAATATTATTATATTATTACAATACATGTTATTAACTCCTTTTTGGTCCAATTGTTCTTTTACAGATTTTACTTCTCATTTTTAAATAAGATTTATCCCAGAGAGTCAGCTTCTCATGACAAGAATCAAAATTAAATCTCTTTCCCAATAATATCCAAATGTAACTTGATTTATGACCGTTTTTCTCCCTTAGGACCATTGCAACATCCCCATGATCACATGATCAAAATTCAGGCACTTGACAATAGGCATGTGTTTATGACAGTTGCAGTGTCCTGGGGTCATGGGATCACCATGTGGAACCTTCCCAGCCAGCTTCCAAGGAGCAGAAGTCAATGGGGGGAAACCAGATTTGCTTAAGGACCACGTGATTCACTTAATGACTGCAGTAATTTGCTTAACAAATGAGATAAACACATCCTAAAATGGGACAAAACTCAGTTAGCAACTGCCTTGCTTAGCAATGGATGTTTTGGACTCAATTATTGTTGTAGGTCAAGGGTTACCCATATGGCCATCAAAACGTCATACTGAGGTAAACACTGAGGTAAAAAGATAAAGATTCTTGAGTCAGAATCCACTTCTGGAGGCCTAGAGACATTCATGTAATTTTCTTGACATCATTGTGGAAATGGTTTAATATTCCAGGCTTCCTGTTTTGTTTTTTAACTTCCTAATTTACTCTATTTTTCAGAGTATAATTTCCCCCCAAAAAAGAGGGTAAAAATCTGGGTGTGTCTTATACACTGAATACAGCATTTCTGGCCTCCTGAAACCACGTTCCCAAAGTGCTCCTGGGGGCTGGGGAGGGCAAAAACGAGCAAAAAAACGGGCCATTTTTTGCTCATTTTTGCTCCCCTCAGCCCTTAGGAGCACTCTACAAGCCTCCTAAAGGCTATGCGTGCTCTTTTTTGGGGGGTAAAAAACAGGCTGCTTTTTTGCTCGTTTTTACACACACACCCAGCCCCCAGGAGCACTTTGCAGGCCTCTCAAACTCTCTGTATACCCTGTTTTTCACAAAAAATGAGGCATGCAGAGGGTTTGGCAGGTCTGGAGAGTGCAAAAACTTTTTTAATTGACCTCTTCAAAACCTTGGTGCGTCTCATACTCCAGTGCGTCTTATACTCTGAAAAATATGATATTACGATATGGTAGTATTGTCCCGTGCTCCTTCCGCGTTTAGTCATGCCAGTCTGAAACTCCATGTTTTTTTAATAACCGCCTAACAAAATATACTACTTCCTAGATCCAAACCTACTGTATCTTTCATGAAACAAAGCCACTATACCCACTAAACAATCAGAGCTGCCTAGAACCCAAGATGAAACTTTTTACCCCTAAGACCATTCAATAAACTAACACCTGAAGACACACAATCAACCTGAACAATGAATTCTGAACCATCACATCAGCTGTTTTTGAGAGCCATGCTCAATTGACCAAGGTACAGCACAAAATAACTAAGCATGCAATGCTTAGAAGAAAGAGAGACAGACCTTGCCATCAACCTCAGCAGAACCAGCAGCAGAAGTGTCCTGGGAAGATGGTGCCATAGCACCAGGAGCCTTAATGGACTAAAAAAAGGCAAGAAGGGCAGAGAAGGATATCAGTATTGCTTGACAATACCTCGTGCGTTATGTTTAATCAGGCTCTTTTTTCCCCTTACTTGCTGAATATCTGAAATAAGAGGTACACTAAATAGCAATTTGGACTGCCTTTTTAAAAAAAAGCAAGCTGCGCCACCTTGGCACTTATAAAAAACTTCCTGTCAATTTTATGAAGAATATCACACACACACACTCACCTTGTCCCGTAATCCAAGAGAAGACATCTCTCTAGCTAACCTGTTCCGCCTTTGTTCCTTTAAGAAAAAAAAAAAAGTGGGATTAGAAATTAGCTGTCAAACAGCAATTGAATCCTGATTCTTAAGGCACCAGGATAGAAACCGGGAAACTCGAAGTTCTAGTCCTGCCTTAAACACGAAGCCAGATGATTGGCCTTACAGCAGTCATTTCCTTCCAGCTCTAGGAGGACGACATTGGCTAACCATTCTGAAAACTTCGCCAAGAAAACTGCAGGGACTAGCCCTGGTACCATGTTTCCCCGAAAATAAGACAGGGTCTTCTTTTCTTTTTGCCCCCAAAATAAGCCCTTGGCCTTATTTTCAAGTAGGTCTTATTATTTTTGAGGAGCATGGTCAACTCATAGTTGCTGCTGTGTTGCAATATTTTCGGGAGGGCTTATTTTCAGGGGAGGGTTTATTTTAGCACATGTGCTCAAAAGCCCGATTGGACTTATTATCCGGAGAGGTCTTATTTTGAGGGAAACAGGGTAGTCTCCAGAAGTCTATACTGACTCAAAGGCACACACACTTATCTAAACCTGATTTCTGCAAACTCAGTAAGAGTTAAATATGTTAATTTGCAAGCACAATAGTAATTAGGCTTATATATCACCTGATGGTGCTTTATAGCACTCTCTGAACTGTTTATAATGTCAGCATATTGCCCCCAGCAATCTGGGTCCTCATTTTACCAATCTTAGAAGCAATAGCACTTAGACTTATATACTGCTTCACAGTGCTTTTACAGCCCTCTCTAAGCAATTTTACAGAGTCAGCCTATTGCCCCCAATAATTTGGGTCCTCATTTTACCCACCTTCGAAGGATGGAAGGCTGAGTCAACCTTGAGCCTGGTGAGATCTGCCAAATTGCAGGCTGCCAGCAGTCAGCAGAAGTATCCTGCAGTACTGCATTCTAACCACTGCGCCACCTCGGCTCTTATAGGAGGCTTGTAGAAGGATGGAAGGCTGAGTCAACCTTGAACTGGTTAGGATCTAAATCATGGTTGTCGGCAGAGTTACTCTGCAATACTTCATTCTAACTAGTTAAAGATGAGTGCTGCAGCAGCAGCTTTTCCTAAGGAAAGGAATTCTTGCAGCCTGTGCTACTTCCAAAAATTGGAGGGACAGATGTCTCTGTCATACAGGAAAGTTGATAATTTATGTTTGAGCTAACATTGCCAATCAGGCAAACAAAGGATCCATCCTCAGCAGTTGATATGAAAGACAAGTAAGTTTAATAATGTATCATAAACATTTGAGAAGATGAGATTTTCTCCTTTACCTCTATATTATTGTTTATTAGCCCACAAGCATCTGCAAAATCTGGATGCTTGGTGTTGATATAAGCCAACTCAATGGCTACTAAGTTGTGAACCTGGAAGAAAATGAAAGAGGAAAAAAAATCAAAACTTTAATTCTAATGAAAAACAGCAAAATTCAACTGGCATTGAACACTGCATCGAGAGCAAAAATATTTTTTTCTAGCAAATTTTTCATATTAGTTTTTTGTAAGCTGCTTTTCTTTGTTTCAAAGTGATTTTTTAGCTCCCACAATTTATGCCATGTGTATCATGTTTCAATACTTTGCAGGCTTTAATGTAGATACTTTTTAAAAATAAAATGGAGTGTCAAATTCTTATGAATATTTGATTCAGAATTAAGCTGTACATCTATCCCATGTACTGAATATAATGGAGTTCTTTACCATATAAGGATATAACAAACTAAAACCTAAGTCCTATGAAGGAAGCTTATTGTATGTACTTCTATCAGAAATTGTAGAAGTCACTTCCAAAACTGCTATTTAATCACCAAAATATTTTTAGCAACAAACCCCACAGTGATTATCTTATAATATTTGTCTCATGTTTTCATGTAAACCAAAGTGTCACAAAACAAGAATCTCCACCCTGATTACCATTTCATTTGTAATTGGTAGCCTTCGGCGCAAAAGACTGGTCACAACCTCAACAATGGCATCATGGAGTTTAGGAAATCTCAGCAATTCCTGAATACAAGCAAAACAGCACAGGATTTCATTTGCTACAATCAAAAACAGAATGGTCAAAATGAATGAACTAGAACATTTAGTCTCCAGAAGAAGCTGGTCTTCATAAATGATATAATATCCGTAAATCAGCAGAAACCACTGAGTGCATCCAGGACATCTACATCCTTTGGTTATGGACTTCATTTCAACAGCAAATCTAAAGGAGTTTTTTGCTTGAGTTCCAATTAGAGGAATCCATCCCTGTATACTGGTGTCAATTGCTGTTCTCTAGTAGCAGTAGGAATAGCACTATACTGCTTTACAGCCCCCTCTAAGCTGTTTACAAAGTCAGCCTATTGCCCCCAACAATCTGGGTTCTCATTTTACCCACCTTGGAAGGATGGGAGGCTGAGTCAACTTTAAGCCTGGTGAGATTCGAACTGCCAAATTGCAGTCAGCCAGCAGTCAGCCGAAGTAGCCTGCAGTACTGCACTCTAACCACTGCACCACCATGGCTCATTATCTCAACAGAGTGGAACATAGAAGTATGACTCCCGAAATGCCCATCCTCTTACCCCTATAAAGTAAAGTGGCTCCACTCTTACTTGATGCACTCTTCATGCTTCCTTAAGCACATATTTAAGATAACGAGCCTTTTCCCGTTGTGATGTTTGGACCAGTGATGGCTAACCTTTTCCAGACTGAGTACCCACAGTGCATGACTAAACCCCCAAAATGCAATGAGTGTGCGCGCATGCATGCCCTGCCCCCGCGCATGCACAGCAGGGGCCCAACAACCAGCTGGCTGGCTGGAGGCACGCGTATGCACGATGGAGCTGAACTAGGGCGATGGCTCGCGTGCCCACAGAAAGGGGGCTGAATGCCACCTGTGGCACTTATGCCATAGGTTCGCATCACGGTTTTGGACTATACTCTCTTGACTTTCAGCCAATGTTATCAACAACCAATGGCTGGCCATTATGGGATTTGTCCAGAATCATCTGGGGCGCTACACTGTATAAGAGATGGTGAAGCAAAGCATTTACTTGCATGTCTATACTAAAAAGAACCCCCCCTGCATCCAACTATGCACACAGCCCACTAGAAGAATCTATTATTATTCCAACACCTGTTTGTTTATATATATTTTTCCTTAATGAGAAGAGTTCTCCTTTATCTCCAAGGAGATATTTTCCAGCCTGCCCACATCGTGTCAAGCTCTGCCAGCAACAACGTCTACCCACCAGCTGCTTCTTTTACCTGGGTGCTGAAATTGCTACAGTGTTGAATAATCCGCTGCATTTCCTCATGAACGAGTTCCACACATCGCAAGCTGGGCTCTTCCAAGCGTTTGATTTGCCTCTTTACTAACAATTCAAATGAAACTTCAGGTATAAACAAAGCAGGCCGGGGACCCTGTTCAAAAGGAAAGCAATTAGTTTTTTTTATTATTATTATTATTATCACAAAAACCCCATACTGTTATCACCATACTGAATAGGCCAATGAAACATTGAGCAGGTCATTCTATTATTAACACCACCACCCCGACCACAAAGTATCTGTTTTAACCAGAAAGAGGATAGTTATAAAAGGATAATACCTACAGTAGCATTTCTAATGGCAGTCAAGATGTCAATGGTGTTAAGGCCACCTAATGGGTCCACAGACTCTAAGGTGCGCCCGAAGGTTTCATGAAAAATGTAGCAAATTCTAGCCCCGCCACACCTAAAAGATGGGGAAAGGAACAGGAAACAAGTAAGCCAAACTGTGTTATAGGTACAGGGAGTCCTCAACTTACAACAGTTCATTTAATGACCATTCAAAGCTATTAACGGCACTGAAAAAAGTGACATGATCGTTTTTCACACTTATGACTGTTGCAGCATCCCCATGGTCATATGATCAAAATTCATGGCAACCCGTTCATATTTATGGCGGTCGCAGTGTTCCGGGGGGGGGGGGGAGTCAGGTGATCACTTTTTGCGACCTTCTGACAAGCAAAGTCAATGGGAAAGCCAGATTCACTTAGAAACCGTGTTATTAACTTAACAAATGCAATGATTTACTTAACCACCATGGCAAGAAAAGTTATAAAATGGGGCAAAATCACTTAACAAATGTTTCACTCAGCAAACATAAATTTTGGACTTAGTTGTGTCGTAACTCGGACGCCTTTCATATAAAGTTTTTTAAACTTTGTCAGAGTTTGTGCAGCACATCCAACCAGCACACAAGTAAATGAACTTCAGCAGGCTCAATTACATAAGAAAGTTCTTTATATACAATACCATACAGCAGAAGTCAGCATACAAAATCAGGTACACAGAAGCAATATTCATAGAAGCAAGTCATTACACAGTAGAGAGATACAGAGGCCATATATTGTATAGAAGCTGCAAAGTTACAGAGGCCAAACTAACTCTTATATACAGTTCAGCAAGTCTAAGCCAGCCACGCCCAGACTCCAAACTGTCTCTTATGGCCCCATACAAACAAATACTATGTTTCAGTTTCCAAACAGTCCCCATTGGCTGACCTGTTACCATGTCTATCCAAAGAATCCCATTGGCTGACCTGTTACCATGTCTATCCAAATAGTCCCCATTGGCTGACCTGTTGCCATGTCTATTCCAGTCTATGAACATTCATACTCTGGAAAATTTACTAACCAGGTAAGGACCCACTTACCAACGATAATTGGGACCGGGAACGCTGTTGTGCAGCGATACAGTTGTAATGTCGTATAACTGTACCAACTGTGCCGACAACAATTCCAGCACTCTCAGTTGCCATTGTTAGATCTATTCTGTGAAGTCACAGCGCCCCAGGCCACCTGACTGCCATCTGCAAGCTCTTGATGGCTTCCTCATGGACTTTGCCTCTCAAAAGCTGGCAGTAAAGATTGCAAATGGCGATTATGTGACCATCGGACGCTGAGACAGCCACAACTACGAGGACCAGTAGTACAGGCAATCCTCAACTTATGCACATAACAGAGTTTCCATCGTATCATGATGATTGTAAGTCACGACCAACCTGTTTCTACATTTTTTTCTGGGGATCATTAAGCTAATATGGCTTAAATGCAAATACTTTTTCTGAGGATCACCACATTTTTCTCACGGCCCACTGGTTGGTAACCACTGATCTAGAAGAGGTGTGTCAAACCCGCTTGCACTGCGGGCCATATCGTGACATATCACAATGTTTTTTGCCTTTGCGGAGCCAGGGTGGGTGTGGCCTGCGTGGGCCACATGACCCATGGGACACCAGTTTGACAGGCCTGATCTAGAAAGGCTATCATCTATAGCAAAATCTGTAACAGTTGCTTACAGTTCTGAAGTCTCTATGTATTTTGCTGTCCCTTCAATGGTGTTGCAATATTCAGTGGCAAATTTGGTAATAAGCTGCAATAATGTGGCACTCTTATCATCTACTGGTTCTCCATAACTGTTGAGCAGAGACTGGTACTGGGCAGCTAAAACATTGATTCTGGTTTTCAGTTCAGGTAAGCAATCTCTAATGTGATGCATGAGTAACCTAAAAGCAAAGTTTGGAGAGTAGGAAAGAAACTGTTAGAAAGATGATTTAAGCAATCTATTCAAGTTTCCATTTCAGATTCTGGCTATTAAACAAATGAAGTTCGAGGAGCCTAAATGCCAGCAGTTTTTGGTTGAAAAATATATACACTAACTGAGATGTTTGAACGAAAAACCTATGAATTTATAGTAGGCTAAAGTATTTCACTGAGATGTTCCAGACCATTCCTCAAACACTTTGATTTTAATACGCGACATACAATTTGAAAAATTTAACAGTATTCAGCTATGTAAGTTACATTATTGATTAGTTTTACTTATTTAAAATATTTTTAAATCTCCAGGCAGGATATTTAAATGCAATAAAATATGATAAAAATAGATACTGTAATAACAAAATTCACAATATAATAGAGATCAAAAGGCTGCCAGTGTGAATACTACTCTTTAAAACAATTCAAAGACAGTCCATATTTTCTTTCTAGGAAAAGGCTATTTCAAATAATGGGTGCTGAGATTATCAAGTGAGTATTTACAGGATGTGCTACAGCTAGGAGAGTCTGAGGATCTACTGAGAGGCAAAAAACAATGAAACATAGCACAATTGTGCAGAAGTAATGCTCGTAACCAGATGTGGATGTGCAAAATAAGGAGGAATCAAATTAAAACTGGCAATTTGTTCACCTCACAAAGCTAATCCCATATATCAAACCAACCCATAATAAATGCCAGATTTTCAAGTGTTCCTGCATATATGAGAATCAAAACTGGGAAAAAAAATCTGCGCTCAAAACATTATTTTACTTCTGGACATGACTAATAAAAACTCTTCAAGGTTTTCCCAGAACATTGCATTTCTAGAATTGACCCTTTGTGCATCCCTTATTATTACTCATCAGCAAAAGGGGAAAAAAAATCTCTAATAGGGGTCCGATGGGGGAATATCACTCTGGAGTTGGTTGATTGACTAATAGGAGCCATGATGGCATAGTGCTTAGAATACAGTATTGCAGGCTAACTCACAGCTCACTGCCAGGAATTTGATCCTAACCGGTTCAAATTTGACTCGGCCTTCCATCCTTTCGAGGTTGGTAAAATGTGGACCCAGATTGTTGGGGGCAATATTCTGACTCTGTAAACTACTTAGAAAGGGCTGTAAAAGCACTGTGAAGTGGTATGTAAGTAAGTGCTATTGCTACCGTTTCCCTGAAAATAAGACCTCCCCAGATAATAAGCCCAATGAGACTTTTGAGCGCATGCGCTAAAATAAGCCCTCCCCCCAAAATAAGCCCTCCCTGAAAATATTGCAACACAGCAGTAGCCATGAGATGATCACACTCGCTGCCTCCTGCACCTCAAAAATAATAAGACCTCCCCGAAAATAAATCCAAGCACTTATTTCAGGGGTCAAAAGAAAATAAAACCCTGTCTTATTTTCGGGGGAACACGGAACACCCCCTGTACATTCTCCTCGCTTTCTCCCAATCTTTAATTATAACTTGTATTTTGTTGCAATTTTAATGGGATTTTACACATTTGTACATATATTTATGGTTTCATTTTAATGTTATAAACTGCCCAGAGTTACTTGTGGTGAAATGGGAGAGCAAACAAATTTAATAAATAAAAAATAAGATAATAATAATAATAATAATAATAATAATAATAATAATAATGAAAAAAAATCAAGTTGCAACTTAAGATGAGAGCAACTCCCTGTACCTGTTCAGTGTTCTAGCTAAATACTTTGTCCCGTTGCGATTGGCTAAAGAGGGATACTTCTTCTGGAGAAAACCATATTCATCCCGAATTGAATCAGCCACACTCTTCTTAGTGTTGATATCCAGCTGACTCCTGCAGGTTAATGAGATTTTAAGTACTTATTGTGAATACTGTAATAAAAGACTTCACATCTTATTCATCACCAATGGGAATTGACCATTGCAGCATATGATCTAGATGTTATATTCTTTTCCTGTTGATGGCCCATCAACAGAATTTTATATTTTGGGATTTATTTTGGATTTTTTGCTTTCCATAAAAAAGTGCAGCCACAATACCACTTCTACTGCTCTGCCTATATGATTGTCTGACAAGACACAGCATAGCAAGTGATGGCGAATCTTTTTGTCGTCACCTGCTAAAAGTATGTGCATGTGACAGTGTGTGTGTGTCCACACCCATAATGCAATGCGTGCAACACCACCCCCCCGCACATATTCATGCGACACACACATACACCGTTTTGAGTCTAGCAGGCCTACCTGCAGCCTCCTGGGACAAAAAACTGGGCCATGAGGGGGGAGTGCAGCACCCCAGTGCTTTCCCCCCCCTCTGCACATGCGCGCGTGATTGTGCATTTCCTGCATGCGCCCTGCCCCTCATTCATGCACGACAGAGACCTGCAAATCAGCTGGTCAGCAGGAGACAAGTGTGCATGCGCGGTGGAGCTGAACTGGGGCGATGGAGCCCGGAGAGGGCTCTGCGTGCCGCCTTTGGCACATGTGCCATAGGTTCGCCATCACAGATATATAGGATCTGCAATGATGTCAAATCCTAGCTGTTCTTTCATTCATCTTATCTGCTGTCACAATTTCCCATGTCTTTTCGTTAGGCCAGACATAGGAACACACTATAGATAACAGAAGCGAACGGAGTTTCCTAGCACTAAAGCATTGCTGACGAACTTTGACTCCATCCCTCCCGGTGAATCACCATTTGGATTCTCCAGGAAGGCCAAGTTGCCTCCTAGCCCGTTAAATGTTGCCCATCTCTTTTTTGTATCAGAGACAAAGAAACAGGCACTTCTAGCGATAAAAAGTGTGGGGGACAGGAAAAGCATGCCTTGTGTGCAGGGCAAGGACATGTGTGTGGCCAGTTTCTTCAAGTTTGGAAGGAGTGGCTGGTCTTTGCTATTTATTGTTATTTCTATTTTGGGACCCATCCTATATGTCTGTCAAGATTCTTAGTCATCCAGGTCATGGTTGTCCCAAAGGTGCTTTTTCAAGAGGCAACTGCCTGGGCTTTCTTTGTTTTTCCTTGAAAGACATTTTGCTTCTCATCCAAAAACTGCAGAAAAGAAATATCTCCTAACCCCTAGTTTACACAATATGAGAATTTGAGAATTTTAAGTTACCCACTAACTGCAATAGTTTTACTGAGCCCTTATGGCAAAATGTGGGGGAGGAATGTCTGGGATGTGTGGGAATAGAAATAATTCTTTGGGAATCAAACTCTCATGCCACTCCACACTCACCTGTTGACCACACCAATGATGCCAAGCTTCACAGGTATTACTCTTCCCATAAGTACATCCATGGCATCTGTGCCAGCATCCATGAGATCCAGCTTTGTGATCACAGCAAGGGTACGCCGCCCTATCAGAGCGGCAGGAAAACTGTCATTTACATTAAGCTGGTCATGTATTTAACTTTTCAAGCCTAGGAAATATCTACCCAAAGTAAAAACAAAACAAAAAGGAAAGGGAAAAAAAAATAGGTGAAAAGGTGCAAAGTTGCCCATTAAACAAGGCCACGCAGAAGGGAAAATCACTATTTAAAGATTGAGCCGTTCTCTGATTTAATGCAAATTGAGAAGCTACTCTTAGCTGCCTCACGCATAGTGCTAAGTCATAGTTTTTCTGACTTATAGTTTCTTGTAATCCATCTGATGTACTCACTGCTGAATCGCTACCAATTGTTCTGCCAATAGGAATTGCCAAGGAAACTAGGAAACCTGAATGCATTTGAACTGGGACCTTTTTTTGTCTTGATACTAGCTCAGTCTTGGGGATGTACATTGTGTATAAACTGTTTATCTTTATTAAACTAAGATATACTGTAATTCCTTTGTGTTACCATGAACAATATAAACAAAACATTATCTCTCTCAAAGAAGTTTCAATAAAAAAGCTAATGATGATGATTTGCAGCAAGTTTATATAGAGCAAAGCATCGAAATGAAATCTCTGTTGTTTTGCAGTAGACTAAAACAAAACCGAAAAATAACCAGAACATGGAAGCAGAAATAAATCTAAACATTAAGAAATTAACAACAGCACACATTTGCAAAGCAAAACACCTCAGCACCTGAGACAATTGTTCTAGGTTTTATAAACAAGGATTCACAAAGTGTAACAAGCTTCGGAGCTAAGCATTCCTCCTAGTCTGTTATTTATTCTATTCTGCTCCTAGATACCATTCAGCATGTCAAACCTGGCTTGCATTAAGTGAGGGCTCAGAACTGGTGAACTCTAACCCGATACTATAGTTACTGTCAATAAAGTTAATAAAACAAGCAGGGAGCCATGGGAAAGAGTATTCTGCCTTCCTCACTTAATGTACAATTCTGTAGTAAGCCTGGAACAGTAACTGAATGGTTCCACCACAAATGCGCGCACAACAAAAGCGCGCCTGACTAAACCGTGGTGTCTAAAGTGTGGTGACAAAACCGCGCGACGAATGAGTGACGAATGAGCCCAAAAGCGCGCCGACAAAAGCGCACCGACAGAAGCGCGCTGTAACCCTAAACCTAACCCTAAACCTAACCCTAAACCTAACCCTAAACCTAAGCATAAACCTAAGCATAAATCTTACCTTAAATTAAATCGTGCTTCTGTCGGCGCGCTGTTGTTGGCGCGCTTTTGACATCGCGGTTTTAGCGCCGCGGTGTTGTCGGCACGCTTATGACGTTCGCTCTTTTGTCGGGTCACGTAACTGAATGCCTTCCCAGCTGCTCTTGGTAATTTATGCGACTTAGCCCTGCATATTGTCTGAAACCCTCCAATCAGATGATTCATTGACTCATTCCAATGGAGCATATGAATTTTCCAAGAAGAGATGTTATGACAAGGTGACATCAAATGGGCTTTAAAATATTGTTTCCTGGAGATAGACAGACTATCTGGAATACACGTTTTATACTTACCATCTGGATCTACCTCCCGGGCTATTTTCAGTGCCTCAGAGGTGGCCATGTCTGTGTTGGCAGCAGTGACTGCCAGAATAATTGAATTGGGGTTACTAATGAAGCGAATGATTAGTTCTCGGATCTGAAGTTCAATATCTTTTGGCTGATCACCTACGGGTACCTAGGAGGTGAAAAAAATAAATAAACCAACTTGAGTAGGAAGAATCCCTATGGATCTTTTTTCTTTAAAGTCACATAAGAAGCTCAAAGTGATATGAATCAGAGGTGATGACTGTGGAAGAGATGCACAAAAACTATTTGTAACCAATTGACACACTTTCTACAATTTGTAATGGAGGATGATTTTGTTTGTTCTTTATTCAAAAAATAAAATAATGGGGAAAAAAGAAACTCAAAGTGTTTGTTTAAACTCCCCAAGTCCTGAACTAGTATAGCTGCAATGATAAAAGTTACACTTCAAGGAATGTGGAGGATGCCCATTGGGGAAATGAATGCAAGATAACTATTTGAAGAGATCTGTGCTGCAGGGTTAGAAGAAAAGGCTTCATAGAAAAATGTTTCTCGGCAATTTTAAGATGTGGGCCAGCATGCAGATGAGGAATTCTGGGAGCTGAGATCTACACATTTTAAAGTTGCTGAGGTTAAAAAATACCGCCTCAGAAGATAGTGCAAAGTGATGATGTGGACACAGCTAGGACCACTGGTGGGTTGCAAGCGGCATGCCCCGGTACGGGCATACTAGAGCCTGCCCAGAGCACCAGGTACCTTTCTGGTATGGTGCTCTGGAGGCCCACCCGCTTGCCCAAGCTCCTTCCCTGTCCTTTAAAGCCTTCGGCACTTCCGCGCACGTTCATGGCACGTACAGAGCCTGTGTGACACTCCGCCGAGCAGCTGGAGCATCACAAAGGCTTGCGGAGGTGTCGCTGGCAGGTACAACGTATGCACTTGCCGCGTGCATTTGCACGTGCACGCAAACATGTGGACGCCACCGGGCCAGTTCCAACCGTACCGGTTGGAATGGGATCCAGAACCCACCACTGGCTAGGACCCGGGTAATAATCATTTTGAAAATAGGTGCAATACAGTATAATTTGCTATCTTGTAATTTTGCAAACCCCAAAGTTCAGTTAATATATTCTTACCTTTGTCATTCCTGGCAAATCTACAAGGGTCAGGTTGACAACATTAGGTGAAAAAATCTTTAGGTGAATCGGTTCAGGACTGATTCCCTACGAAACAACGGAAAAAAGAAGCCAAGAATAATTTCTAAATATTGGGTTTTAATGGTAAAGCAGCCTCTCCCACCCTAATGGATAACCCCCCGGATGTACTGGGATCACAATGGCTGAAAATTGTGAAAACTGCCCTTCCAAGGCATCTGAACAGTAGGACCAGATAAGGTCATTTTTACTGAGCAAACTCCCATTTATTTCAGTTTGCACTTCTGGACCTCAGCTGTTCATAAAAAGTAGCACAAAAGTTTATAGACTCTGAGTAGATTATTAATATTCCAAATAGATGTTCTTTTTTCCTAAACTTAGCTCATATGACATTTTCCTTTAAATGTGAAGGACAAAAATGCCCCTTTTTTAAGTGCTAAGAGGAAAAATGATGCAAACTTTGCACTGTCAAGGCTAAGCTGCCCGGGATGACATCCCAAGGAACAATCTTAGATTTTATGAGCATCATAATCAGTGGCACATTCGGTTTCTGGACAAAGAAAGCTTGAACACAGATATCAAGATTCACCTTGTGCGATTATTTGATCAATGGGAGCTTCCGGTTCATGCATTGAAACGATCCTTGTTTACAAAATATAATAACTGCAAGTGCCTACCTTATTATTTCCTGAAATCCTTTCAGTTTCATTTTCTATTTCTTGTCTAATTTCATCAAAATCTGTGTAGAACTGAAACAATAATGAAAAAGGAAAGGAGCTGAAAATCTTTTGCAAGTGACTCCATTCTTGTCAGCCTATTTATCTAGATACTAATACGCCATTTAACTCATAATAACTATTTAACACGTTAAAAATATACCCAATGAAAATAAAGAAAGCCATAACCCAGGGATTAATACATTGACACACAGAATGACAGGGTCAGCACCACTTAAATTTCCAGGTGATCATGTTCCAGGGGCAGAGATGGGTTTCGGATCCCGGTGCAACCAGTAAGGTGCAACGGGGCCCGGCGGCCACCACATGAGGACACGCAGTGCGCGCATGCACCCTTATTTCCTGTGAAGGTCCGCGACGCTCCAGCTGCTCAGCAGAGCGTCGTGCAGGTGCCGTGTGCTCCGTGCATGTGCACATAAGAGCTCAAATACAGGTAAGAACGGTGCCTTCCAGAGCACCGTACTGGAACAGTACCCAGTGCTCCCAGCAGGCATCGGTACGTCCATACCGGGGCGTACCGCCTGCAACCCACCACTGTCCAGGGGGCAAGTATTGTTCCAGGAGGCGTGCCACCTGGGTACCATTGAGTACTATTGGAACATGCCCACTTCTGTTTTATCTTTCTGGACAGAAACAATGGGAAAACATGGTGTCTGTGATAATGAGGTTCTATGCCATCAAAGCTTTATAAGTGACAACCAGCACTGGAAGCTGACGGTAACCAGTGAATTCATGAGAGGCAAAACTGCCCACTCCGAAGGGACCTTGGTGCTCTCTGAGCTTGCTTGTTTTCTTGGAACCTGGAACTCTTGTTTGTTTTTGCAAATTGCCCATTTTCCCTGAATATAGACAGAAATTGGGAAAACATAGGAAATATTTGAAGAAGCCAGCTTAGCTGGTCGGTAAGGAAAGCACTGACCGCCAGGCTAATTATTCAACTAACTAGGGTTAAAACAGCTGTGGCTTAGGTATAAATTGTGTTCCGGACAGAATCAGAAACCACAGTGTGAAGCAAGTTTGCATGTGAAGCAAGCAATCACATTTGCACTGAGCATCACACTGAGAATCGGTCTCTTGCACACATACATGGCTAGTATGAAAACCCCAGAGCTTTCAAGGAACTGAATTTTCACCCTCGATGCTTAAAAAGCTGCTTCGGAACATTGTTCTGAGCACTCTATCTTCTTTTGCATCATGCCCTTGAATGCTTATGGATGACTGTAGAGAAATCAAAATGACAGCTTTCAGCCATCTTATACAACAGGTGCCGGCCATCCTTTTTGTTACGAAGAAGATTATGAAGAGCAAAGCCTACCTTGTTTTTGGTGTGTAAAAATTTTCCCCATTCATCAGCATCAATCCCTGCGAAGAGATCATCATGGCATGAGAAAAGAGGTGGGCAACACAAACAAAAGTTGTCCATCTATACATATAGTTTCTTGAGCTATGCTCTTTCAGCTATCCAAAGTGAAACTAAAAACAAGCAACATTAGTCAATTATAAGCCCCCCAAAAAATTTTTTTTAGCATTTCCAAATAATATGAACTCTGCTGAGAATTGGTAATATCATAAATGCCTAAGAACCCTGATCCTGGCAAATAACTGCTTCTTCTATATGGATGTTTTTGGTCAGTCTTTGAAGCAGCTACAGAGCAGGAAAGTACACCTGTGGGTGCATTTTTTTTCATATCATTAATGGACTTAAAGAGACGGCTGATAAAAGTCATATAACTAATACTGACTAGGGAAAATCTTGTTGCTTAATATGTAACTTGGTCATAAACAACTACAACTGAAATGGGGCCATTCTACAAGCAGTCATACAAGAGACTGATTCTGTTATTCTGTTTATCTATACAGGATCTGATGCCGTTCCCTTGTTTTATGTGTCAAGAAGAATGTTAGCATAAACTTTCCAGGGGAGAAAAGGTACAATGAAGGGACTAACATTAAAAGGGTAACTATAAAAATATTAGGAGATGTCTAAGACAGCCAATACCTCTGTCAAGGAATGTCATACCTCCCAACACATTTTAATTCTATGCCCAGTTTTATCCTTATGCTATATTGTCCATAACTGGGATAACAGTTCCTGGGATAACAGTTAAGGATATTCTCTTCACAGAATCATGAGTATCCGGATTTTACCTTATAATAATCTGTGAATGGATATCCCTTTTTCTCAAAAAAAAAAAAAAAAAAAAACCCAAAAACCTCCTCTTGTCCAAAGCAGAATCTCAACTTTTAACATTCAAAACAAATTACAATTCCACTTCTGAGATTTATAGTCCCAACTGTCCAGAGTAGTAGTAATGTTAGAAATAAAAATAATTTAAAAATATGTATATTCTATAATACCTATAAAATAATATAAACATCTGGAGGGAAACTAGTTGGAAAATACTAGCTTGGAGGCACTGGTCCTACGGTCAAAATTCATCATTCTAATTTGATGATGAATCTTGTTTAATAAGAAAAGCATGCTGAATTTGTGACTCTACTTTAAAGCAACTTTAAAGCAACTTTTAAAGAGAAAGCCAGTTTTTGAGTGGCCTGCAGATCTCTTGTGAGACCAAGCAGCTTTTCCAGAAACATTGGCAGATGCAAAACAATTTGCTTGCAGATGGTTTCTCAAATTAGCCCACTCATAGCCTATGTCACATTTCCATGACGCTAGTAGACAAGTGTTCTTTTTCCAGTACTACTTATTGCAATTATTCACCATTTACTACTTCCATGAAATGCACACTACCATAGCTTCAAGAGAAAAAGAGAGAGAAAAATTATAAACAGTTGTGTTCAAGCATTACACCACTTTCCAGAAAAAGGATAGGTTTCCAGTTAAGGTTTTAATTTGACACAAATGCAGGCAGAGAGATGGAAAGGCCCAGATTAAGGCAGCCAACCAAAACCAGAGATTTAGCAAAGCAGCCAGCGTGTGAATGTGCAAACACAGACAGCAGGCAGCAATAGAAGTGACATGGAAAGCTGGTGGCTACACTACATAAATAAGCATGCAAATTCTGTGTAGTGGGAAAAGAAGTGAATGGGAAACCTTTAAAAAGGTGCCTTGAATGTTTCCATGTTGCAGGGTCTGCAGTTAAAAAGAAACAGCATCAAAGGTTTAGTTCTACAAAGGGTTGCCTCGTCTGTCCCCGTCCCCCATTGCCCCCCCCCCTTTCAGATCACTAAGCGTTACTTCAAGTTGCGTTTTTTTTAATTAGTCCTGCAAAAATCACAGCATGCACAAAGACGTATGCGCTGACTTAAGAAACGATTAATGCGGTCAAGATTTCATCCGAAAAGCTGTAGGCACCGAGCAGCTAATCATCAAAGAGGTGAAAAGGTTTGCTGATTTTGAAAAGACCCATTTCAACTATTATACCGTGAGGTATCTCCGTTTGCCAAAAGCAGAATTAAGCACCAGAAAACAATCACACTGGGAATCCAACCATCCATCTTTTAAGAATACAGAGCTAATGTCCCAATTTGGGTTGATGGGTATATGCTGATGTTGCTGTAGCTGTACAGTGATTCACTATAAATAAATAAATAAAGACATAAAACTCTGTCACAGGCGGCCTCAGCCTGAGACCCTCTGTACAGGTAGTCCTCCCTTAGAAACCACAATCAGGTCATTCGGTTCCATGTTCACTGAGGGGAAAATGATGGGTATGCAACAGGCTTACCACACCGCTTCCCCATTGGTTGTTAAGTGAAACATCACATGGCCACAACTTACAATTTTACTGACACCTTCTTTATTCATTGCCAGGGTGGATAAAAATGTGGATTTTTAAAATTTAAATCATATTTTTTTAAAAATTTATTTTTAAAAAATTTAAATTTTAAAATGCTTTTGGAGTAAAAAGTATATCTAAAGGTAGTTTTCAATGTAAGATACACTAATGATTTATTTATTTATATATTCACGATACATTTTTGGTAAACTCATTCAAGCTCCGCAAGCTAAATAGGAAACCTTCGTTTTGTTTGCAAATCATCATATTAAAGATTCTAACTACCACCAAGAATGAGCCCTTGCATTTAAAGAGCCAACAGCGGGTCAGAGGAGGAGCCGCTGCGGGACAGAGATGACAGTTGCTCTTTTTTAAAAAAAAATAATGATTTAAATCAAATTGATTTAAATCAATCCTTTTTACTATTGATTTAAATCGTGATTTAAAACAACTTGATTTAAATCAAATCCACCCTGTTAACTGGTTGTTGCAAAGCACACAAATGGAGATCCAGTGACCAGGGGACACCGCAATGGCCATCAATGTGCGCCAGTCACAAAGCATCCAAAAGGGAATCATGTGACCGCAGGGCGGCATCATAAATTCAAGAACTGATTGCAATGTGTTTTGTCAAACCGCCGCTAAACAAGGCAGTCGGCAAGCAGGGACTATGGGTAGTCCACGACTTACAAAAATTCATTTAGTGACCATTCAAAGTTACAACGGCACTGAAAAAAGTGACTTAGGATCGTTTTCTACACTTATGACCTTTGCAGCCTCCCCATGGTCATGTGATCAAAAATCAGATCCTTGGCAGCCCCCCCATGGTCATGTGATCCCTTTTTGCGACCTTCTGACAAGCAAAGTTAATGTGGAAGCTACACTCACTTAACAACTGTGTTACTAGCTTATCAACTCCGGCGATTCACTTAACGACTGTGGCAAGAAAGGTCGTAAAATTGGGCAAAACTCACTTAACTTGTCTCATTTAACAATATAAATTTTTGACTCAATTGTGGCTGTAAATCAAGGACTACCTATACCTGTATATCTTAGGAACACTACTAAATTCTCTCCCTACATCAGAAAACTGCAATATAAGACTGAATCATATGATTGAGGGTCTACAGACATTACTGTCAGAACCCATGTCATTAACACAATTAAAAAATTGGTGGTTGCAACTTACACTATATACTAACCTTAGTAAGTTTTAACACTAAAGCCAGTTTAGCATAGCGGTTACAGTGGTGGATTAGAAACTGGAGATTATGAGTTTCAGTCCTCCATTAGCTTTGGCTAGTCACACTTTCTGTTGACCTAACCCTCTTCATAACATTGTCGCCTCAAGATATACGAGGGAGAGAACAGGATGTCATCAATAAAAGTTGTCAGATTATATAAGCATCCACAATTGACGGAACTTTATTTTTTGTCATAGCTCAGCCCTAGAGGCTCATAGCGCTCTCCCTCTCTCTCTCTCCCTCCCTCCCTCCCTCCCTCTCTCTCTCTCTGAGTGAAAGAGAGAGGGGAGGGATGGGAAAGAGAGGGAGGGAGGCAGGAAGACTGAGACTTACAAACACACACGCTTACAAACAGAAATATATAATACCCACAACACACTCTTACTTGTGGGGAAAATTTGCAGGACAGAGCTCAGTTGGAGTTGGGAACCTTTGTCTGACAAAGTGGGAAATCCAGGCACTACATAGAATTTATATTTATAAATTATATTTTATTTATATTTGATTTCCTTCTATTTTTCCTTTTTGGAAAAGAAATAAATTCAGAATCATCCTTTTTTCATATAAATGCAGTAACTAGGATTATTTGCTCTCATGGTCGGTTCTGACTGTATTTTATTCTTTTCTTATTCAATTTCTTTATAAATTTGCCTAAAATATAAGCAGGCATCTAAAACATCACAATTTGGCTACATTCAATGGCTAGTATCTTCAACTGTGGATGCAGAAAGGGCTTTAAAGTTGTGATAGTTACAGACTTGTTCAGATGTCCTTTTAGGAGTTGTCCTGTGAGACAATGTGTGGTTCACATCAGCTGCAGTACGCCTGACACATTTGATCAAAACTCCCATCATCCCTAACCAATTCCCTATTAATATCTCTTTTGACTCTGAAATGCCATGGAAAACAGAAGAGACAGTCTCAAAGGTGTTTTTTCAAGAGGCAACTGGACTTATTTGTTTGTCTTTGAAGATGTTTCGCTTCTCATCCAAAGAAGCTTCTTGAGCGCTGAAGAGATTATTTATTATTGCCAAGAATGTGGCTCATATCATGTTTTCTGCATTCAAACCCCAATGCCCTTAAATCTGGCTTCCCACATGGTTCTACAAAATGCTATTCAGCCTGAAAAAGTTCAGGAGTCCTTAAGACAAAACAGATCAAAGCTTATGTACTAATAGACCAGGTGCCAGCAATCCACGGCTTCGGAGCCGCATGTGGCGCTTTCATCCCTCTGCTGAGGCTCCCTGCCGGCTGAACATACCACTGGCTGGCCCTGCCCCTCGCCCTCCCCTTCCAGTCATTCCTCGCCTGGCCTGAGAGAGATGACAGAGAGAGGGGAGGGGAGAGAGAGAGACAGATGGAAAGAGAGACAGAGAAATACGCGTTTCCCACAGAAAACACTGGGAGCCACAAAACCTGGGTAGGCATGGCTGGTGTGTGTGTGTGTGTCATGTGACTGGGTGGGAGTGAGTGATGTCGAGTTGGTCACACCCACCCAGGTTTTGTGGCACCCGGTGTTTTCTTTTCTGTGGGAAACGGGTCCAAATGCCTCTTTGAGTGTTTAAGGTTGCAAACTCCTGTAATATATTAAGCTCTCTTGCCCTTGTCTACCTAAATAAAAAAAGGAGAGAGAACATGCATACTTGGTAAGTTATTCCATCACAACATTGTAACATAGAGAAGTGTCTAGAGCTATCCAGGGAGCAGAGTAGAGGCATAAGCATTAACTTAATGCTTATCTTTTGCAGGCGTCATTAATAGGATTAATAAGAACAGAGTAATGCAAAGATTTCTCCATTAAATGCACAAGAAAAGGAAACTAGATTGCAATGATTCCATATTCTTCCATTAAAAAGCCACTATTAAAACCAATGGATTCAATATCTTCAGAATATATAAATTGGGTGAAGAAGGAGTATTGCTTTTTATTAAGCCCACAATCAAGGGTTACAAATGCATCCTGAGTCATGAAAAAGGCAGGATGAGAGAGGCTTTACAAACTAATGCAAAATATAACAGGTACAACTTGATTTCAGCGAAGAACTTTGTGAAACTCTATAATATGCAGCAATTATTCTAAATGGGGGTTAAAAGCATTTATTCAGACCAGACAATTCCCCAAATCCCAGTTGTTATTAAAAGATGTTTTAGTAAAAACCCAACTGTCTGCAGATGTTATTGCCCACCTGTTATCTCTTTTCAAGTAATAAATTCAACAAACAAAGAAAATTTCAGGGCCGCTAATAAATTTACTATGGACATGCATTTATACAAACTTTTCCTCCAGCAATCAAATTAGTAGCAATCAATTAAATATATTTTGTAAAAACGTGTTATCTTTCTTTCATCATTTAAACCTTTCAATTTCAGTACACTTTTCATAGTATTTTTCATCGAGAGAAATATATGGGGAAAGTGCAGATACTAGTCATACAAATAATGTAACTTCTTGATTTATTTTTTCTTTCCATAATAAGAACATAAGGCCCAATATATTCCATTTCCCTGTTGCCCAATTAAAATCATTTTCCCGGAAGCGAAAATTACACTTTCTTAATCTCCTGATTAAGCATGGGGCATTGAAGCACCCAAAGGTAAAGATTAAGACAAAGGATGGTTTTTCAAGAGGACAAACTCCTGCTTTTACAGTAAAGATATGTTCATAGAGCTTTAGAAATTACTAATCAAAATTAGTCTCCTTAGTCTTCCAAAAATTATTTGTTCAGCTGTACGTAAAGGGGCCAAAACCTATAATTCTACCTTCAACAAGGTTGCCAATACTTCCAACCCCATCTGCATGAACTGAAGGTAGAGATATACACATACAGATCCTTCTTTAAATAGGGAAGTCTCCCAAGATGCCAGAGCTCTGAATATAATACAATATAATACTAAGATACTCTAACTTTCTGTCAGATATAGTGAAAGTTGTCAATAAAGTGCTTTGAACATGCTAAAGCAGGACTTTCCAAACTATTTCAGGCTGTAGAACCTGTTAAAAAAACATTCATTCCCCAAACCCTAATCGAGACAAAATTCTAGTGATAGAAAATTAATCGAGACAAAATTCTAGTGATAGAAAATTGGCTGCATCCAAATTAATCTCAGCTGCACATAAACCCCCCTTAATTTTTCACAGAATCACCCTTGTTCCATAGAACAGGGGTCTCCAATCTTGGACACTTTAAGACTTGTGGACTTCAACTCCCAGAATTCCTCAGCCAGCTTTGTTGAGTTGAAGTCCACAAGTCTTAAAGTGCCCAAGGTTGGAGACCCCTGTTCTATAAAACGCCATTTGACAACATAAAATACTATTAAAATACGAAGCCCTATTTTGATTTCCCTAACATTCTGTGTCCAAAAAGAAATAAATGTATTCTAGAACACATTCATATACTCATATACAATATAAATATATTCCATTAGATCTTTCCCCCCCCTCCCCCACACACATATAGACTCCCTTAGACATAAAATTACTGAATTCCTGTTGCACTTTGCTACCTATACTTTAACACCAGGATACATCAAGGGAGAAAAATGATCAAACAACCCTAAGGCACAGGAGAAATTTAAGTACTGTTTCTTCTCAGTCTTGACTGTGTGACAAAGCCTCACAATCACCTATTGTCACTTAAATATCCATTAATCTCACAGAGGGCAGGCCTTACCGTTTTCATCTCCAGCAGTTTTCCGACTTTCTTCTGACGTAACGTGTACCAGCTGCAGGATGAGGGGTCTTCGAGTAACAACCCCAGTGCCTCTTGGGAGCAGATCTCTCCCCACTAGGCTTTCTAGTACAGAACTTTTGCCACTGCTCTGAAAATGAGAAGAGAGGACTTAAATACTCATGCCCCCATTCCAGTAATACTCATGCCCCCATAATTTTGAACAGTTTCTTGCACCTCAAGCAATCATCAAAATAAACTCCCAGTGAGGTGGATTTGTCCTGGGCAATCCAGATTCAAAGGGGGAGAGATGATGTGAGGTGGGCAGGATGCTCATGTTGAATCCGCTCACACACACACACACACACACACACACACACACACACTTACCTTTTGGTACAAAGTATGAATATATATCAAATCAGAATCTATTGCTAACTAATGGTTGCAGAACATTCCTGGTGATGTATGGTTAATATTACGTTGCTGACTTTCAGAGGAGAACTAAAACTGTTATCTGTTGAATCAGGAGCTTGGAAAAAAAATCCTTGGTGCCTTTCATTGATGGAATGGCAAGGTGGAAATGAAAATAAATAAATACTTTGTATTGTGTATTTGAGATTGTGTATTTGTTGATTTTCGTAATGATATGAACCATTTTAATATGCCTTGTACCAAGTTCCTTTGACTGCTTTTAAGTGTACCTTGTCTATTTAAATCTGCCAGGAATATAAGAACACAAAAACAAGCACACAACTTCCCTACTGCTATCACTGCTGTCGCTAAATATCACTCTTACCTTGACCTGCAATGAGAAGATGACTTGAAAAGTTTGAGCCATGTGCAGGCATTATAGTTACAGAAAAGTAACCCATTAAAAATATAATTCCTTGAAGTAAACTCCCCTTTAAATATTCTTTTTAAATTTTAAATTTTTACTTCAGTCGCAACTATGTAAAAAAGAACTAAAGTCATTACTCCACCATATAAGACTCTTTTAAGTAGATCATCTTAATCAGAATGATTGGATAAACCATCGTCCCATCAACACAAAACAGTTATGAACAAAACCAGTTTCAGAAAGCAGATTTCACAATTAGTAAGGAAACCATACCAGGAAGAAAGAGAAAGCAGAAGTTACATTCTTGTAGTATAGCCACAATGAATCGCTTGACAGTGAGATGGGAGGAACATTAATTAATAAGTAATAAACTAAATAAATATTTGTGTTTAATATTTATGCTTAACAAATGAAAAACAAAGCAAAGGTTATGTGGCCCTGCAGTATAATATTAAACACAATTTAACTGCATCCATTGCAAATTTCTTCATTCAGTATTCTCTGGGATGTAAAGAATTAACAACTAATTAGTGTCCGTTTCATTTATCTGTTCTTTCTCAATACATAGACCAGAGTAGAAACAAAGCTATCTCGCAGAGACAAGATACAGACAGAAATAAGAAATTTCTTCTGCCCAAGAAATAAGAGTAGCCATGTTGATCTATTGCAGGAAAAAAAATAATTCACCATCCACTTGTATTGGGATACAGGATTTATGGACTGCAAGCCAGTTGGATTAGATAAATGATGTCTAACCCTGAGACAAAAATATAGGAGTATCAGAGAATAGGTCAATAGGTGGTGATCTGACTGAGAAACTGGTCTCAAAAATCAAAGGCACTTATTTAATAGTGATTATTCAATAAAATTGCTAAGTGGTATACTAGATATTCTTGTTTGCTGGTTAAAGTCAGGGGTGTCAAACGCGCAGCCCGTGGGCCGGATGTGTTATGCATTGGCTACGCCCACGCCCAGTGTAGCGAAGGGGGGGGGAGTTGTGATGTTACATGACAACGTGGGTTTGACACCCCTAATCTAAGTACATCACAAAGAAAATTTAAATCCAGATTCAAGGTACAATAGTGCTATCATTTCAGATCCAATTCCCACTTTAATTTTTCTGTTAAAGAATTACCACCTTCATGTCATAGAATGATAAACAGGTCACGGAACAGAGTTGGAGGAAGCATTTATGCCATCAGATTCAAACAGCAGCACGACTCATATTAAAACATCCCCGACAGATGGCTGTGTAGCCTCGCCTGAACACCTGTATGTACTGAACAGAAGACTATGACCTCTCTGGGTAATTTGTTTTATTCTCAAATCACACCTATCTGTTAAGAACTTACTTTAACCTTCAATAAGACATTACTTTAAATCCATTATTGGTATTCTTTACTCAACTACCCAAATTGGCACTAAAATTTTGTCACTAAGTGAAACAGTCATTAAGTAAAACACCATGTAACCATGCTACTCAATAATGGCAGTTCCAGTAATCCCGGTTGCATTCATTAGGAAAAGACTGTGTTGCTGTTGGACAAAGATCTCATGTTTCTCCTGCCCTGCGTGAATTGCTGGCAATTGTATTCTATTAGCACTATGAAGTGGTATATAAGTGTAATTGCTAGTACAATAGGAAGTGCCTTATAAAAGATAAATGCGTCGAATTTGGCTAGCTAAGAAAAGAAGTTCAGTAAAAAGAAACTGTAACCTTCTATACCAGGGGTGCATCGGGGTTGTGTTTGACCTTGGGGGACTGGGGTGGCCATGACTAGGGTGGGCATTGTCAGCTTGATGTGACTCGTGTCAGGGGCGCCTGTGTTGGCACACGCGCTCTGCCAGTGAAAATGGGCACGCGGCCTTGCCGAGCTCCATTTTTGCTGGCAGAGGCACCACAGGCTGGTCCTTCACTGTTTCCAAGTGGGCCCCACAGGCCAGATCTAAACACCTGGCTGGATCCGGCCTGCGGGCCTTGAGTTTGATAACCCTGTTCTATACAAAGAATTTTCCTTCATAGAATGACATTGGCACCAGAGTACATTGTGAAAGTAGCCTACTTGCTTACCAGCCCTTCATGCCTTTTGGATAATTATTACGGGTAATTTCCGGTTAAGCTTGCCTCCAGTACATTCCCAGGCAATCCCAGCCCCAAGCAACCACACACACCCTTTATTTCAATTAGCAAAGCTATCATCCAATATTTATTTACTAAACATCAGTGAACATTTAAAAAGTTAACTAGCATGCCTGAAGTAAAAGGTAGGCCAGAACAGAGAAAGATACTACCATATTTTTGGAGTATAAGACGCACCAAGGTTTTGAAGAGGCAATTTTTTTAAAAAAAGGTTTTGCACTCTGCAAATCTCCCAAAAAATGGCCCGTTTTTTACAAAAATGGGCCCGTTTTTTTTTCTTCAAAAAAAAAGGACATGAATAGCCTTTAGGAGACTTGTAGAGTGCTCCTGGGGGTGGGGGTAGGGCCAAAAATGAGCAAAAAATGTCCCATTTTTATAAAAAAAAAAACGGGCATGGGTAGCCTTATGGAGGTTTATAGAGTGCTCCTGGGGGCTAGGGGAAATTGAGCAAAACATGGCCCATTTTTTGCTCATTTCTGCCCTTCCCCAGCCCCCAGGAGCTCTCTGAAAGCCTCCATAAGGGTATGCATGGCCATTTTGATAAACGGGGCAGGGTTTCAGGAGGCAAAAAATGCTGTATTCAGTGTATATGACTCACCCAGATTTTCAGCCTCTTTGTTTGAAAAAGGTGCATCTTATACTCCGAAAAATACGGTAATAGCAAGCAACAGTTTACATTAAATACAGTATACTGTAGAACACACGTGTCAAAGTTGCAACATCACGTTGCCATCACGTGATGTTTCACATTTCCCCCCTTGTGGAGTTGAGATGGGCGTGGCCTGCACGGGACACATCCGACCCGCAGGCCGCCAGTTTGACACCCCAGCGTAGAACAAGTATAGAACTTTCCAGAGTTACTGGAAACAGTACTATTGGTGATCAGCACATATAATCCAAAGACACTGGCCTTGGGTTATTCCAACTTTAGCCCCTTTCGGAGAACACCAGGTTAACCTCTCCTTCTCTGCACATTAAAGAAATAATTTGATGGATGGAGATGATGTAACCAACAATGACTCAGGCACCTATGAGGGAGAGAAGCTCTGGATAACAAACTAAGTGGAATATCCCCCAGTCCTTCCCTACCCCGTATGAGGTTAGATTTCTATACAATTTTCTTGCAATCTGCGGCATTAATTTAAAACTTATTTAATATCTTCTCAGACATTCTAACAAACAAATCTCCATTTGTAAAAAAAAAATGGATGCTACCTGGAACATTATAGTTTCTTTCTTTTTTAAAATAATTAAGTTTAATGTTTTTCTTATGTGAGTGGTCTATCTCCAATAAAAGGAAGGAAAAGCAGGAACCTTTGGACATTATGCTTCTACATCACGAGATCAGGAAACCACCTATTTGAAAAATATTTCAACTATTGTATTGCTTACTTGATCTAGATACGGAGCACAAGGTATGAGTGCTTGGTAACGTATTAAGTTTAGGGTGTAAACAGAAGGTGTGGTATCCTCTGTGTGATTAATTTTGTCAATCAAAATGTAGTCTTTTTCAAATGTGAATTTTACATGAGAGCATTTACATTTACTTTTACATGAGAGCCCTGTGTTAAAAGATTACAACTTCTATCATTCTAACTAGCATTCTTGAACTAATATGGCTGGATTCAGAAAATTTTAATGATAAGCCAAGGTTCTCCTTCAGGATGGATTAATGGGAAGAGAAAGGAATATTAGTTATGTTAGCCACCTTGAGTTATTTATCAAAACAATGAAAGTAGGAAATAAATATGATTACACAATTTCCATTTGATTACAATATATACTTTGATCATACATTTAAACTATTTTCCATTCTGTAATACACTAATTTTTTGAATAAACACATATCCTAATTAATTCTAATAACTGACATAAATTGCTTTGCATTTCAGTTTTTAAAATGCAAATGATGTAATAGTTAAACATTTCAATGGATTTGGTTTTCTGCATGCATACATAAGGAGCCTAAACAAGATCTCTTCATTAAAACTATGTGTTTGATACCTGAATTAAGTTGCTGGCATTTTTCTGTAAGTAATTGGTTCTTAAATTATACTAAATGCACAACCTTTTACAAACTTATTAAAGTGTGTGCCAACAAACTTTTTGTTTTTGATGAAAAAAGTAGGTTTTAAAAATATTCACTACTGTTTTCCCCAAAATAAGACCTCCCCGGTTAATAAGCCCAATCAGGTTTTTGAGCGCAGGCACTAAAATCCTGTCCCGAAAATACTGCAACACAGCAGCAGCCATGAGGTGGCTGCCTCCTGCACCTCAAAAATAATAAGACCTCCCTGAAAATAAAGCCAAGCACTTATTTCGGGGATCAAAAGAAACTAAGACCCTGTCTTATTTTAGGGGAAACACAGCACCCTGTTTTTTTTTATTTTAGCCTTCTCTGACTTTCTAGGTTTATTTCATTTTCTGTCAAGGCACACCCAGAAAACCTATATAGTGCTTCTATCCCTAATACAACAGAAGTCACATTTCTTTGGCTTTTAGCCATTTAAAAATGTATTTGGCAAAGGTCTATGGAGAAAGAAATAAGAAAAAGAACTAAAACACATAAAGGAAACCCTCAGAGGTTGTTGCTATCCCAAGTGGGCCTTCATCAAATCTCAAAAAAGACCCTACAGGAGCTCCTACATAACAGCCAATGAAGAGACCAATAAACGAAGCAATGTCATTCCATATGTTGCAGGAATGTCAGAAAAGCTCAGGAGGATCTTCAGGCAACACAACATATGTGCACATTTCAAACCCAAGAATACACTAAGGCAGACGCTTGTCCATCCCAAGGATAAAACATCCAGACACAACTGACCAACGTGGTATATGCAATACAATGAAGTGAGACATGTGCAGGTCTGTACATTGGGGAAACAAAACAACCACTTCATAAACACATGGCACAACACAGGAGAACAAACCCATCAGGACTAGATTCAGCAGTCCATCTGCATTTAAAAGGCAAATGCCATTCTTTTGAAGACAGCAAAGTCCACATTTTGGACAGAGAGGACCACTAGTTTGAAAGAGGAGTCAAAGAGGTCATCTGCAGTGTTCCCTCTAAGGTGCGCGCGGCTGCGCGGCCGCGCACATAATATGGAAACACCGCGCAGCAGTTTCCAAGTGCCGCGCATGATCCTGTTAGATGAGAGGCCACTCTCCGCTCTCGGCGCTAACTTTTGTGCTCCTGGGCTTTCTTTGTATAATGATTGGAGTCCCTGCCGATTCTGCTCCAAGCTGCAGAACATCCAGGCTGATTTATGTCACAGAAGTTATACCTCTCCACTCTCGGGGTGGAGGCAGGGAAAGTTTTGCTCTGTGGTTGGTTGTGCAGCCGGACTTAGGCGGCGGGGGAGAGAAAGCGGGCATCTCCCGCCCTCTCTTGCTCACACTTGCCGGTTCCCAGGACAATCTAGAGCCAGCAGGGAACGAGCAACAGCTGTTGGCTCCCATTCGGATTGGATTGTGCCCACCCCCTCCTAGCAGAGGCTTCACTTGACTGAAGTGGGGAAGCTCATTAACCGGCCGCTTTGGGGGGTTCCGGCTGACTTTCGGGGCACACTGGTATGGGGCACCGGGCAGAGAAGGCGCCTCTTTCCCTGTTCCTCTTGGTGTTGGCGGGTGAATCTTGGGGAGGGAGGAGGAAAAGTGACTGCAGAAAGGGATAATGCTGGTATGAACTGAGGCAGAGGGGGAGATTTTAGTGGGTGTGAGATCATGCTTTTTGCAAGACGGAGGGTGACAGTCTTAGATGACATCTGTAAAAAAAATTCAGGTGCTCAGGCATGAAAATGTACCGCTCAAACACTATACTTTTCTGCTCACACTGAAAAAAAATTAGAGGGAACATTGGTCATCTGTGTCAAAATTGAACAGCTTTCTCTCAACAGAGTGGGAGAGATACAACATCATCTATCTCCAATCTACAACAGTTCCAAGAAGGCTCCAAACGCATTTGTACCAACCAGCTGACTTTGATGACACAGATAAACCTCCAGGAGGTGTTAATGACTCCCTAAAACAGGTGTCAAACTCAAGGCCTGGGGGCTGGATTCGGCCCAAGGGGTACTTTGTTCTGGCCCGCCGGGCTGCCCTGGAAACAGCAAAGGACCAGCCCGTGGTGCTTCTGCCAGCAAAAACAGAGCTCAGGAGGGCTGCGTGCAATCCCACCAAACTCTGTTTTCACTGGCAGAGGGTTGCAGGAGGCCGTGGTAGCCAAAAATGCAGCTTGGGAGCACATTTTTGCTGGCAGAGTGCTTGGGCCAGCACAGGAGCACCCGACATGAGTGATGTCAAGCTGACCATGCCTATACTGACCATGCCCAACCCGGCCCCAGAGGTCAAACACAGCCCTGAGGCAGCCCTCAATGAAATCGAATTCGACACCTCTCCCCTAAAATAATGCAAATGACCACATGTCTGCAAGGAGTATAAATCCTTCCATTCCCAGCCATCCAGTCAGAGCTGAAGCTTCTTGGATGAGAAGTGAAATATCTTCAAAGAAAAACCAGAAAGTCCTGTTGCCTCTTGAAAAAGCACCTTTGGGATATTTGGCAAAGGATTAAAAGCGCCTCACCCAGCTAAAATTATATCTCAGAGGCCTACAAATCCTATTCCTAATTTTACTTTATAAGATTAGAAGATAAGTCAGGCTTTCCTATTTATATAGGCACAAACAGTGCCATGCTTTTCTAACAGTGGTACAAATTTCTAAATAAAGGCCAATTTTATCTTAGCTTGAAATTACTTATTCAATAAAATATCTGTCTCCAAACTGGTCGTATCTAAATATGTTCAACTTCAATCCCCAAAATTTGTAGGCTGCTCACATGAGGACACTTCTGACTATTTTTTGGTATATTTGGGGAAATCAACTTTTGGATCTAGGTTACTACTATGCTTGCAACACATTTTATAAACAGCCTTTATAATAAAATCAGAACTGATGGAAAAATAGCCAATCTTTGGTTATCTAGAAAAAGCTTTGGCAGAATTGGACTTGGTAAGATCTAGGATGGGAAAAACAAGCAAGATTGTCCAGGCTCCAGAACAGATTAAAAAGCAGAGGGGAGAAACGCAGAAGATGGCAATGGCAAAATATTTAGAAGCTCTTGCTCCCAAATTATATCAATGTGTAGGAAATAATTACAGGTGCTTTTTTTGATAATACAGTAAGACTGTAAGGAAGAAAGCAAGCAACCAAGTACGAACACCAATATATGGTGGCAGAAAAGGATGACAAGACAAACCAACGATAAGAGGAATCAAAGTTAAGGGTTCATCTAACTGATTCTGACTGATTGCTTAGGATGAGGGCCCTTGAAGACAAGAGAGAAACCAAGGGAACTGAAGACCTGTATAAATAAATACATTTATTTATTCATCAAATTTATACCCTACAGTTAAAATACGTTTTCCATTAAATTAAATCCCACATATCCAATTATATCCAGGATGGAACTTACATTCAGACCTACAACTCCAATAGTGCTCATTATTCCCCACTGATGATAGGGCTTCTGGGAAATGTGACTTAGCAGAACTACCATGCTACTGAATTATCATCAATAACTTCTTTAAAAAGATATATTCATCAAATATGAATTGCACATAAACTAATTTTCCACTTACAATACATAACAGAAGCCAAAATCTTTGCTATACGATGTATACAATGTAATGCACAGTTACATTGCTATTTATTTTATTTGGAAAATTTATATAGCCACCTACTCGCTCACAGCAACTCAAGGCGGTTTACAGGAAATAAAAACACAATATAAAAGAAATAAAAATAATAAAATAATAAAATAACCCCCACACACACACTTGTACCAGCCATTTGATTGGCTCCATCCCACTCTGGGTCCCCCAAGACTGCTGGCAGAACCATTTTTTTAGGGTTTTCAGAAAGAGTATCAGAGTGGGGTCTACTTTGCAGAGGGATGATATTCCAGAGAGAGGGAGCCACCACGGAGGAGGCCCTTCTTCTGGGTCATGCCAGATGTATTTCCTTAGGGAACAGGACCCACAACATTCCTTGCCTCCCCTCTCCAGTGAGTCAGGTGGATACGACCGGCAAGAGACGGTCCGTCAGCTAACTTGTACAGAGAAAGGTTGAAGATCTCAGTCTCCCTCTCCCAGAAACTTTCTAGATTCATACTTCTGTTGACTTGCCTAAACTTGATATTCCAGTTATCATAGTTCTACAACTTGAGACAATGGAATGTCCAAGATGCCTGGCTTATGCATTTTGGCAAATAGGTAGAAATTGCCTAATCAGGGATCCTAGGAATAGCTTCATGTAGATACAGTCTTGTATGTTTCATCACATTGTCTAATTCTCTTTGGTATGAAGCAGTGGAATATGATGAAAGGTGTTGGTAGAATGCTGTATTGGAAAATTGTCTTCCTTTACGTAATCCACCATAGTTATAAGGACAACCACCTCATCTTTATCAGCTTCTTTGAGAATGATATAATTGATATACTTGAAACCTTAAATGGCATCTTGTGCTACTCCTCTGCTAAGTATGTTGTATAAGGAGAATTCTTTACTGGATTGATGAAAGCCTTCAATGCAGAAGTGCAGAAAGTTGGAGAAAGGATGCCAGGCAAAAGATAGGTGGGAGAAATAACTGCTTTGTATATTTATTCTGAATGTTTTCATTGGCTTTTAATGTTCTAAAATGTTTAATGTTTAACTGCAATATGTTTTTGAACAGTAAGCCATTCAGAATCATTGATTGAAATGGGCAACTATAGAAATTGATTGATCAATCGATTGGAATGAATGAATAAGCAAGAAAACTGCCAAAGGGCTATATCAAGGCAAGTCAACAGAAGTATGAATCTAGAAAGTTTCTGGGAGAGGAAGACTGAGATCTTCAACCTTTCTCTGTACAAGTTTAGCTGAGACACAGCAAGATCTCAGTAAATTTAGTCCTGAATAGACTATGGAAAAATGTATAAATCTGTTACATTGAAATGCTCTAAACTAGTTTTATTCCTGAGGGAAAAAGGACACATTTTCAATATACTTCTCATAAAGCCTGTATAGATGCTAAGAAAAAACTCAGATTGTTATTATGTACATAGATCTCTTTTCTATGAGATTCCAACTTTTTTTAAAAAAAGAAAATCAAGTTTCTTGTCTTTATAGGTACAAAGTTATGCTTGAAGGAATTTAAGTGATACCAATTGGGTTGGATACCAACAAGGCCAAATAAAAATGACAGTCCCTGAAATATATTATTCTTCTCCTCCAGAACTAGCACATGTAACAAACAAGTGAAATAGTTTATAAACAATTAGGTAGATACATTCAATTTATACATAATTTTGTTTCTATAATTTTAACCCTTAATTTATCAATCATAATTTATATGTATTTTCCTCTGAAGAACAGGGTGTGGCATTCATATTTTCCTAGCTACTCACCCCTGCAAGGAACTGACAGAATAATCCCTGTTTACAGCATCACCTCCAAACTGTTTTGAATAAAATATTTCTCATTATCACTTCAAAATCCCTCCATAGCACCTATATACTGTCTATATAAGACTGCATGTGTTTAGAAGTTTATAAAGCAACAGCATACAGACCTTTAACACAGTTGTTGCAGGGATAAATCTTTGTGCACAGGAGTTCCAGACAACATATACTAAGACAGACACAAAAGATCTATAAACAACTTTTACTTAGTACATAGGGACAGCATGTTCCCAATTTTCCTTTTAGCTTTAACAAGCTCAAGACTTTAAATGCATTAACTTTTAGCACCATTGCAATATTTCCAAACATCTTCTCCCATTCAGTTTAAATGTTAAATGATTTAACAAACTTGACTAATCCCATCCTTAGGATTTAACAGCAAAATAAACCACAAGAGAGAGGCCTTTTGATAACTTTAAAATATAGCCTTAATGCAGTTTTCCCCAAAGTGGTCAGTATCTATCCCCCCAAATTGCTGGCACTATCCAAGGGGTTAGCGTTCTTATTGTTCATGGTAGAGCTATGAAAATAGAATTTATTTTTAAATTTTCATACAATGTTTGGGAATTGATCAACAAATCTGAAGGGTCCAAAGCTGAAGAGTTGGAGGACTCCTGATTTAGGGTGCTATCTCAAAAATTTATACTGCCTATTTGCAGCCTTCAGGATGTCAGGCCTGTTGTGTTCCCCTTAATTTGCTAGTAAAGGGGGAATTATTAATTATTACGTCAGGACTGGAAAGAGTGTTTCCGCATGCTTCTCCTATTTGAGAGTGGTTTCTTTCATTCTGGGAGGGGAATAACACGTGGTTCCCCCCCCCCCAAAAAAAGGCGTTTATGTCAATACAGCTCTTAATACCACTAATACACACAACTCGACTGCTTAACTTATTTATATAAAACTTAACCCTACACACCTCAAGGAGCTACTAAATACTAAATACAATGACAATAAAGCTCACTTCCAGTCCTACAACTGGAAGACTGCCAATGCTAATCACAACTGCAATATCCATACATGCATTTTTCAAAAATTTGCACACCTCCCTGACTCACTGGGACTGGGGCGGCATGTACATTTTAGGGAAAAACAACCACCACAATAACAACAACCCCCAACCACACAACACGTTGCAAGACTCGCACTGGCCGGCCAATATTTCCTTCCCTCCAAACCCCACCAGCCCAGATCAGGAAGGAAACTCACCCCTCCTGCACCCGCATCCCACTGAAACGCTCCCCTCGCTCCCCATGGCTGGAGGGTCCCCCAAGGGCATCTGTCTGCCTCCAGCCCGGGCGGAGGTCACCCTGGCTCAGGCTCCGCCTGCCTCACCTGCGTCCCGACCACCACGATCTGCGGCAACTGGATGATATCGGCGCCCACCGTGTTGAAGACGTCCTGCAGCTTGTTAATAACCGGAATCAGCGCCTCCATGGCGGCGGGCGGCGGGGAAGGAAGGGCACGGACAGTCCGCAGGGCAGCAATGAATGGACGGGGAAGGGAAAGAGAGAAAGAGAGGGGGAGGAGAAAGCGCCAGGGAAGGGCGCTCGCTCCGCCACCTTCCACGGCCGCCGACACAGACAGAAACACGCGCACGCGCACGCGCACTCTCCCCCCAACAGGCCCCGCGCGCTCTCTCCTGTCTCCAGATGGGAGCCGGCGTGGGCGCAAAGCATGGCGGGTATTGTAGTCGGCTCCTTCCTGGGGCGGAAAAACTGCCGAAGGTTGGACTTTATCCGTCCCGTTTGTGGTTAGTTCACTTGGTGTAGCTATTTTGAATGAGTGGCGTGAGGTCAGTCTATCTCGCTGTCTAGAAGGAAGAGTATTTTCAGAATTCTTTGGGTTTTGGCTTTTACTTTCTGTAAACCGCTTCGGCTTGGTGAAAAAATAAAATTGTTGTAAGTGTATTTTTTTAAATATATTTTATTTGGTTTCTCAAACATGTACAAGGTAACAGGTACAAGCATATACATGGACATGAACAAAGGAAATGAGTACAAATAAATGGGGACAGTAGGACAGGGACGGAAGGCACTCTTGGTGCGCTTATGCACGCCCCCTTTACAGACCTCTTAGCCTAAGAGTCTTGGGAATGGGATGAGGTCAACAGTAGACAGTCTTAGGTTAAAATTATGGGGGTTGGGGATGTAACAACAGTCAGGTAGAGCATTCCAGGCGTTGACCACTCTGCTGCTGAAGTCGTATTTTCTGCAATCAAGTTTGGAGTAGTTGACTTTGAGTTTGTATCTATTTTCGCCCAGGTATTGTGGAGACTGAAGTTGAAGTAGTCGTTGACAGGTAGGACGTTGTAACTGTTGCGAGCAGAGGAGTGGAGTATTCTTCTCGTGAAATACCTCTGGACTCGTTCATTTGTATTAATTTCTGATATAGAGTGTGGATTCCAGGCAGACAAGCTGTTTTCGAAAATTGGTCTGGCAAAGGTTTTGTATGCTCTAGTTTGCAGTACAATGTTACTGGAGAAGAAGCTTCGCAAAATTAGGCTAACAACTCTTATTCTAATCTTTTGCTGGTATATTTTATTAATAACCATTAAAATGGACATTTAAAATTTTTTATTAAGTATTTCCTTCAAGCCAGAAACAATTATCTTATTTTCTATAGACCTGAATAGTAGACGTTTGAATAATATAGCCATTTTGTGCGCTTTGTTAATCCCATTAATGAAGATCTACCTGTATTGAAGATTTACAGTGTATTCAGAAAGTATGAAACAGAAGAAAGCCCTGAAGAAGCTTCTTGGATGAGAAGCGAAACATTTGGGGCAACTATGATCTCTAGATGACTGAGAATCTCCATAGACATGGAAGCCCCCTTAGAGTTTGTTCCTCACAGAGAGTCCTTGCTTTTTTGCAAACTCTAAGGAGGCTTTCATGTGTTTTGCACAAGAGGAGTGGCTTTCATCTAGTCATAAAGCTCAGATCAGTGGCGGGCTGCAGTCAAGGTTGTCCTTCTAGAACTCTGTCCCATCTCCACCTACGATCTCTGGAGCTCAGTCCAAGTGATCTTTGGGTTCTTGGTCACTTCTCTTGCTAAGGCCCTTCTCCCCTGGTTGCTCAGTTTGACCAGGCGACCAACTCTTGGAAGACTCCTTGGTTGCACAAACTTCTTTCATTTGAGAATTATGGAGGCTACTGTACTCTTAGGAACCTTCAGTGCAGCAGAAATTTTATTGTAGTTTCCCCAGATCTCTGCCTTGTAATAATCCTGTCTCATAGTTCTGCAGGCAGTTTCTTTGACCTCATGACTTTTGCTCTGCTGCACTACTTATTGTCATCTGTGATGCCTTATAAAGAGAGAAAAGAAGAATCAGAATTCTACCAGATATGGGATAAATGGTATAGGTGGGTGGAGGAAAGAAACAAAAATCAACGAAGGAATATAACAAAACTCAAAAAATAATAGTTATGAGTAAAATAAGAGGGTTAAGAATGGTGAAATCCAAATGAAATACAATAGAAGGGAAAATAATATAAGGTGAGCCGTATCGATTGATAATTGCTATTATAAAGAACAGGAAGTTCCTGTTCGTATTGTATTGTGTTAATGTGGTGTACGTCTAAGTTTTGTGTGTGTGTATTTTACATGTTTGTTAATAAAAAATAAAAATTAAAAATTAAAAAAAAGAGAGAGATGTGTGCCTTTCCAAATCATGTCCAATTTAGTTTACCACAAGTCGACTCCATTTCAAGGTGTAGAAACATGTCAGAACGATCAAGTGAAATGGGAGGCACCAGAGCTAAATTTCTTGTGTTGTTGCAAAGGGTTTGAATACTTAGGCCAATGTGATTGTTTCAGGTTTTTTTTTCTTTTTAATAAATTTACAGACATTTCTAAAATTCAGTTTTCACTTTGTCATTATGAGGTACTGAATGTGGATTTGTTATCCCCAATCCGGGTCTGAGCCTGGTGCTGAGGCCAAAGAAGGACATCAGACAACAAGGTACAGGTTTTGTTTTCTTTCATTGGGATGCTCCAAGAAAAGGGATCCTGTCCAGGGGTGAAATTCAGCAGGTTCTGATAGGTTCTGACAGGTTCTGGAGAACCGGTAGTGGAAATTTTGAGTAGTTCAGAGAATCAACAAATAGCACCGCTGGCTGGCCCCAGAGTGGAGTGGGAATGGAGATTTTGCAGTATCCTTCCCCTGCCATGCCCACCAAGCCACACCCACAGAGCCAGTAGTAATAAAATTTTAATTTCATCACTGGTCCTGGCCAAAATGCCAAGAGCCCAGAACAAAGGATTAAGAAAGCTTTATACAATTTCAATAAAGCAGTAGGTGGGACAAGTCAGGATAATAAGAAATATCATCTAATAAACATTTTATTAATGATTTAACAATTTGTTCTATTGGTCTCTAGCCATCCCTATTCCTAAATCTTGGCTAATGAATGCTCCGGGAGTTATCTAATGCACATTCTATTTGCTCCAGGCCAGGGGTGTCAAACTCAATTTCATTGAGGGCGACATCAGGGCTGTGGTTGTTCTTGGGAGGAGGGGGCGACTGGGTGGGTGTGGCTGCACCTAGATTTTCAGGAAAGAAGTCCAAGTGTGACTGCAGAAAATGAATTTTCACTGACATGTTGTACTTCAAGATCTTGTATGCTTTAAGAAGCTTGTCAACTAGCTGAATTGGTGCTCTGCAGTTGCCGAGAAAATTCTCAGAGACCTCCTTGAATAGTTTCCAGGCTATCTTCTCTGGCCCCACCAACAGATATTCAAACTGCTTGCCATTGGTGATGTTTCTGATCTGCGGACCAATATAAATCTTCTTTAATCTTGGTATCAGTTATTCTTAGAAACAACTGTCTCAAACAATGAAATCCTTTACCTTCTTTGTTCTCTGCTTTCACACATTTTTTTTATCAGTTCAACTTTTAGATGATGCAGAAGCATCAACCAGCAGTCCATATGCCACCTTTTTAAATCCTAGAACCATGTTCTTTCAGAGTGGCCATTTCTTTTTAATGAAGTACATCTGTCCCAGGGGTGGGTTCCGGATCCCGTTGCAACCGGTACGGTGCAATGGGGCCAGGCGTCCACCACATGAACGGGCGCAGAATGCATGCACACGTGTGCAGCACGCGCATGCGTACTTACGGCCCGTGATGCTCCGTGACGGCTCCACAACGCTCCAGCTGTTCGGTGGAGCATCACGCAGGCGCCGTATGCTCTGTGTGCAGAAGCCCCGAACAGCTCAAATACAGGTAAGGAGCGCGGGCGGGTGGTCCCTCCGGAGCACCAAAACGGAATGGTACCTGGTGCTCCCGGCAGGCACCGGTACGCCCATACCGGGGCGTACCAGTCGTAACCCATCTGCATATGTAATACTATTACCTGATATAGCAGAGCTGCATTCCAAGCAGCTGAGCCACTACTTTGAAATCTCCACAGCAGGTGTGGGTTCCTATACCAGTTGGTACCGGTTCACTGCACACACACGCCAGCCTCACACTGCTGGTACATGCGCAGTTGACTAAATATTGTTCTGTGCATGCGCAGAAACATGGCAGCAAAGGCATAAGAGACCAGGGAACCGGTTTGGAGGCGTGGATAGCCTGGGTCGCCCCCCGGTTCAGGCCACAATTGCACTACCAGGCAGAATCGGGAGCAATCCACCTCTGCTCCACAGATATTACAGTTGTACTTGCTGTGCTGGATGTCTTTCAGCAACCGATCCATGTTTTCGTATGTTGCTTTCATGTGTGCAGCACAGCCAACAGTTCCTACAGGGATCTGCTGTGTAAAAACAGAAAATTTATATAAAAAGGTACAAGGTAGGTTCAATGTACAGGTTGTTTTTCTGATCAGCAGCCAGAAATCTGTAGCATGTACCCAGGGGTGGGATTCAGCCGGTTCAGGCAAACTGGATGCTAATTTTGCATATGGTTCGCTGAACCAGTAGTTGGAAGGACTGGTTGACCCCGCCCACCCTGACTTTTACAGAGGCTCCGGGAGGGCAAAAAAACAGGCCTCCGGGAAGTTTGGAAGACCGGAAACAAGCCTATTTCCAGTCTTCCAGAACTTCTGGGAGGCCCACTTTCCTCAAGCCTCTGGGAAGATGAAAGCTTCCTCCCCTGGACTCCAGAGACCCTCTGGAGGCCGGAAACAAGTCCATTTCCGGCCTCCAGAGGGCCTCCAGATCCCAGGGGAGGCAGTTTTCGCCTTCCCAGAGGCTCGAGGAAAGCCCTGTCCAGAACCTGGGGAAAGTGAAACCCTCCCCTGCCATGGTGCAAGAGGCCAACTAGGCCACACCCATCATGGCCATGCCTACCCAGCAGCCGGGCAGAGAACCCGTTGGTGTAATTTTTGAAGCCCAACCCTGGCTATAGCATCCATTGAATTGCCAGACTTCTGCCCTCCCAAAAGGTACTATTCACCTGGTTTCAAAGTTCTGACAGCTGGGCACCACCCCTCTTGCAGTTACATAACCATGTTTTGAACGTTCAGCCACTGGCCCACATTTACAATTGTTTGCAGCGCCCTGTGGTTATGTGACTACAATTTACTGTGGTTTTGCCAAAAGTTGGCATTTACTTCTAATTCCAGCAAATAGAAAACAATGTGTTGGCTTAATAACGGCCACATTCATGTAATGACTGCTGTATTCAGTTAATGGCTGCAATGAAAAAAGGTGTAAAATTGGGTCAGTCAGATGATGACCCGCTTTATGACAATCACAACTTGTAACCATAATTGCTAGGCCCAACTATGATCTTAAGTGAAGGATTACCTGTTTCATGGCTGAACCATCATTGAATTAGCTTGGATCAGAACTTAGTATCTTATTGGAAGTGTAAGGAAGCAATTTAACCCTAGAGATATTATTCCTTTGACAATTAAATATCTGCAGTTTCCTAAAACAACTTTATGTAAACTTAAAATATGTAATGATAAATAAGATAAAAATACTATGTTGTGATAAAAGCATCAAAATTTACGAAAGCAGAGCAAGCTAAATATTGCAGCACAATAGTTTTAAATTGTTTTCAATGAAAAAAAGTTGTGGTTCACAAATACAGTATATGCCTTTTAATAAAATATGTGGGTACAGCTTTCCTGATACAATGTCTATAATAGTTTTATTTGGGCTGGGCATAAGTGAATTTTAAAATATGAAGTAAAATTTAACTTCAGTAGGATAGGGCATTTTAAACCCAAAGGTTTAACTGGGTTTGTGTTTACACAACACTCCAATCTTTATATTCTGGTTTACAAACTGATTGACTAGGTTCACACAACATACGTAATTGCAAATTGCATTTGTGTTTGCCATTATGTAAACTTATCCATAGAAAATAGTTCCTTTATTTCCCACAAATTTTCACAGTGAATTCTGACACCAACGGAGACATGGACAAAGCTTGTGACACTATGCTTTTCCCAGTGTTCCTGATTAAACTTAAAGATGTGGGTATTTCTCAAAAGGACCAAACATGTTGGTCTACACAGGCACCCAAATAGAGGTTGAAAGAAAGGCAATAGGCATTTGGACAGAAAACAAAACATTTAGTGTAATGAATAGTCATGCCCACTCAGCAACCGGGCAGAGAACCCCTTGCTAAAAATTTTGAAGCCCACCCCTGCCCACATCCCTCTGCTATCCATGTACAAATGGGCTTTGCAGTTAGGAATTCTTCTGAAAATAGTTTGATTTCTAGAGTAAGTTACGCAAAGAGACAAATCACACCTGTGCTTTTAAAAACCATGACAGTGTAATTACTGACGTTCAGAGAAGGGAGGGTTTCTGTTTGCCTGCGCTTTCCTTTTAAAAACAGGAAATAAATTCAGCCTGAACATAATAAGGAAGATTATCTTCTGATTTGAGATTCAGTAGCATTGAGGGGAGGTTGTGCAGAAGCTGAGTGCCTGGAAGGTAAGTGGTTTGTCAAGCCTATTTATGTGGCCTTCGAGATCTCCCTTGGCTGAGCTCCACAATCTACATCTGGGAAATGTTTGGTTTCGTTTCAAGCTTTCATTGGTCGCTTTTAGTTTCGTTTTATGCTCTCACTGGGCATAATAGAAAGCTATGCAAGGGAGAACATTGTAAATGTGGCTTCGTATGTCGGACGCCTTTTCTATTGCATCCAGGTCAGGCTATTGAATGGGTATGTATGTTAATTTGAGATGGTTTGTAGTGAATTGTGCATTTGCTTCTGGGCTGTAAATATTTTAATTATTTTATAATACACTGGGCTTCTTTGCACGTCATGTTATTTCCGTTTATGCTTAATATTAGATACAGCATACTTAAAGTCACTGACATCTTTGTGGAATAATTTCATAAACTGTGAAACCGATTGTTTTAGGAGGTATGGTGACATTGGGTTTGGGATGCTGCTAAGAGAATATTTGGAAAAACCTGAATGTAATATTCTGATATTAAGGAGTGGATTCAAAGGATGTATAATTTATGTAGTTCAAAAAGGAAATGTTATCTATTGGTCAAAAAAGGATGTAGTATGTTTTCCTTTTACATAGATGGTTTTTTACAATAATTGAGTATTACCATTTTTTCTTTAATTTCAATATTTTTAAATATTTAATGGATATGTGATATGTATTGATAGTTTGTTATTCCTTTTTGTTGTTTATTTTCAGATAGATAGATAAGATAGATAGATAGATAGATAGATAGATAGATAGATAGATAGATAGATAGATAGATAGATAGATAGGTAGATAGATAGATATAGATATAGATATATCAATAGATAACACTATATATATAGAGAGAGGCAGAATGTGTATGTAGTATGTGTGTTTCTCTTCCCCCTCCATGTTTATTTTCCCCCTATAAAACATATATATATATACTGTAAATCTTTATTAAGGTCTCTGACCAATCTGTGTGTGTGTGTGTGTGTGTGTGTGTGTGTGCGCACACATGAAATAAAATTTTGATTTCAAGAAGCATTATATAAACTTTTCCAAAGCGAAATTAGTTGCTAATATCATTTTTGTTGGTAAGCATGTTCCCCCAAAATGCTCAGAATAGGGGGAGGAGGGATAGAGTATTTGGAGAATTGGAGAATTTTTTAATTAAAGCCATACCCACCATGACAACCGTTCTTTTGAATGGACAAGGTTTTTCATTACAATCTTTTTTTGTTGTAAGAGCACCCCAAATATACTTTCAAATTTCCAGAGAGTTAGCTTCATTGTATATGATGTATAACTGATATTGTTGATATATACAGAATGCTTTTGGCTTTCTGATGAATAGTTCATGGATACTTTCCCTGTCAGTCCCAAACCCTTTAAAATTGACTTCCAAGGCATTGATAACACAAGGCAACACACAAACTCTTCGACATACAACCACAGTGAAGACCAAATTTTCTGTTGCTAAGCGAAACATTTGTTAAGTGATTTTTGCTCCATTTTACAACCTTTCTTGCCACCTTTGTTAAGTGAATCACTGCAGTTAGTTTGTTAGTTTAGTTTTTTTTGTTAGTTTCCTTTATTTGGATGCCGCCCTTTTCCCTAGGGGGACTCAGGGCGGCTCACAATTCAAAAAGGGGGGGGGAGACAAACAGTAGACAATACAACATGTTAAAAAAAAGAGCACAACAGTCACACAGTTCGGGTGGGGCTACAATCTTAGCCCCAGGCCAGCAGGGACAGCCAGATCTTTAAAGCGGCGCGGAAGGACTGGAGGGTGGTTAGTAACAGGGTTACTAACTAAGTTAGTAACAGGGTTGCGAAGTGTATCTGGCTTTCCTGTTACTTTTGCTTGTCAGAGTGTTGCAAATCTGGGGCATTGCAACAAACATAGAAATATGAGTTACTGAATTTTTCGGAGTATAAGATACACCGGAGTATAAAACACACCAAGATTTTGAAGAGGCAATTTTTTAAAAAAAAAAAATTTGCACTCTGCAAACCTCCCAAAAACGGCCCGTTTTTCATGAAAACAGCCCCCCCCTTTTTTTTAAGGGGCAAGGATAAGCTTTAGAAGGCTTGTAGACTGCTCTTGGGGGGTGGGCCCCCCCAAAACGAGCAAAAAATGGCCTGTTTTTTGCAAAAAAGGGTCCATTTTTGTCAAAAAAAGGTGGGGGGCAAAATTGAACAAAAAATAGCCCATTTTTTGCTCATTTCTGCCCTCCCTAGCCCCCAGGAGCACTCTGGAAGCTTCCTAAAGGGGTTCCACCACAAAACCGCGGATGACAAAATCGCGGTCGACGAAAGCGCGTATGTGACGTCATCACAGCGCGACGAAAAAGATCGAAAAATGTAAAAATAAAGCGAAAACCTTACCCTAACCCCCCCAAACCTAACCCTAAACCTAACCCTAAACCTAACCCTAAACCTAACCCTAAACCTAACCCTTAACCTAACGAAAAACCTAACGCTAACCCTTAACCTAACGCTAAACGTAACACTAACGCTCTAAACCTAACCCTAACCCTTAACCTAACCCTAACCCTAACCCTAACCCTAACCCTTAACCTAACCCTTACCTTTATGTGAATCGGCTTGCTGTAATTTAATTTTTATTTCAATTTTTCCAATCTTTTTCGTCGCGTTGTGATGACGTCACATACGCGATTTCGTCGACCGCGCTTTTGTGGAACGCGGTTTTGACGGGTCACGCCTAAAGGCTCTGCACCACCATTTTGGTGAAGGGGCTGGGGTTTTGTGAGGACAAAAATGCTGTATTCCGTGTATAAGACGCACCCAGATTTTCAGCCTCTTTTCTGAGGGAAAAAGGTTTGTCTTATACTCCGAAAAATACAGTAGTTGGCAAGCGTTTGAATTTTGTTCCTGCGACCATGGGATGCTGCAATGGTTGTAAGTGCATGAAAGGGTCACAAGTCACTTCTTTCAGGGCTGTTATAACTTTGAATGGTCCCGAACGAACTGTTGTAAGTTGCGGACTGCCTGTACAGAAAGCGGGAAAATATAGACATGAATGCGTAATTTAGTAAAGTAAAAGAAAGTGAAACTAGATGGCAAGGTTTTCAAAACCAAATATGTTATCAAATAATAGGCTATTTTTGTAAAAGGGTGCTCCGTTTTCTAGAATTAGTTTCTAACAGTTCTAGACCGCCTGTCTACAGTATGGTGTTTTCTAGCTGGAGTTTGATTTCTATTGTCACTAGCCAGAATTTGACAAATTATGGGAGGTGGTCCCACTAACTGAAAGGAAACTAGACTGGAGTTGAACAATAGTTACACAGGTGTTAGTCCCGCCTGTATTTTTCACCTTGTCTTCATCATATTTTTAATTCTTTAGTTCCCATGGATGTTTAATGTTGCCTTCTTCTTATCCTTGTAAAATCTCTTCCCTTCTTCTGTTTTTTTAATGTCCTTGATTCTGCCCTTCTTTTCACCACAGGGTTTATATAATTGAAAATGGCTTTTTCAAAGAGATAAAATTTGGAAATTTGAGTTTATTTGGGTGCTCTTACAAAAAAAAATTGCAATTAAAAACCTTGTCCATTCAACAGAACAGTTGTCATGGTGGGTGTGCTGTCCCAACAGTATATAGCTAATGTAGGAATTAAGAACTGTCTCCTTTAAGAAACTACCTTATGGGAAATGTAGGCAGAACTGCCTTGTGGGAAATGTAGTTCCATAATATGTGACCACATCTGTATTCCCTGATTGGGTAGTGTGGTATTCTGCCTGGGAAAAGTGATTTATTACTGTTGTAGAAAATGAGACAAGACCAGCTCTTTGTCAAAGGGAAAGGTTTATTTGCGCAAAGGTTCAGGAGCAAAACCTGAACCCCGAATGGCAGTTCTGTACAGTCTTTTATACTCTTTGACAACTTATTGATCATCCCCAAATACCTGGCCTTCCTGTGTCACGTAGACCCCTTTCCTGTGTCATGTAGACCTCTACACAATCTCCCAAAACAGCGACATGACATTCATTACTCATTTACCTCCCCACAGGGGGTATTGGTACAAATATCCTGTTTCATTTGTTTTAGTTGGGGGAAGCAAACAGAACAACTAATCTTAAGAGTAATCATTCCTTTATCCCATTCCACATGGTAAAGAAACTTTTAATACCCAAAGAATCTGTCTAGTTGTCAAATTCTCTTTTATTACCAGTCTCTCTCTGAATTGCCCCTCATTCCCCTCCTCTCTGCTCATCAAGAGAAATAGAAAACCATAGACCTTTTACACTACGGGAGGGACAGTTCATGGAAAGTCAGAAGTATCTTAACACTGAACCGTAAGTTTTGCCATTAAGAATGCCTGATAATAAACTTGATCGAAAGAAGCATGGAGTTTAACTGCATGCCCCGAGCCATCTGCATCGCTGGGGCAGAACAGTGGGCGTGGCTTTAATTAAAAGGCAAATTAACCAATTTTGTTGTATACATGATGAACAATGACGATAAAGGCTATACTACAAGATGTGGCAGACAAATTAAGTTAGAAGATTGGGCTGAATTGGTTTGGCTCTTGCACACCTTCATTATTATTTTTTCCATTTCCTTTTTTTTATTACAGTTCTGGTTTTCTAGACGTACTCAATGGAACTGCGTGATTATCAGTGGGAGGTCATTGGGCCAGCTTTGGAAGGAAAGAATATCATCATATGCCTGCCAACGGGCGCTGGAAAGACCCGAGCAGCTGTGTATGTTTGCAAGAAGCACTTGGAGAGTCACGATAAGAACAAGGTGGTTGTGTTAGTCAACACAGTAAGTACCAGTAGATAGAGGATGGTGGAAGATCGTTTTTCAAAATCCATGGCTCCTTCGATTACAAATAGCTCAGAGATCAAGCACTTTGGACTTCAAACAAGTCCACCTCTGTTAATTATAAAAGCACCCCCTTTTCCAGATTTCTGCACAAGTTAAAACTAAAGAACAGCTTTTTTTTTTCCTTCAGGCACACGGAAGTCTGAAGAAAATGAATTGCTTTAACAGAAAAGAGTTGTGCTGTTTCCTGTTCAAAAACGCCTCTTCCAAAACATTTTGGAAACGTACACAGCCTAATGTTTTATCCAGAGGTGATATTCAGACGATTCAGACGGTTCTCCTGAACCGACAGTGTAAATCATGGGTGGGCCACCCCCGTCCCCCCCCCTACTCTATGCCATCCTATTTAGGCACTTTTATTATTATTGAAAAGTTTTAATAAGTTTTACAAATATTTCCCCTTCCCTCCCCCCACCCCAACCCTCCCCCCTCCAACCCTCCCTCCCCCCAACTTCCCAGAGCAAAATACAGGGTATAAACATTTAACAATCATACACTAACATAAGCTAACTATAGCATCCTACCTCCCTCTTGTACTTTAACTCCCCTTTTATTAAACTAAATGTAGATAAATTATAACATTCCTTGTTCATTCATAAGCTAATTGAAATTTCTTAGTACGATATTTATTTTGAATGTAATCAATCCATCTTCTCAATTCCAACTTATATTTCTCATCTGAATGGTCCTTTAAATATGCTGAGATTTTGGCCATCTCTGCTAAATTTACTACTTTTAATGTCCGTTCTTGAATAGTAGGCAATTCTTCCTTCTTCCAGTACTGCGCCACCAACAATCTTGCTGCCGTTATTAAGTTCAGAATCAAATTAGTCTCTATAACGTTTTTGAGGCTGGGCGCATGCATGGAAGGTGTGCACGAGAGCAAAGCACATGCATGGAAGACCGGTTTTCTGCGCACGCGAAGCAGGCAGGCGTGCAGCAAACTGGTGGTAACAAAATGTGAAACCCAGCACTGGCTTTATTCCCTGGGGAATGTTTCACTACAGCTACTTTGTCCTGGCAGGTGCCTCTACTTGACCAACATCTGAAGAATGAGTTCAGTGTCTTGCAAAATCAATTCCAAATTACATCTGTTTGTGGTGATAGTTTCCAGAAGCTATTCTTCTCAGATGTGGTAAAGACCTACGATCTGATAATCTGCACAGCCCAAATCTTCTATAATGCCCTCACCAATCAAGAAGAGGAAATGCATGTGGAACTGACTGGTGAGTAGCCAATGGTAAAGGAAGGGGAAGGGTACTGTGGTACACAGAAATATAATATCTGCCATAGCCTGGAGTTCGATTCTGATGTGGCCCAACTTGGCTTTCCAACTTTCTGAGGCTGGTAAAATGAAGATCCAGATTGTTGAGGGCATATGCTGACTTTTTTAGCACCCAGAGAGTGCTATAAAGCTCTATGGAGCAATATATAAATCTAAGTGCTATTGCTTTGCTGTCATGTGACTCGTTATAACAATTTCGGTCATTGTTTTGAGCGAAATATATTTAATCAAAATATATTTAATCATTTAATATAACAACCTATCAAAATATGCTCTCTTGTAATTGCATCATAATTAAATACAAGCTGCATTCTACTGAATCATTTTTAAGACCTATCTACTCTAAAGGTTAAGGTTCCCCTCACACATATGTCGTTCAGTGATGGGTTCCAGATCCCGATCCAACCGGTACGGTTGGAACGGGCCCGGCATCATCCACATGGATGCGCGCAGCGCGTGCACACACACACAGCATGCGCATGCGTCTTACTGTTCAGTGATGCCTCCACGATGCTCCAGCTGCTCAGCGGAGTGTCGTGCAAGTGCTGTATGCACCGTGTGCGGAAGCACCGAAGACTTTAAAGACAGGTAAGGAGCACAGGCGGGGGGGGCGCTCTGGAGCACTGTACCAGAACGGTATCCAGTGCTCCAGGCAGGCTCCAGTAAGCCCGTACCAGGGCGTACCTCCTGCAACCCACCACTGATGTCGTTCCTGCCTCTAGAGGCCGGTGCTCATCTCCGTTTCAAAACCGAAGAGTCAGTGCTGTCCAAAGACGTCTTCGTGGTCATGTGGTCAGCATGATTAAATGCCAAATGCTTTCTTGCTGATAATCAGTCCCAAAAGGCAGAAGCTATCTCCCTTTTCAGTATCAATTACAAAACTAGTTGCTGTTCCAGTCGTCATTAATTTGACCTTCTTTGTGTTTTAGTCCCAGTTTTTTTTACTGTGCACCTTGACTTTTATTACTTTAGCCTCCAGATCATTTCCATTTTCAGCTGTTAAACTGTGTTCAATATAAGCACAAGTTGTTGTTTCCATCCCATTTTAAAACCATGCTCTTCCAATCCAGCTTTTCCTCAATGCATATTCGGCATACAGTTTGATCCTAGGTGGATCCAGAGTTCGATCCTAGATAGTGGCAGATATTTCCCTCTCTGGGCACGATTAGAATATATCTGAGTGAATATAATTCCTCATTGGCAACAGGAAGGCATCTGGTCAGTAAACATTCAGCTCCATTCAGTTGCCCAGACTCCACCCCGCAAGGGATTATGGGGTCATTAAAAGGAGATGATATTCAGCATGCAGTTTGAATAAATAGGAGAGATTATAAAGCCTTGTCCCACATCTTGCTGCCTATTTTTTCACCAGGTACCACAATGATTGAGGCTTCCTATCCTATGTATAGGTTTCACATAAGCACAAAGAAATAACAATAGCAACAGCACTTAGACTTACAGTATTTTTCGGAGTATAAGACACACCTTTTTCCCCTCAAAAAAGAAGGTGAAAATCTGGGTGCGTCTTATACACTGAATACAGCATTTTTGGCCTCCCGAAATCCCGCCCCCTTTGCAAAAATGGCCGTGCATAGCCTTTAGGAGGCTTCCTGAGTGCTTCTGGGGGCTGGGGAGGGCAAACTTGAGTGAAAAACAGGCCATTTTTTGCTCATTTTGGGGAGGCACCCCCCAGGAGCATTCTACAAGCCTCCTAAAGGCTATGCATGCCCTTTTGACAAAAAATGAGGCCATTTTTGTGAAAAACAGGCCTTTTTGGGAGGTCTGCCGAGTGCAAAAACTTTTTTTTTTATTTGCCTTTTCAAAATCTTGGTGCGTGTTACACTCCAGTGTGTCTTATACTCTAAAAAATACGGTAATATACCACTCTGTGGTGCTTTACAGAACTCTCTGAGCAGTTTGTTCTGGGATTACTGTTTTTCTAAGCCCTGTTCATAGGTTGACATGATTGACACATCCAAAGGCCCTTCTACAATCAATGGAGGACATGTTTACTTCGTTGTCGTATTTCGCAATTATCCTGCCCATGTGTCAGCATTAATATCTCTTGCTATTTAGTTTTTTCTAAAGCCAGTTTGAATATGTGGTACCGGTAGTCCTCAATTGACCACAATGAAGCCTGAAATGTACGTTTGTTAAGTGAAAAAATTGTTAAGTAAATTTGTCCCATTTCACGACATTTTTTGCCACATTTGTTAAGTGAATCACTGCAGTTGTTAAATTAGTAACATGGTTGTTAAATGAATCTGGGTTCCCCATTGACTTTGCTTGTCAGAAGGTCACAAACTGACTCTTGAACACTGCAGCTGTCATAAATGCGTCAGTTGTCAATCATCTGAATGTAAATCATGTGACCATGGGGATGCTGCAATGGTCATAAGTGTGAAAAATCGTGATTATTTCGGTGCCACTGTAACTTTGAACGGTTACTAAATGAACTGTTGTAAGTCAAGGACTATCTGTATCTTCCTTTCCATGTTGGGCTTTAATTTGCCATATAAATAAATGATGCATCAAAACCACCATTTCAAGATCTCCATGCAGTAGATTATGTGTGCTACAGGCCAAATTTATGCCTTGATATACACTATCGACCCAAATTATGTAGAGGTAGTCCTCAACTTACAACCACAATAGAGGCCAACATTTTTTTTTTATAAGTGAAACAGTTGTTAGGTGAGTTTTATCCCATTTTATGACTTTTCTTGCTACACTTGTTGATTTCTGCAGTTGTTAAATTTGTAACATGGTTGTTAAGTGAATCTGACTTCCACATTGACTTGCTTATCAGAAAAGATGATTCCAGGACCCTGGGAAACTGCAACCGTCATAGATAGGAGTCAATTGCTAAGCATCTGAATTTTGATCAGGTGACCCTAGGGATGCTGCAATGGTCATCAATGTGACAAAGGTCCTAAATCACTTTTTTTTAATGGTCGCTAAATGAGTTTTTGCATGTCAAGGACTACCTGTATTCTCCAGTCCAACAGATATTCCCGAATAAGGACATTCCATTCCCACAAGCAGTCTATTAAAAGAAGAAGGCACTATAATGAGCACAAAAGCTGATGACCATTTTCTATATGTTGTGCAGATTTCTCTCTGTTGGTGATTGATGAGTGTCACCACACTCACAAAGGAACTGTTTATAACAAGATTATGGAGAACTACTTGGACTACAAGTTGAAAGGCCAACAGGGTTTACCTCAGATTTTGGGACTCACCGCCTCTCTGGGTACTGGAAGTTCAAATACTGTGGAAGCAGCTAAAGCCCACATCCTGGAGGTGAGTCTGATGGAAGACATTTGGCTCAGATATTGGAAGTTTTCTGGGTTCTTCTCTCTCTCTCTCCTTCTCCCTCTCCCCCCCTCTCTCTCCCGCCCTCACTCACTCTCTCTCTCTCTCTCTGCATAATCATAAGTTTGGAGGTTGCTCTGCATTGCAAATACAGTTCTCTTTCATACGGATACTGGGATTTTCAAACAGCATGCCATGTTTCCCTGAAAATAAGACCTGGCCTGAAAATAAGACCTACTTATTGTCTACTGTGCCCAGTATAAACCCTATATCGCCGACAGAGGGTATCCATTTTTGCTGGCAGAGGCAGAGGGTTGCAGGAGGTCATCCCAGCCAAAAATGGAGCTTGGGAGGGCCACGGGCAGCGCTCCCGAGCTCCGTTTTTACTGGCAGAGGGTTGCAGGAAGCCGTCTCAGCCAAAAACAGAGCTCAGGAGCCCGTTTTCGATGGCAGAGTGCTTGGGCCACCACAGGCGCCGCCGACACAAGTCATGTCAATCTAACCACGCCCTTCCCTGCCCCCCCCCAACCAGGTCAAACACAACCCTGATGCGGCCCTTAATGAAATCGAGTTTGACAACCCTGACTTAAAGGCATTCCAACTGGCATTTGGCCTAAGCCTATTTCCTGAAGTAGTCACACAGCTGTGATCATTCTTTCCAGATCTGCGCTAACCTAGACGCCGAAAGAATTATGTCAATCGATAAACAGAATCCCTCTCTTGATGATCATGTTCCATGTCCTAAGAAACAATACGATCTGACGGAACCAAGGCTTCAGGTAAGATCACCAGGAATCTCTTAAGGAACTGTTGGGGGGGGGGGGAAATGAATGAGCCAGTGTAGATGAGAAGGTTAACATTTCTCCCACTCCACCTTTCTCATTTTATCATCTCCAGGACCCATTTGGAGAAAAGCTCAGGGAAATAATGACCCAGATTTATACTTACCTAAATGTTTCTGACATTACTGCGAACTTTGGTACCAAGGGCTTTGAGCAGCAAATTGTGGAGCTTGAAATGAAAGGTGAGTATCCCATAGGAGGCTTTGTAATAAAGGTAGTCCTCGACTTACAACAGTTCATTTAGTGACTGTGCGAAGTTACAATGGCACTGAAAAGAGTGACTTGTGACCAGTTTTCACATGACCATTGCAGCGTCCCCATGGTCATGTGATCAAAATTTAGATGCTTGGCAACTGACTCATATTTATGATCGTTGCAATGTCCTGGGCTGTGTGTATGTCATCACTTTTTGCAACATTCTGACAAACAAAGTCATTGGGGAAGCCAAATTCACTTAACAATCATGTGATTCAGGTGTAGTGATTCACTTAACAACTCTGGCAAGAAAACTCACTTAACAAATATCTCACTTAGTAACAGAAATTGTGGGCTGAACTGTGGTTGCAGGTTGCGGATTTAAGTGAATACATAGATTTGGAAGAAAGAAAGAAATGTTCAGAGACAGATTTAATATCTTATTGATTTTTCCACCTCCAGCCCTATGTTAGCTGTGCTACCTAGAGCAGTGTTTCTCAACCTTGGCAACTTGAAGATGTCCGGACTTGAAGAATTCTGGGAGTTGAAGTCCGGACATCTTCAAGTTGCCAAGGTTGAGAAACACTGACCTAGAGTACATGTGTGTCAACTGTCCAATCAGTGAACCCAAGCAAGGAAACACTCTTGAGAAAATTGAATCCTCAAAAGTAAAACTTTATTGGATACACCATGTTGGTACTGAAGAAACAAAACCAGCTCTGGTTTCCCGCACAAATGCTTGCACAGTTAAACAATACTTTCTTCTTCTCCCCATCCCTGAATGATCACGTTGTCCAATTATGAGGCATTCTTTTGTTATGGGAAAAGTCCATCTCTTTCTCAAGCACCTGCAGAGGCGACCTTGATGGCTTCCATGCTCTCAGGATCTCTGCATACATACTCCATCTTCCATTTCCCCTTTCCCTCCCCCCAGTTCATTGGCAAGTTGGAAAGCGTTAAGGTTTGAAAGAAGCAAAGCGATTCAGTCTTAACAATGTGAGTGCAAGCTTACATAAAATAAATTAGCTATGGCTTCTTGGGTTATGTTTCCCCCCACCTCTGGCTAATGCGCTGCAATGAACTACAGCTGCAGAGAGAAAATTACAGCCTCATCTATTCAACTTTTAGTCTAGAAACCTTGTTTTTTACCAACTCTAAAACAAAAGAACAGAACAAGCAAAAATGTTATAGATGAGATGGGCTGAAACAGATCAATGGAAAGATAATGTGACAGACTATTATCATGACATTTGCTCTCTTTGTGGTATTAAGGAGCAAAAGAATGTTGCCAAAAAACTCGAGTTTGTGCCCTGCATCTTCGGAAATACAATGACGCCCTGCTGACCAATGAAACGGTGCGCATGATCGATGCCTTCAATATACTGGATGAGTTTTACCTAGTAGAACGTGCTACTAAGAAACTAATAAAAAAAAGCGAGCAATATCTTTTCCAGCTCTTTGATGGTAAGTGTCTGTCAGTAATGGAAATGCTAGAGAAAAAGAAGGGATGGGGTAGCTTCACACTGGTGGAGGTGATGGTGTCATTTTTTTGATTCAGAGTGAATTCCTAGATATCTGTTTGTCCCTTGGGTGAAAAATAACAATGTGGTTGCCAGAAAATTCATAGACTTATAGAACTAGAAGGAGCATCTTTTTAATTCAATCTGCCATGTATTTTGAAAGCCAGGAAAGTATACAGAGTAGTCTGACTGCCAGCAGTTGCTAGTTCGTTTAGGGTTAGGTTTAAGTTTAGTTTAGTTCACTTCAGTTGTTTTGTTTTAATTCACGCTGTTGCACAATCCAGGGTGCATCACGAAAAGGCTTTATAAATACAGTGGTGGCTCAGTGGCTAAAACGCTGAGCTTCTCAATCAGAAAAGTTGGCAGTTCAGAGGTTCGAATCCCTAGCACCGCATAATGGAGTGAGCTCCTGTTACTTGTCCCAGCTTCTGCCAACCTAGCAGTTTGAAAGCACATAAAAATGCTAGTAGGAAAATAGGAGCTACCTTTGCTGAGAAGGTAACAGTGTTCTGTGCGTCTTTGGTGTTTAGTCATGCTGGCCACATGACCACGAAGATGTCTTCAGACAGTGCTGGCTCTTCGGCTTTGAAACAGAGATGAGCACCACCCCCTAGAGTCAGGAACGAGTAGCACATATGTGCGAGGGGAACTTTTACTCACACACACATATACACACAGAACGTTGCTGCACTTCAGTGGTTAGATGGCCTACACAAAGATATTTGAACATAAGATTTTTAAAACATTTATATTTTATTGGGTTCTATTAATCTAGTTGAAATGTTAATTTATATTGCTAGTCCAGGACGCTAAATAAATAAATTCAGTCTTCTACTCATGCAAAAAGCCAAATGAGAAGATCCTCAAAGCCTTTGCATCCAACAAAGTAAAGTTAGCAATAGCAATAGCAATAGCAATAGCAGTTAGACTTATATACCGCTTCACAGGGTTTGTCCTCCTGTGTTGTGCCAAACATCTTCAAGGGAAAACCAGAAAGTCCAGCTGTCTCTTGAGAAAGCGCCTTTGGGTTTGCCATCTTGAGTTACACGTAAAAAAGAAAAAAAAAGGCAGGATAAAAATCAGCCCTTTGCTCCACTCTGTTACTTGGCCTTTGTCAGAATAAGAAAAGGCTGAATAAATAGGAAACGCTACATGCTACAGGGTTGATAAGGTCAATGGGTTATGATGAGATATAAATCCATTTGATTTATGAAGTTCCTCTTTGTGAAGGGCTAATGATGACACATCAATGCAACACGTTGGTTTGGAATCACACTTCAGAAAACAACAACAACCCCCCTTTTTCCCCTCCATAGAAGAGCCACTTGAAAATGGTGTTGAGTGGTTTATTAAGGCATACTCTAAAAATGAAAACTGATTTTATTGCATTAATTCCAATTGTAATATTTATGTGCAATTCAATTAAACTGCGTCACTATAACTACGCTCTAACATTTTGTTGCATTAAAAAATTGAATTTGGTAACACTTGTTGGAAGCTTTTGAGGTCACATCTAGCCTGTGATCCTCAGACTATTCCCTTCTGTTTTAGCAATAGCAATAGCAGTTAGACTTATATACAGCTTCATAGGGCTTTCAGCCCTCTCTAAGCGGTTTACAGAGTCAGCATATTGCCCCCAACAATCCGGGTCCTCATTTTACCCACCTCGGAAGGATGGCAGGCTGAGTCAACCTTGAGCCAGTGAGATTTGAACAGCCGAAGTGCAGAACTGCAGTCAGCTGAAGTAGCCTGCAGTGCTGCATTTAACCACTGTGCCACTTCGGCTCCTTTGAAGAGACATAGGATGAAACCTTGAGACCACGATGGCACACGCAGCCATATCTGCCAGCACGTGAGCTGTCAGCTCCAGTGCACATGTGTGCGCCGGCCAGCTGATTTTTGGCCTTCCAGAGGACCAGATGTGGCCATTTTCATCCTCCCCAGGTTTTAGAAAAGCCTCTGGAGCCTGGGAAGGGCGAAAAACGGGCCCGACATGCCTACTGGATGTTCAAACTTCCAGTAAGTCCGTTGGGCCTGGTTTTTGCCCTCCTGAGGCTCCGGAGGCTTTTCTAAAGTCTGTGGAGGATGAAAACATCCTGGAGGATGTGCAGCAGCTGCCAAAAAAGCCAACACAGTTCTAGGCTGCATAAACAGAGGGATAGAATCAAGATCACGTGAAGTGTTAATACCACTTTAAAATGCCTTGCTAAGGCCACACTTGGAATATTGCATTCAGTTTTGGTCGCCACGATGTAGAAAAGATGTGGAGACTCTAGAAAGAGTGCAGAGAAGAGCAACAAAGATGATTAGGAGGCTGGAGGCTAAAACATATGAAGAATGGTTGCAGGAACTGGGGATGTCTAGTTTAATGAAAAGAAGGACTAGGGGAGACATGATAGCAGTGTTCCAATATCTCAGGAGTTGCCACAAAGAAGAGGGAGTCAAACTATTCTCCAAAGCACCTGAGGGTAGAACAAGAAGCAATGGGTGGAAACTAATCAAGGAGAGAAGCAACTTAGAACTGAGGAGAAATTTCCCGACAGTTAGAACATTTAATCAGTGGAACCGTTTGCCTCCAGAAGTTGTGAATGCCCCAACCCTGGAAGTCTTTAAGAAGATGTTGGATAGCCATTTGTCTGAAACAGTATAAGGTTTCCTGCCTACGCAGGGGGTTGGACTAGAAGACCTCCAAGATCCCTTCCAACTCTGCTATTGTATTGTATTGTACTGTATTGTATTAAAACAGCTTCCCCCAGCCCCCCCTCCCCCAAGGAAATACCAACTTCAGCTTGGAGGCGAGCAGTGCAGCACACTGAGGGGGACAGGTTGTTGTGCGCACATAGGCATGTGGGGGTGTGCTGTGCATTATGGGTGCCAGCATTTGTGTGCGCTACTGTTCTAGCACATGCATGCGCTATTGCGCCCGTGCGCTCGCATTATTGGCACCCAGCAACAAAAAGATTAGCCGTCACTGCCTTAAGAGATAACATTAAGAGATAAGAGCATCTTCCACAACTTGTGGACTTCCAGATACACTAAACACGCTAGTTGGAAGTATTAGTACTGTAATCAGTTTTGGGGAAATTAAATAAAATAAGAATGAACAATAATGGAAAGACAAGGCAGAGGAGAAGAATAAATGTGGGTCACGCCACTAAAAAACTCAAAGGAACTTTTCATTGCTGGAACTGCTTGCAATTTAATTATGGGCAGCCCTCAACTTACAACCATTTGTTTAGTGACTGTTCAAAGTTAAAAGGACATTGGGAAAAGTAACTTATGACCGGTCTGTCATAGCATCCCCACTGTCATGTACTGTATTTCTCGGAGTATAAGACGCACTGGAGTATAAGATGCACCAAGATTTTGAAGAGGTAAATTTTTTTAAAACGTTTTTGCACTCTGCAGGCCTCCCAAACCCTCTGCACACATCGTTTTTTGTGAAAAACGGGCCACGCAGAAAGTTTGAGAGGCCTGCAAAGTGATCCTAGAGGCAGGGAGGGGCAAAAAATGGTCAGTTTTTCATGAAAACGGGCCCGTGTTTTGCCAAAAACAGGACATGCATAGGCTTTGGGAGCCTTGTAGAGTACTCCTGGGGGCTGGGGGGCAAAAACACCCTATTTTTCACTCATTTTTGCCTTCCCCAGCCCCGAGGAACACTTTGCAGGCTTACCAAAGCCTCTGCAGGTCCATTTTTGTGAAGGGGGTGGGGTTTGGGGAGGCCAAAAATGCTGTATTCGATATATAAGGCACACCCATATTTTCTCCCACTTGGCAACTGGCATGTATTTACAACAGTGGCAGTGTTCTGGCGGGTCTTATGATCACCTTTGGTGAGCTTTCCAGCCAGCTTCCAATAAGATTGATTCTTCTCAATGGGAGAAGCCGGATTTGCTACTTATCACCTACAGTAATTCACTTAACAACTGTGGCAGAAAGGTCATAAAATAGGATACGAAACAGAACTACTTTGCTTAGACCTTCTGGTTCCAGTTGTGGTTATAAGTCAAGGACTCTCTGTAGTGGCAATTTACTGTCATATACTCTACTGCACTCTATATTAGCAATAGCAATAGCAGTTAGACTTACCGTATATACTCGAGTATAGGCCGACCCGAATATAAGCCGAGGCACCTAATTTTACCACAAAAAACTGGAAAAGTTATTGACTCGAGTATAAGCCTAGGGTGGGAAATGCAGCAGCTACCGGTAAATTTCAAAAATAAAAATAGATACCAATAATGTTTTTGAATATTTATTTCAAAGAAAAACAGTAAACTAGCGGTGTATTCAATGAAATACTTCACTCACCTCATGATGCTGATGTCCCGCTGTGATGATGATGTCCCGTGCAGCCGCGGGAGCGATGTCCCGCCTCCTATTACACACGGCACAGTGATTCCTATCATTGGATCACTGTACCAGAGGAGGTGGGACATCGCTATGTGGCTGCTTGCCATAACAAGGAGGAGGTGGGACATCGTTGCAGAGCGGCAGGAGGGGGAGGAAGGGGAATCGTAAGACAGCCCTGCATTACATTAGAACGTGAGGCGGGGGGATGGTGCGGTGCGCGCTGCGCGGCAAACTGACACAGAGGGAGGGGAAACTCACAGGGGCACTGGGCCATTCACGAGTGTCACCCAGCGGCATGGCCCCGCCCCTTTTTCTCCTCCATTTCGGGCAAATTTTTCACTGACTCGAGTATAAGCCGAGGCGGCTTTTTTCAGCCCAAAAAGTGGGCTGAAAAACTAGGCTTATACTCGAGTATATACAGTATATACCGCTTCATAGGGCTTTCAGCCCTCTCTAAGCGGTTTACAGAGTCAGCATATTGCCCCCAACAACAATCCAGGTCCTCATTTCACCCACCTCGGAAGGATGGAAGGCTGAGTCAACCCTGAGCTAGTGAGATTAGAACCACTGAACTGCTGAACTAGCAGTCAGCTGAAGTGGCCTGCAGTACTGCACTCTAGCCACTGCGCCACCTCGGCTCTAAAATTATTAATATTAGGTTATGTATTTTGTTATTGCTGTCCGTGTGGTTTCAATTTTCTTATTCACTGCTATCTACATTAATCTTTTGGGTTAAATGCTAACTGAGATATAGGATCAGGAGTTATTATAGATTCGTGTCAGATTCAGGGATGATTCTCCTGCTGCTCATCCTTATTTGAGACCACACCATGCCTTTGGTTTATAGAGAACAGGTTGACTCTCTTGGGCCTTGCTAAAGACAGTCGCTATGAGAATCCCAAACTTGGCAAGCTGCAACAAGTCCTGCAAGACCAGTTCCAAGAACTGAAGAGCTCACGGGGCATTGTGTTCATCTGGACACGCCAGAGTGCCCATTCTCTACAGGAGTGGGTCCTGGGTAACCAGGCTTTGCGTGCACTTGGGATCAAGTCCGATGTTCTGACGGGAGCTGGTTCCAGCAGTCAGACAAAGCACATGACGCAGGTAAGTCTCCCCCCAAAAAATGTGGAAAAGCCTCTATCCCATTCCCAGGTCTACTGTAAGTCTCACTGGAATGAGACCAAGGGTGAAATGCTACCGGTTCGCCCATGCTGGCTCAGGAATGCTGGGAGTTGAAGTTCACGGGTCATAAAGAGGCTACAGTTTCCCACCCCTGAGCTGTAGACTACTTGAATAAAAGTGTTCAAAGGAAGCCCGCTTCTCTCTTCTGGGATTGAGCATCCCAGTTCCACTAGATCAGTGATGGTGAACCTTTTTTGGCTCGCATGCCAAAAGCAGGGGGAGCGCAGGGGGGGTCCTGTACGGGCATGCCACACCCATAATGCGATGTGCACAACCCCAGCGCACATGCACGTTCACCCCCACCCTGCGCACATGCGCATACAAGCTTCCCCCCCCATTTTTGGCATACTTTTTTTGCCCTCCCCAGGCTCCAGAGGCTTTCTAGGAGCCTGGAGAGGGTGAAAACAGCCTCCCTACCCCTGCCCCCGGAGGCCCCCCGGAGGCCCTCCAGAGGCTTCAGGAACTTCCCTGAAGCCTACGGAGCACAAAAAACCGGCCTACAGGCAAACCGGAAGTTCAGGAACAGACTTCCAGTTTTCTCGTAGGGCCAGTTTTCGCCCTCTGGAGCCTTCAGGGAAGCCTCGTGAAGGCTCCGGAGGGCGAAAACTGGCCCTACGAGCAAACCGGAAGTCAGTTCCTGGTCGAAGGCTGAAGTCAGCTGGTCAGCACGTGCATGCATGTTGGAGCTGACAGGGCAACACCTTGTGTGCCCTAACAAATGGCTCCGCGTGCCACAGGTTCGCCATCACAGTACTAGATGGTAAAAAAAAAGCCTTCTAATTTTGTCTTTGTCTTTCAGCAAGAGCAACAAGATGTTCTCGATCGCTTCCGGAAGGGGCAACTCAACCTTCTTCTTTCCACCAGCGTGGCTGAGGAAGGGCTGGACATCCCTGAGTGTAATATCATAATCCGTTACGGGCTGATGACCAATGAAATTGCCATGATGCAGGTCAGTCAGTTTTGAGAACCTTATTCCAATGCATCCCGACACCTGCAGAAGATGTCTAGAAAGGAAAGGAGGAGTCTTCTTAATGCTGGGTCATTGAGAACAATAATAGCTCAACTGAAGGGTGGTTTTTGACTGATCCATTTATGTTCTTAAGGAGGGGTGTCAAACTCAAGGTCCAGGGGCCGAGGTGGCGCAGTGGTTAAATGCAGCACTGCAGGCTACTTCAGCTGACTGCAGTTCTGCAGTTCAGCTGTTCAAATCTCACCGGCTCAGGGTTGACTCAGCCTTCCATCCTTCCGAGGTGGGTAAAATGAGGACCCGGATTGTTGTTGGGGGCAATATGCTGACTCTGTAAACCGCTTAGAGAGGGCTGAAAGCCCTATGAAGCGGTATATAAGTCTAACTGCTATTGCTATCTAACTGCTATCTGGCCTGCAGGATGCTTAGATCTGGCCCCCGGGCTGGCCTGGGAACAGCACAGGACTAACCTGCGATGCCTCTGCCAGTGAAAATGGAGCTCAGGAGGGATGCACGCAGCCCTCCCCAGCTCCATTTTCACTGACAGAGGGTTGCAGGAGGCCATCGCAGCTGAAAATAGAGCTCCGGAGCCCGTTTTCACTGGCAGAGCGCTCTGGTTACCACAGGTGCCTCCCAACACAAGTGACATCGAGCTGGTCGTGCCCCCCCCCCCAAGGTCAAACACAACCCTGATGCGGCCCTCAATGAAATCGAGTTTGATACCCCTGTTCTTGAACACCAGTGGGCTTTGGAGCCCACTAGTTTGGAGTTGAATACAGGTGAGTGTCTTTGGTGAATGCATTTGGAGATGAATGCAGTTGCTCTTCTTTCTCTTTCTGAAGGCCAGAGGCCGTGCCCGTGCCCCAAACAGCATCTGTTCCATTTTGGCCAAGACCAACAGCAAGGAGGTGGCCCGTGAGAGGCTTAATGAATCTTTGGAGATCCTTATGGAGAGGGCCATAAAATGGGTGCAGGAGATGCCTGAGGAAGAATACCACCAAAAGGTAAAAGAACTTCCTGGAAAGGCCAAGAAAGTGGCCTTTGATATTTAGGCTTTGAGAAAGAATGACAATAAAGTACTAATTTGGTGGGAAACGCAGCAAGCCAGATTTCGACATGTTGTGATAATGTGCTCTTATTTGTTCTTTTGCTGCCACTTTACATCACCAAAGTCGTAACTCATAGTCTCAAATTACAGTCTTCTAAGGGGGAGAAAAAACTTTGAGCTACTGTATTTTTCGGAGTATAAGACGCACCAAGATTTTGAAGAGGTATATTTAAAAAAAAACAGTTTTTGCACTCTGCAGACCTCCCAAACCCTCTGCACGCCTCGTTTTTTGTGAAAGCAGCAATCATTTACCTTCATGTCCCTTGCACACTCTCCTATACCTGGCAGCACCTTGCAAGCTGTCTGGCGCTTGCAATTTCCTGCTGGCTTCCCCATTGATCTTGCTCATTGGAAGCTGGAAGGAAATTGCAATGAGGTCCTTGCTTAACAACCCATGATTTTTGCTTAACAATGGTAACTGGAAGTATTAGTCCTGCCATCACTTAGCAATCTTGGAGACCTGCAGAAGGAAGTCACAATATACCATATATTCATATGGATGGAACACAGATTCTTGATTCTTTCCAATAGATTGCAAAATTGCAGCATGAAAGCATGATCAGCAGGAAATTGCGGGATGTCAAACTTCAGCAGCAGCGCCACCTACACAATCCAGACAGTGTAATTTTCTGTTGCCTAAACTGCAACCTGGCTGTCTGCCATGCCAGTGACCTGCGCAAAATAGAGAATATGCATCACATCAACATTAATTCCAACTTCAGGTGAGGGAAAGTAGAAATGACTAGTTGCTCTATGATTTTGAACTCTATTTATAACATTGAGAAGAGCCAGTGGTGCAGTGGTTAGGATGCAGTATTGCTAATTTTGCCAACTGCCAGGAATTCAATTCCTTCAAGCCTGACCTGCTCAAGAGAAGAGCCGAGGTGGCGCAGTGGTTAGGGTGCAGTACTTCAGGCCACTTCAGCTGACTGTTATCTGCAGTTCAGCGGTTCTAATCTCACTGGCTCAAGGTTGACTCAGCCTTCCATACTTCCAAGGTGGGTGAAATGAGGACCCAGACTGTGGGGGCGATATGCTGACTCTGTAAACTGCTTAGAGAGGGCTGAAAGCCCTATGAAGCGGTATATAAGTCTAACTGCTATTGCTATTGCTAAGGTTGACGCATTAGCAATAGCACTTAAACTTACATACCACTTTACAGTGCTTTACAGCCCTCTCTATGCGGTTTACAGAGTCAACATATTGCCCCCAACAACTTGGGTTCATCGTTTACCAACCTTGGAAGGATGGAAGGCTGAGTCTACCTTGAGCCTGGTGAGATTGAACTGCCAAATTGCAGTCAGCCGGCAGTCAGCAGAACTAGCCTGCAGTACTGCACTCTAACCACTGCGCCACCATGGCTCAACCTTCCATCCTTCCAAGATTGATAAAATTGTTGGGGACCATATGCTGACTCTATAAACCGCCCAGAGATACTCTAAACCACTATGAAATGGTGACTGTGTGTGTATGTATGTATGTGTATGTGTGTATGTGTATGTCTTAAGTGCTAGTTGTATCGGGAAGCATATCTGGCTTTCTCCATTTAAATAGCAAGTTTGTCCCAACTCTGCAGCAGACTTCTTCAAGCTGATGCCCTCCAAATAAATTGTGGAATTATCTCTCATGAATGAGAGCTGAGAGAAATGAGAATTTATATCCAATGTCTGAAGAGCACCAGGATGGAGAAAGCTAGTCCTGTGCTTCTGTTTCAGAAACAACATTTCTTACTTAATGTATAGAGCCATGATGGCGAACATATGGCGTGCGTGCCACAGGTGGCACATGGAGCCCTCTCTGCAGGCACATGAGCCATTGCCCCAGCTCAGTTCCACTGTGTGCACCTACCACCAGCCAGCTGATTTTCAGGTCTCTGCCATGCATGCGTGGAGGGCAGGGCATATGCGGAAGATGCATGTGCAGGGGGCGGGGGGTTCATACGCGTGCACAGGGGGAGGGTAGGCCTCCCACTGCCTGTTTTTAGTCCCAGGAGGCTGCAGGGAGGCCTGCTAGGCCCAAAACGGGGCATGCAGGGGTTGGGCGCACACGTGCAAAGGAAGCATAGGGGGAGTGCATGCATGCGCAGGGGGGCAGGGCACATGGAGGTGGGTATCACACACAGATTGCATTATGGGTTTGGGCACGCGACAACAAAAAGATTAGCCATCGCTGTTATAGAGCAGGGACCAGCAACCTGCAGCTCTGGAGCCACATGCGGCTCTTTCATCCCTCTGCTGCGGCTCCCTGTTGCTTAAAATATGTGTCACATATTTCTGTCACAAGCACCACACATTTTGTGACAAAATCACTATCAGTTTATTGCAAAAGGTAACTTTACCTGGAACAGCTTACATACCTTTAACACAACATCTGCCTATCTCAGGTCTATGAAAATGCCAAATATAGTCTGTACATCTGATTGACTGAGGCCAACTATAATAAATGTTATCGGTATATAAATCCATATGTGTACAGAGACACTACTCTCTCAACCTAGGAAGAGGAAGGTCAGCAAAGAATCCCCCTTCAGGACTGGGCAGCCAAAATTTTAGCAATGGGTTCTCTGCCCAGTTGCTGGGTGGGCATGGCCATGGTGGGCGTGGCCTAGTCGGCCTCCTGCACCATGGCGAGAGTGTGAATGTTTTTGCCTTCCCCAGGCTTGGAGGCTTTCCTCGAGGCTCTGGGGTGTGCATCCCCCAGGCTCCGGAAGCTGTCCTGTTCCCCCCCCTCTCCTCAAGCCTCCACACAGGCCCTGCACTTACCTCGCACCCAAAACAGGCCACGTGGAGGCTCCTGAGAGGGGTGGGGTGGGAGGGGCCAGCCAGGAGTGGGATTTGAGGTTCTCTGAACCGGCCATAACATTTGCTACGGGTTCTCCCAAACCCAGGTCAACCCATAGCAGCTCACCCCTGCCCCTTCCCAAAAACTGTCAGTCAGGGCTTGCTTTTTTCCAAGAATTACACGGCCCACTGCTTTAGGAATGAAAGATTACAGAATGCCCAATTGTTCTCTATGCAGCCTGTATTACACAAAGTCACCCAATTGTGTGACAATTTCCCGCGAATTCAAAGACTGGAAGCCAGGCAGTTCCATCAGTTGTGAGACATGTGGGCAGGTAAGCACAGTTTGAACTCATTTTTTCCCCTAAATATATTTATTTTGCTTGTTTTTGTGAAGAGAGAGATGTTAGAGAGGAGAAAGTGGCAGGCCAGTGGGAAGAACTTGGCAGATGGACTTTGAATTTACTTTTTTAAAAAATCAAACTTATTTCTAAAATCTCAAGTTCAGATTATGTAAATATGCCCATTCCTTAATTAGATCTTAATTTGTTTTATGGCAGACCACAGCCAAGTTTCCCACTGATGATTGTTCCCTTTATTATTGTTGTTGTTTGGGGCTTCTGGAAAGGATCTTGCAGAATGTGTTCATCAAGGACAGGAGTTTAACAGGCTTTATCTGTGTTTATTCATCTGGAAATCAGAGTGTGAAGCCAAAGTTTGTCAAAGGTTTCAGATAACACAGTGGGGACCCAGGTAAACTTCCACAATTTGATGGTTGTGCATTTAGGAAAGCTTAGCATGGTCTTAGCTTGGCACAAGAACTCGGTAGATAATTATGCGGTAGCCTCTTGTTCAGATAACGCTTAAAGCCATAACGCATTTTATTTTGGTTTTGTTTGCCATCTTGGGTGAATCCAGCAATTGTAGTTTATCCAAGAAACATGAACTCTCAGACTATAACAAAAATGGGGTAGGGGCAGAGAACACCTATTCTGTTAAATGCTATGTATCCAGGGGTGGGATTCAGCCAGTTTGGATCAGTTCAGGCGAACCGGTAGCTCTGACGATCAGCTGGGGAGCGAACCGGTTCGTTCCGATGGTCAGGTGGGCCCACCCTCCTGCTTTACTTACCTATATCTTCTGAGCTGATCTGCGCGGCAGAGCGAATTGCCACGCTTCAGCTGTGTTACTCTCCAAAAGTAACATGGAAGGTAAGTTTTGCTAAAACCGTGCACGCAGTGCGTGTGCGCAAACCATACGATCACTGAGCTGGTAGGATCCCATTCCTGTATATATCCTTGTGGAGAATCTCTACCAGTCAGTCAGTAGGCTCTGGAGGGGGAGGGGGAGGGAAGGAAGGAAGGAAGGAAGGAAGGAAGGAAGGAAGGAAGGAAGGAAGGAAGGGTGGGTAGGTAAACTGAGAGGGGCTTTTACAATCTGTATTATTTCTGTTCTGCTCTTTGGTAAAAACCAGGGCAGCCCAAACACTGGGAGATGAATTTTTCTACAGTTCGCTGACATTTTCCCCATAGGTAGAAATCTATTCTTGTGACTTACTTAACCTGGTAAAGAGGCTAACTGTATTTGTGTTCCTGCAGATTTGGGGGATGGAAATGATCTACCGGGATTTCACGCTTCCGATGTTGGCCATTAAAAATTTTGTGGTGGAAACTCCCAGTGGCCGCCAGAAACCCAAAAAATGGAGCAAAGTTACTTTTGAAATCAAGGACTTTGATTATACTGAATATTGTGCTAGTTTGAAACTGGATACACAAGACTTGGGGATTAAATGAAAAATAATTCAAAATAATGGAATGTGTGCCCTTTTTGGCTAATAAATGTAGCCGTATACATTTTCCTTTTTGAGTGAAAATTAGCAACCCCATTGAATAAATGCTGATTCAAAATAATTTGAAGTAGGCCTGCTGAACCTCTTCACACTAATTCCAGCCCTAAATGCTGGGGTGGGGTGGGTTTTTTTTGTTTTGTTTCTTCTTTAAATGTGGGCTGACTTGTCCAAAAATAAATGTTTGCAATGGATGAAGGTACCTGGCTGCATAATCATTTTTCTTGCATTAAAGATCTGAATTGAGTTGGGAAGAGTACGTGGCATCCTCTTTGCAACTGGGATCTTTCTGAATGCCTTGAAAGAACATGGTTATCGTTTGCGACATTGACCGAAATGGCAAGTTCCAAACAAAATTCATGCTTTTTAGGCTACAAGAATTGGAACTCATTTTGAAGCATTTCCACACCATATCTGGAGTAACCCAACCTTAGCCTCTTACACAAGACATGTAAAAGTCCAGATAGCTAGTACTTAGGCTGTCTACTTTCTCCTGAGAGGACAAGAGAGATAAAACTCAATCAATTTCTCTATTTCCCTTAACTTAGGCTGAAACTGCCATCTGGAGCAACGGTTACCAACTGGTAGTTCATGGACCACTGGTGGTCCGTGAGAAAATTTTGGTGGTCCACAGAAAAATTATTTGTATTTTTTGTCTTGCACTAAATCAGGGGTCCTCAAACTACGCCCCCTGAGCCAGATACATGCAATGAACGTTTGTGTTGCTGCAGAGAGTCTCCCCCTTCAGGGGTCTTTTTGTGTGGGTCAGAGGGGGACAGAAATTCTGACTGGAGGTTTGCTTCAACCTCCTGGTGCGGGGCTTTGGATGAAGGCTGGAGGGAAGTGCCACTGGTGGCGAAGAGCGGGAGGACCTTGTTCCAGTGGGACTGCATCGTGGGTCTAGAACTGGCTAACCATCTTAGCCTGCTGAGCCTCCGCTGGCACCTGGCCTTGCACTCCCACAGATTTTCCCCCTGCTTGGAAAACCTATGCTCATAATCCTCAGTGAGGTGCTTCTACTGAGCCTCCTTCTTGGTTAAATCCAATTTGAACTGAGCTGTTTTGCCAACTCTTTCTCCTGGTGGCTGCTTAGCTCCAGCAACTGCTTCCTGTTGGGACCCTAAGGAGCCAGGGCGAGGAGGTGAGGAGTGGCTGGAAGGAGAGAGGCGAGTAGAGGGTAGAGAATTCATTGGCGAATGAAGAGGGACAAGGTTCATACAGAGCAGCTTCACGGAAACATAAATGGAAATCTACCAGGATTTCAAACAGAGGTTTTCTAACCAGGGACAAACCTGTGAAAACTAGGTTATATTTTGGGAATACTAAAGCGTATGTCAGTGAGGAAGGGTTGTAACACATATTTCCCATCTCTCACACAACAACCTAATTGCATGTTCTGCTACTTACAGCTTGGGTTCTAAAGTAGATTTTGCAACACCTGTCTGGTAAATCATTGCATTTTGTTTTTAACCAAGTTTGTAGATTGTCCCAATTAAGGGGGAAAAAAACACAGCAGTGATCAGATTTGTAATGTTATAATTGTCAGAGCTTCTGGCATCTCAATTGATATTGTATGACATAAACATATCCATTTTTGTCCTCCCAATAGCCACTCTATGAGGTGGGTTTTCCTGAGCTTAATCTTATATGTGGACCGTCTTAGTCCCAAAACAATAATTATTAACCACACTGATGCTGCTGTTATGCAGAGTATATTTTTAAGAAATAAGATGTTTTTGTGTCTTTTACCCAGACCAAATTCTTCCTTAATTATATTTTTGAAAACAAAGTATAACATTGCCTGCAGTTTACATGATTCTTTTCCACCATTGATACGGCCAGTCTTATTTTAAAAAAATATCATAAACAAACTCCTCAATATAAAACTTGCAGAACAATTACTGATGGATTGTTGCTTTTATTTTACAGGATTACAAATTTCTTTAAAATTTTCAACAGAAATTAAAGTGCGTAATTTTACAGTAGTCCAGCTCCCACCATTATTAACCAAATATACATATATTACAGAAATGTATACAAATATCTGCAAATATTTTACATACATGTACATATTATCAACTGGTAAAGCTAAACACATTCACCGTTTTAAATATTACTTTTTCTTTTCTTTTCCTCCCATATATTTTAGAATCTTATTTGTGGTAAAGGAAAAAATGAAAAAGCCCTTCTAGAAATCACTCTGAATAAATAGACATGTATCCCAAAGCGTTGTCTGTAATGATATCAGCTTGACTTGGTTATTATTCAGGCAGCATTCAAAGTATAATTCCCACAACCTTTAAGTCTACTTACTTTGAATACTTTTCTGAGTTTGGAATAAGATAGTTAATAGCTTTTATACACATCCAGTCTCCCATTCCAGGCCCTCCATGCTTATAATGCAAGATGTCCTCGACTTGCGACCACAATTGAGTTCAAAATATCCGTTGCTAAGCGAGGCAGATGTTGCATCTCATTTTGCATTCTTTTTGCCATCTTTAAGCGAATCCCTACAGTGGTTAAGTGAATCATGCAGTTGTTAAGTGGATCTGGCTTCCCCCTATTGATTTTTCTTGTCGAAAACTGAATGGGAAGGTTGCAAATTGTGATACACATGATCCCAGGACACGAAAACTATCATAAAGACACGGCAGTTTCGATCATGTGACCATGATTATGTGAAAAATATCACACTGTCGCTTTTTTTCAGTGCTATTGTGACTCCAAAGAGTCACCAAATGAATGGTTATAAATCTAGGATTACAATTATCGCCACTCAATATGGTGAACTTACAAACAGAGCATTTTTTTTGAGAAGGTAAGTTAGATTTGCTATAGTGGGTAATACAAATTACTTACTATCAGTCCTTTCTTCGCTAGGATACTGTGAGAAAATCTACTTCTTCTCTATTGATTTACCACAAATATTGTACGCTTCTGATAGAATCCCATATCAAAGACAAAACAAAAACAAAAACCGTATATACACTTTTTTCCTCCTCTAAAAATTCAAAAGCAATTGCTTCGACAATGAACTAGCTAAAACTGCACCTCTATTCTTTAGTGATGGGAGCAGAACAAATTAAGCAAGCTCTTCAAACCGGTTTCAGATGTGACACTGAAAATATGTACAATGGGGACTTGCTGATTAATGTTTAAATATGCTGCAAAAACATTGTAAATGTTAAACATTTAAAGCTAACCAACACTCTCTTTCCAAATAATTATAAAATTATAATACTGTTAACATCTTTTCATATAATACAGCCTGGAAGAAGAAAAGGAGTTTGATTCCTCAGCAGTTGTATGTATGTATGTATGTATGTATGTATGTATGTATGTATGTATGTATGTATGTATCAGTGGTAGGTTCCAGATCCTGTCGCAACTGGTACGCTGTGATGGGGCTGGGCATCCACCATGTGGATGTGCACTGCGCCCGCATGCACACCCACCACCCACAATGCCGTGAGCTGCTTGGTGGAGCGTCGTGCTGGCGCCATATGCTCCGTGCACGTGCACAAATGGCTCGGTTGGATCAAATACAGATAAGGAGGACGGGCGAGTGGGCCCTCCAAAGCACTGTACCAGAAGGCATCGGTATGCCCGTAACAGGGCAAACTGGCCGCAACCCACACTGGTGTGTGTGTGTGTGTGTGTGTGTGTGTGTATGTATATATATATATGTATGTATGTATGTATGTATGTATGTATGTATGTATATTATATTTGTGCTGATAAATATGGAAGTAGTGATCTTCCTCCCATATTTGGGCATACCAGGGGGTTGTGACTTTAAATATATATGTATGTATGTATGTGTATATGTATGTATGTATGTATGTGTGGTGTGTATGTATGTGTGTGTGGTGTGTGTGTGTGTGTATATATATATATATACTGCTTGTGTGTATGTGCATGAATGTTTACCTTTATCAAATTACCAAGAAATAAGAATGAAATGAAAGAGATGAAATTTAACAATTCTTCTTTGATTCGCAAGTGGTGGGTCTTCATTCACATTAACAATCTAAGTGCTTCTCTACCTCAGCCGCTTTAAGATGTGCAGACTTCAATTCCCAGAATTCAGCAATGCTGGCTGAGGGAATTCTGGGAACTGATGTCCTCCACACATCTTAAAGTGACTCAGACTTAGAAATTCTGATCTAAGCATTTCCTTAGATTCAGAGACAGGAAAAAATACCCCCGTTATGATGTCTGCTGAAACAACTGATTATTTCTGTTGTACTTTTTTTCTGTAGGGAAACAGTACACACAACCTAAGTCCTTGATTCCATCATCTCAACATTAAAGATGAACCTGTTTAGTTAACATAGGTAAAGGTAAAGATTTCCCTTGTCCGGTCACTTCTGACTCTAGAGAGCAGTGCTTATCTCCATTTCTTAGCAGAGGGACCCAGTGTTGTCCAAATATCACGTGGCCAATGTCACTATACACCAAGGCACATGGAACACCATTACTTCCCACCGAAGTGGTACTTATTGATCTACTCACATTCGCATGCTTTCAAATTGCTAAGTGGGCAGGAGCTGAGGCAAGTAAAAGGGGCTCACCCCATAATGTGGCGCTCAGGTCTCAAACCCAGGCTTCCAGGTGACAAGCTCAGGGTCTTTTAACTGCCGAGCCAACAAGCCCCCTTCACTTAACACAGGTTGGTTCTAACCTGAAACTACATTGATTTCCATGTCATTGTATATTTATAGCACATTACCACATAGTACTTAGTTTCAGTTTAGCATGTTGTATAAAACAAGCTGCTCTGGTTTATATGATTCACAGTTGGGTTTGTGCAACCAGCTATTAGAGTTTATTCAGTAAACCATGTTTAACCAAGCAATGGCTTAATAATGTGTGAGACTCTATATCCAAGCAATATTTAATCAAAATATCCCATCAGACTGAGATATACCATCTACTGTATCACCGGAAGCTAACAGGGCAAAACTATAAATGATGGCAAAAAATAGTACAAACCAGGATATCTCTTATAAATCAATTCAAAGCAATCATTTGAGTAGTAGATTTCAGAAGCAGCACTGTTTTCCTTCCTCTTATAGACAGCTATTTATTATTTAATAGAATTGCCACCCAATTTAAAGCTCAAGTATGAATGAATCTCAATGCTGGCCATAACAAACATATATTTTATATTCATTTCTATCATATCAATATGTAAATCATAGTGTTGTGATAATTTTCGGATCCAACATACATGAGCATGCAATACAAATTAAGGATTTTAACAATGCATGTATGGGGCAGGAGGATGAGTTGTTTAGTTATTAAATAGATAGGTGCATAATGCAAAACAAAGGCATGTCCTAGAATTAACACTTTTTTTTTCTGGTGTCTCTTTTGTAAATAAGATCCTTTCTTTGCCAGTGACATTATTTCTCAAGTATGGAAGAGAGTACTGCATCCCCATCACATCAGAGGGAATTCCTATGCATGGATTCATCAGACAAGGATCTACCTGGGAATGGTGTGAAGGGAAAACATCAACCTTGGATGTAAGCCTCCTCATCAGGGAGTATTTTCACATTTGGTGCCTAATGTGTTAAAGTAGGGGGGATGGGTAGAGGGAGGAGAGAGAGAAAGAAGGAATATATCCAGCTGTTTAGTAGAATAGAATAGAATAGAATAACAGAGATGGAAGGAACCCAGGAGGTCTTCTAGTCCAACCCCCTGCTTAGGCAGGAAACCCCACACCACTATAGACAAATGGTTATCCAACATATTCTTAAAAACTCCCAGTGTTGGAGCATTCACAACTTCCAGAGGCAAGCTGTTCCACTGATTAATTGTTCTAGCTGTCAGGAAATTTCTCCTTAGTTCTAAGTTGCTTCTCTCCTTGTTTAGTTTCCACCCATTGCTTCTTGTCAGGTGCTTTGGAGAATAGTTTGACTCCCTCTTCTTTGTGGCAACCCCTGAGATATTGGAACACTGCTATTATGTCTCCCCTAGTCCTTCTTTTCATTAAACTACACCACCAAGTTCCTGCAACCAAGTATTTAATACAGTTGCAGCCCAATTCAAAGCCCAGGTGTGAATAAACCTCAATACTACCGGTGGATAGAACAGTTGACGACAGGTAAAAGCAAAAGTTGGAAAATACTTTCTGGACTTTCTCTATTCAGACCTCCCCTCTCAAGGGCAAAAGACTAGGCACACACATGAAGATCCAGTTAAACTGATTTGTTGCTATTCATGCCTATGCATAGGAATATTCTCAACGAATAGTCTGGAGTTAAATAAGAGTCTATGGAAATCAAGGGGGGTTGGGCTTAGTTGGCTTGTGGCTACATAGGGATTCTAGGCTGATCCCTTTTTTAACTCCACTCCCAGGTTCTGCCAGTCCTTCTATATCCCCCAACCTTTGAAAGAGGGCTAGCATTGAAACAGCTCTCTTTCCTGATTGGACAACTAAGATGCTCTTCAAGAAAGGACTGTGAACTGGGAAGCCAAGCTGAAGGCCAGCCTTGAGGGAAAAGACCATTTTAGCTTCCTCAGATGAAGCAGGCATTCAGACTCACTTGTGGGGCAAGGGAGATGGAAGGAAGTCAACTATTATGCCTAGCTGCTCATTATAATTTGATTTAATACATTAATGGATCAAATGGTGAACATTAATTTTCAATTCTCATCTTAAGACAGCTTAAAGAGAAGCGGTGAATCAATCTTTCTTCATATTCCTTTAGGGCAGGGGTGGCAAGCTTGATTTCAGGGTTGCAGAGGGTTGCAGATGGCCATCGCAGCCAAAAACGGAGCTCGGGAACCCGTTTTCACTGTCAGAGATACTGCAGGCTGGTCCTGTACTGTTTCCAGGGCGGCCCTGTGGGCCAGATCTAAGCACCCCGCGGGCCGTCTCCTTCTCCCAAGCCTCAAGTTTGACACCCCTGCTTTAGGGTAACTGGCCTTTGCTTTTTGAGACTTGTGGCATTTCCAGGTAGAACAATGGAAAACTACCATGACTTAGTCTAATGCAGGGCTGTCAAAGCTGATCACATTGTGGGCCATATTGTGATGTATCACGTATGTTTTTTACCTTTGCAAAGCCAGGATGGGTATGACCTGTGCAGTCCGTATCCAGCCTGCAGGCTGCACTTGAATCAAGGTGAATGATACTTTTCTGGATAAGGAAAAGCCATAAGATCACCCACCTATGTTGTGGAAGGCTGCTCCTTGAGAGAAGACTGGGAGGATTCAAAGGGATTTTTCTAGATCCTCTTGAGTTCCAAGAACTGCAGAAGATGGGAAGCTCCAAAATTTAATATGAGATTATTAATGAATATTGGGCTTCCATGTCTACTTTTTTATGCACTTTTTTTAGAGAGACTTATAACCATGGTCTATTCTACTGTGCAGGCAAAGCAAGTACCCTGCTTTGGTTACTCATTTTCCAGCTTATTTTATTCTTTAATATTAGCATAAATCAAGCCTTGTCATGAAAAGCATTATTCCAGAGAGGGGAAAGGAATTGTGCATGCAATGTGGTTTACTTCAAACCTATCAAAACTATAATTATGAAAATTTCTCTAACAGTACCACTAAGATCATAACTTTGTTTAAAGGTCAAGAATATGAAGCCAATAGTGCTAAAACTATCAAAAAAGCATTGCATTACAGACCATTTCATTTATTTACACCCAAGAATATGAACCACAGAAGTGCTATTTTTAAAAGTGATCATCACATTTGGTAGCCCTGTGCTTAAATAACTTCTTTTGTGACATAGAAGCTGATTTTCAGTGAGACCGACCTAACCTAAGTGGCTTTCTCATTGATAGCCATTTATTTAACTTTGGCAAGATGATATCCAGTGTGTTTTTTTTAACCTTAAATTACATCAAATCAATCTGACAGTCAGCTGTAGATTCACACTGAACATATTGAAATGAGAAAATTAATATATCTTGTAATTCATTTGTACTTGAGCAATAATAAAGATAGTAGAAACATTTCCATCAATGCAGGGAACAAAATGTTTAAGTAATGCACTAAAGAAACATGCTTCATCATATACCACATGCAGATATCTTTTATTATAATTAGCTGTGATAATCTAAAATGTTCCAGAAATGTTCCATCTTTATACTGGCTATATCGGCTGGACTGGGAATAAGAAATAGGAGAATAGGAAAAACTGAAAGAAGAAATATTCAGAATTGCTGATAACTTACTATATTCTGCTATAGAATCCATTCACTAAAATAAATTCAGGCTTCAATAAATTCAATAAAAGGTTTTCTTCCTTTTATTATGCAACAATTATTTATTAAACATCAGAGCAGTTGACATAAAAATAGTCAGCAGTTCATAGTAAATTTTGTAACTGGCCTATGCAAAAGTATGTTCCCTTGCTAAATAATTAGCAAACTGGGAGTCAGACTCAGCTTTTAATGTCACACCATGGAACATGTTCTCCCCTTGCCTTGTTCAGCAGTGTTACAGACATTAACTATAGTTATTTCTGATCCTTCTTTCAGTATCACACCTGCCATTAAGGCAGATTTCAGTTCCTGGGTTAAGAGAAATTTCTGCTAGATCTCCCATTGCAATTCACAGAATGTCAATGAAATGCTTAACACCTGAAAGTGTGGGGACATTAAAAGCACCCCTTTCAGCGGTTGACCAAGGTGCACAATGAATTATAAAGGCTGCTCGTTTAAATACCAGGCATATCAGAATTATAGATCATTAAGTAAAAATGAAAGATTTGGGAATTTCACAGAAAGAGCACCAGCTCAAATCTGCAAAAGCAGCCAAAACAAGTTCATAGAAACTTCACAGGCAATTAAAACAAACTGAAACGTTTTACCATTCTACTTAAAAGGAGCTTTAATCTGGAAAAGTCTGAAAAGAAGGAATTTACGGTATGTATGTGCTTTTAAGATAGGATAGTTTAACTCCTTAATTTTTTTATGAAAAATTGGTTTTTCTGTTAACGCCCACTTTAATTTAAAAGCAGGATATTCTGATTATTATACTGTATTACTTAAAGCTAAGCATACCAGGAAAAACAAAGGGGTGAGTAGTTCAGTGGTGGTATTCTGGTGGTTCTTACCGGTTCAAGCAAACCAGTAGCGGCAGCTGCTGGAGGCTCCGCCCACCCACCCCGACATAATGCACTACCTTCTGCGCATGCACAGAAGATGGTGCGTGCGAGTGTAGCGAGGGTGAGCGCTCACATTGGCGAACTGGTAGCAAAGATAAGTGAATCTCACCACTGGGTGAGTTGCTTCCAAAAATACATCCCTTCACTCAGGGGTCTACAAACTCAATAACTTTAAGACTTGCGGACTTCAACTCTCAGAATTCCACAAGTCTTAATGTTGCCAAGTTTGGAGACTCCTGCCTTAGCTTTTGCACAAACAAATCCACCCTCTGCATTGATAAGTCTTCTGTAAGATAACTATGTATTGAAGGAACTAAACACAGATTCCATGTGAAGAAATACCAACTTAATCAGCAGCAAGACACATCTATCAAAAATAAATACAAAATCCAATTGTCCCTAGTGATACAATATCTTTTAGGGTAAAATAATTCTTACCCTGTGAGATTGTTGAGAGAAAAAAACATAGGATTATCATCATTTTCTAAATGCTTACTTACATATGTACATTATTTTCAGGGAAAGCAATATTATGCAGAATGAAACAGAAATAAAGAAATTAAAGTCAGCAGGTAAGAAAAAGGAAGGAATTGTATAACTAGTTTAATATCAATATTAATTATCTCTCTTCATATCTTTCCAAATACTTCAGGTGAGAAAAAAAACAGAATTTAAAATTTTTTGGAGTCAGATTAAACTATAAAAATTAGATTATAGCTTTATCACATCTTCATTTCAAATCACCATTAGTTGTGCTTTACATTAGAATCTAACAACTTCAATCATATCGCAATGACGTTCAAGTATTATACATCTCATTGATTCATGTTCAACTTGGTTTTTCTGAGAGTGTGCTTAGGAAGCTTAACATCCTGAAAGTGCTCTCTCTTAGGGATAAAATTGAAAATTATTTTGAAGAAATGCACTATTTCTCAGCTCTTGATTAAAGTAGACTGACTTTGCAGCCTTCACCCTGAACTTTAAAAAATGGTGCTGTTCCTTTAAGGAATCCTCTTAAGGCAGGGCTGTCAAAGTCGCAATAACACGGTTTTCACGCGAGGTATCGCAACTTCCCCCCCTTCGCTAAAATGGGCGGGTGTGGCCAGCGCACGATGCATCCGGCCCATGGGCTGCGAGTTTGACACCCCTGCCTTAAGGCAATGTTTCTCAACCTTAGAAACTTGAAGATGAGAGGTGGTATTCCACAGGTTCTGACCAGTTCTGGAGAACTGGTAGGGGAAATTTTGAGTAATTTGGAGAACTGGTAAATATCACCTCTAACTGGCCCTGCCCCCATCTATTTTCTGCCTCCTGAGCCCCAGCTGATCAGGAGGAAATGGGAATTTTGCAGTAACCTTCCCCTGGAGTAGGGTGGGAATGGAGATTTTACAGTATCCTTCCTCTGCCACGCCCAACAAACCACGCCCACAGAAACAATAGTAAATTTTTTTGAATCTCACCACTGTTGAAGATGTGTGGACTTCAACTCCCAGAATTCCCCAGCCAACAGTTAAGGCTAAGGAGACTCTTAAAGGAGCAGCACATCTTTTTCAAGTTCACGAGAAGCTTGAAAAAAGTTGTGCTATTTTTTAGGAGTGGTAGCACACCACTGTCCCACCCGAGTTCCGAAGCACTTCTTCTACATCATTTTTGAAGCCTACACAGCCTTTACTCTCTCCTAAGTGCTAATCATGTGCTTTTTATTATTAATCTATGAGGGAGAGGTTAAAGGAAATCCCTCCCTTATCCACTCCTCAAGGGTTCAAATGGAGCCCATATGAGGTAGTTTGCTTTATAACTGAGATCGATGTGAATTCTAAGAGATTATTTATCTTAATATAAGAAAGCCTGCTTTCAAATATGATTCCCAGGAAACAGGCTACACTATTTCCTGAACGATAATTAGAAGCCCAAGGTTCACCCTCCAGATTGATTTTCTGAGACAAGTACATATAGAATGAAGTTGCTACATGCAAATCATAGATTGAGTTCAAACGCTGAGAGCCACTAACTTCGTGTTCGGGAGCTTTTGAACATTTGCACTTAACTCATGTTAGAATTGCTTTGTATTTTGCATGTTTTCTATCAAGAAAATATTTCAAAGGATGTACATAGTTGGGTCGCAAAGGGTAGCCTATCATTTATTTTACAACACAGAATACTCGTATATGTTCGTGAGCATTTTGCTCCATATAAACCCCATTGTCAAATAAGTGTATATGGAAGCCATGTAAAAAAAAAAAAAAAAACGCCAACCCTTTCTTTTGTAGAATAAAAGAATATTGGGGTAGCATGTCTCAAAACTGCTTTGCAAAAAGCAACTGGACTTCCTTGATCTTTCTTTGAAGGCGTTTCATTTCTCATCCATTCTTCAGAACTGAAGAAGCTTCTTGGATGAGAAGCAAGTCATTTTCAAAGGAAGATCGAAAAAATCAAGTTATCTTTGGAAAAACACTTTTGGGATAACCATGACCTGGATGATTGAAAATCTCCATAGACATTGGGTCAATATATTATTTGTTGGGAAACAAAATTTGCATCTTAATAAGGAATATAACATCGATGAACATTCTTTAGAGGACATGAAGTTCTGAATGTCCTTCTAAAAAAGGACATTTGAATTAAAGAGTGGTGGACAATTCCATTCAGAGGCAACAGGAATGTCACCATGCACTTAAGACTTTGGATACCCCCAAAGGCTCAGAAGTTGTAAGAGTTGAAAAGCAGATTCAATTTTCTTTCTGCCATATGCTTAAGGTTTGATTATATTTTCAAGCAACATTTCAAAACCATGCACACGAGAAACTGAATATAAACCATTAGCTTTTCTAAAAACTAACTTATAAGTGATTGTCTCAGATCTGCAAAATCTCTCAGCTCTGGTGTTGGGCATATGGTAAAACCAAAGATCAGGAAATTATACAATAATATAAATCAGGATAGATTTTTTGTATGCCTATATTTTTCCCATCTAAAAAAGCAAAACAACTGTGAATTAATTTCATACCAAACTCATAAATATGGGCCCTGGCGGTGGGGATATGTGTTTAATTCTACATTTAAATCTACCTTTAATCTACATTAAAGCAAACCCTGTTTTTATTTATTAGAGCAGGGGTGTCAAACTCAAGGCCCGGGGGCCGGATACGGCTCATGGGATACTTTGATGGCCTGCAGGACTGCCCTGGAAACAACAGGCCAGCCTGTGGTGCTGACCAGCGGTGCTTCTGCCAGCACATATGGCCCTCCCAAGCGCCATTTTCACTGGCAGAAGGTTGCAGGAGGCCATGGCAGCGGAAAACGGAGCTTGGGAGCCTGTTTTCGGTGACAGAGCGCTTGGGCCACAACAGGCACCTCTGACAGGAATGATGTTGAGCTGGCCATGCCCACCCCAGCTCCCGAGGTCAAACACAGCCCTGATACAGCCCTCAATGAAATCGAGTTTGACACCTCTGTATTAGAGCAAGCACGTGTTGTATTAGAGTAAATCCTATCTACAAGGGTGACCCTAAGGGCCAATTTTTGGACTACTTTTCGGGAGAGGGATTAAGCATTTGGCCAATCTTGTCTGACCTTAAAAACTAAGAGTACTTGGATGGGGGGGTGGGGAACCCAAGGAATAAATAGAAGCTATAAATTAGCCTCAAGAAAATAAAAAAATGGCAATTTACAGACATGATCATCTAAAATTTTCTTGACAACAGAAATTGTGTTAGACTTTAGTTAAAGAATAAAAAGAATAGTTTAAAGTTTGCATTCATTTCCCCCCTCCCCACAAAAAAATGTATGTTGGAGAAAGAAACAGCATTGCTATCAATCAGCATCTGAGCCACCAGATTTCAAATTCTGGCTGGTTGTTATCTGGAAAAGATGCAAGAGAGATGCTGGATGGCTGTCCGTGCTCATCTGTTGTGGCATTTTACACACTTAATGCTTAGCAAAAGGGATTGTACAATGAAATGAAATGTAGAAACCTTGAACACATCATATAAAACTTTTGATCATAATTTTCCCATCTAAAATTACTGATTATTTAAAAATGTGGAAAATTTCAACTAAGTATGTTTTTTCCCAGTTAAGACAGTGGCTGTTTGACCTGTAGTTTTAACTGCCCACAGTACTGGCTTATGTTTGTTGCATGCATACCACTCTACCAATGAAAGATAAATGTTCTCAATAACTAGTAACATATAATAATACTGTTATTATATATTAGCTTAATTATTACTTCAATATTGCAAAGCTTAAATCGGCAGTACAATTCTATGCATCTTTACTTAGAAAGTAATTCCAACTGAATTAAATAAAGCTAACTTCCAAGCAAAAAGTATAAGATACAGCATAAGATGTGAGAGCCAGTTTGGTCTACTGGTTAAAATGCAAGGCTAGAAACCAGAGAACTGTGAGTTCTAGTCCCGCCTTAGCCATGAGAAGTTGGCTGGGTGACTTTGGGCCAGTCACTCTCTTTCGGTCCAAAATGTCAGGCTCGGGTATCAAGCTGGATTAATCAATTCTTGTCGATCAGTGGATCTACATTTGAGTGATCTGAAAAAAAGCACACTTGCAGAAAAGTGCCAAGAAGAAATGGGAAATTCCAGCATAAAGATAGGACTTCTTCAAGAAAGTTTTTAAAGTAAGATATAAACACATATTTCCCAGCTTTGCAGAACCATTACTCTTCGCACAACTTTAAAATCATGTTCTGTTATTCTATAAAATGCTTGACCATGCATGGTAAATATGGTGCGTATTAATCAATCTGCTTCCCATTTTTATGCTTTTGGGACACATAAAAGTCACATTAACTGCAGCAAGATATGTATGGCTTGATGAGGAGTTATAAGTGGTCAGTTCAAATATCATCATCACATAACCTGCTGTAATTATGCTAGAACTGATGTAACCTCAAAATACATAAAGACATAGTTTCTTCAGCATTTCTTCAATACACATTTCTTTCAATGAAGATTAATGGATTTAATTATGATTTGTTAATTTAAAATGTCAAGCCAGACTTTCTTTGCACAAAGCATGATTCAACTGTAGCTCTTAAGATATGGTTAGTTTTAACCATAGTTTATTGAGTACACCTTGTTCCCGCATCATCTTAAGCCATAAATCATGGTTTACAGTTGGCTTTACAAATCACACAAGGCAAACAAACTACTTTATGGCTTAGTGTAATGTATGAACTCAACGTGTATTGTAATTTTCTTTAATCATGATTTGGTGCAAAGTCTGAACTGATTCATAATATTCAGATCTCTGTATTAAATCCTAATATAAAGGGAGAAGAGATATCACAAGACATTGTTTAAGATTAAGCTGATAATTACTAAAGCACTTATAATTTTAGAAATGTAGCACCATTTTCCAAAGGTAACAGAACTGAGAAGTTATGCTTTTCAAACCACAGCTAGAATCTATACATCCAGTACATGCCTTTACTACTCTTTCCAGTTCTGTATCAATGTATAAAAATACCAATATTATTCTATATAAACAAGCCACCAATTGTCTCTTAAATTCAGAATCCTTTGCTTAAACTCTACAGGATGCATGCTTCATTTTTAAAAATCATAGGCAAGCACTGATTTAGTATCATGAAGATAAATCAAAATCGAGTATAGTACATTTTCCTGTAAAAACATACCCTGCAAACAGTATATAATGTTCTTATTGTTCAATAAAAAAAAAATTAACAGGAAAGATTTAGTTTTTAAATAGAACATTTGAAATGTTTAGATACTCTGGATATTGTTTGGTTCACAAACAAAAAAATTATAGTTTTTATATACACATCAGTATAAATAGTGCGAGGATTTAGATGCAGTAAGCTAATCTAACTTTAAATTTCACTACACATCTATTTGGCAATGTGGAGGTATATCTAAAAACACACATGTATGACTCATAGAAAATTACTAAGAGAACAACTTCATTATGAAAAAAGCTGTACCATCCCCAATAGTATTATGTTGTACGATAACTATCTTGGAAATAACAGCATTGGGTTAATATTGATGACTTTTTGGCTAAGACATTAATTGAATAAAAATAAAATATGGAATGCTTCTGTACATTAATTTTATTGACATAACATAAACGTTAAGGACAATTTCTCTAAAACGATATGGACTCTTTTGTTCTTTTCCAACATAAAGTGCTAAGAAACATGGCAGAAAGGCTGGCGTCTTTTCAAATTTGTTTTTAGGAAGTAGTGTCAACCCCAACAGGAATGGGACAAATAACAGCTTTACAGACCATTGGTGGATTCCAGTTTGGCAGTGCTTTCCTGCTGATCCTCCAAACTGATTTGTGAATCGTTGCAGCAGTCTGGTGTTTCACCTTTAACAGCTAAATAGATGATTTTCAACCACTTCTGTTTAAGCTCTTCGTTATCTGCTGCAAAACTGTGCACAGATTTAGACTGAGTCAATTTGAAACTATGCGGGAGGTCAGCGCTTCTTGGAGTGTCATCTACTGCGTAGCCCAAAAGAGGAATGGTAGCCAAGGCTTTGACATCCTGTGGAAACAGAAATGAAGTCATTTTTAAAAGCCAACGTTTGAGAGGAGCCCCCAAAAAGAAGCGTCTTCATCAGTGGTGAAATTCTATTTTTTTTTTTACTACCGGTTTTATGGGCGTGGCTTGGTGGGCGTGGCAGGGGAAGGATCCTGCAAAATTTCTATTCCCACCCCCACTCTGCGGCCAGCCAGAGGTGGTATTTGCCAGTTCTCCGAACTACTCAAAATTTCCACTACCGGTTCTCCGGAACCTGTCAGAACCTGTTGAATTTCACCCCTGGACTTCATTGATTACAGAAGTTGGGCTACAGAGGATGTTATGAGGTTTCCAACAGGAGAAAACCAGTGACAGATGAAGGAAAAGCTCTCATTCCTATCAAGATTAAATTTTATAGATCTGTTCTGACCCAGCTCCCAAACACAACAAGCCCTAGTTAAATCAATGATTCCTTTATTAGGATCACCAACAGCTCCTTACAAAAAAGTCTCTCTCTCATAGTAGGCTAACAAGTCTGTCCGGCAGGGAGAAGAATAGTTGTCTGCCACACCGATTCATCTCCGCCCCCTGCCTTTTATCCCCAGAGTTAGGGTGAGGCTTTGTTAGCAGTGGTGGCTCTTCCGTCCCAAGGATCAGCCCATAGATTTCCACTGCTCTCCTCTCCTCTTTCTTCTGCACATCTGCACGTCAGGCACTGGACCCAGCTGTTCCCCCTCTTCCTCATCAGCCACCTCCAGACCTTGGGGCTGTCGACTCTCCATCTGAGGGCTGATGGACGGCCCAGCTCTGCCTCTGTCTCTCTCTCTCTCTGCCAGCTGCATTCCCTCTTCCCCCTCAGAGCTCTCAGGTTGCCTTGATGTTGACCTTGACCAACAAGTTGGCGACCAACAGGCCACAACAAGATCAAACGTGCAACCACAGAAGAAGAAAAATGCAACACTTGAGAAAATTGTCTCCTAGGCCACATAGAGATCAGATCTGTTCCCTCCTTGCCCTTTCACCACCTATGGCTACCACATCGAAGTGCAAACATCCAGATGACTCACAAGTTAGCAGATAAGAGGTCCTGAAAAAAATCTAAGCTATTGTTGCCACTAGAGGCTCTGCGGATTGATAAAACCCAAATTTGGTCAGATAGTCCTCAACCTAATGACCACAATTCAGCCCAAAGTTATGTTGTTAAGTGAGACAGGTCTTCAGTTAGTTGCATTATGAGTGTGGGCATGCACACATGTGGCTCGCAAGGAGAAAAAGGTTAACCATCACTGCTCTTAAGGAGAGAAAGGAACTTTGCTACAGTCTGGCTTCCATTCATTTTTACATACCTGTGGAGCGCCATACATATATAAAACAAGGGCTTCATGTTTAGGTATCACACACCAAGCCTTTTGCCATGTTTTAGATTTTTCCAAATACTGCAGAAAACTACATATCACACTATTTCCCGACACTTCTGCTGATTCAATCTGTAGTGATAAAAGGAAGGTGGTTGAAGAATTCTAAAAGATCGCTATAATTGTTCATAATTTCTCAAGACAATAATTGGTAAGGAATTAAAATCATTAACAAATTAAGTAACAAAAATGAAAGCGAACAATCTTACATCCAACTACTGGCGTGGTATTTTATTATTCATTAAAGAAGCATGACATGGAAGCAATGTAATCTTGAGGAAATAGAATGAAATGGAAGAATTGCTGACCTTTTTACAAAATATTTAATAATCAATCAGTTCCAGGAAATATTTTCTTCATGTAACTCAAAGTGCCATTTAGGAGAAGTCAAAAAGGGAACTCATAAAGTAGCTTATAACAAAAGGCTTTTTCTTCCCTCTGGCTTCCTCCGATGTGCTTCTTGAAAGTAGCTATGTCTACTACCACATGTGGTGGACATGCCCAAAGGAAAAAGCATACTGGATAGTACATACTTTGGTAGAAAAAATGACAAAGGAACACATAGATCTAAAACCAGAAATATTTCTGTTGGGTATCATACCAGAAAAATATAATAAAGGGACTATGTATCTAATACTACATGTGTTAACAGCGACTAGAATTCCAATTCACAACATTGGAACAGTGTGGAGATCCCTACAGAGGAGAAGATAACAACAAAAAATTATAGAATGTGCAGAAATGGATAGATTAACACTTGAAATTAAAGAGAAGGAAGACATGGAATATTTTGAATATGAGATTTGTTTTATCAATGGTTAACTAATAGAATCAGAAGTTAAAAGAGAAGGATTAAATTTACTATGAGGGCTTATTATGATATGTTTATTATTAATATTTATTAATATTGATAATCAACAATAATTAATATTATGATGAAAAAACACTTACTATATGACTACTACTGACTAATTTTATTATGATGATGATTGCTCAAACTAACTAGACAACACACTGTTTATATAGACATTGAAACTGTTGCTCTTTCTATATATAGCAAAAGAAAAAAGAAATTAAGTATCTCTATCAAGTCTGAACAAAATAAACAAACTTCTATGAGTAGGTTTGCCTCTAAATAGCAGCTGGTATGGGTTTGTTGCATCAAAACAACCATTGGATATAAAAAAGAAGCAATAATGGGCTTTTAAAAATAGCTGATAGAACAAGCCACATTGGAAACTCCAATTAAATTGTTAAAATTTAAAACTTAAAAAGCTTATTTGCAATATTGGAAGGATGGATTTGTTTTAATAATAAAGCCTGCCCATCTCTGCTAAATTTTGTCACTTTTCTTTCTCTCCTTCCTGTTCTCTATCTTTAGCAGTGAAAAACTATGTCCACTGAAAATCCAGGAAATACTGTCATTTTCAATACTTGACCAATGCTGCAATTTAGCTAGTCCAAATTACATAGGCCAAATTCATGGATATCATCAGAAGCAAAATATTTTAAAATGGTTTATTGGCACACAATGAATGAGTCATGTGCAGGTTTCTGCATGCAAACATAAATGTAGCCTTTGGCTAGTGTTGTGGCCCAGCAGGAGCCGTTGGAGCTGCCGATGGACTCGATAGCAAGGGACCCTATGAGTCAGCTCTGGAAGATATGGAGGACCCTGGGCAGGGTTCAGACTCCGAGGAGGGACCAGAGAGGCTGGTTGGCCACCAGGAGGCGCCTGAGGAATGGAGCAGTGGTGAAGATCAAAGGGAGTTTGTCCCTGACATCAGGCACTGAAGCAGTGATGAAGATCAAAGGGAGTTTGTCCCTGACGCCAGGCAGAGGATGGAGGAGAAACGAAGGCAGCAATTACGGAGACAGACTCATGGGAGATAATCAGGCCCAGGTGATTGTGGTTTGGCTCCTCCCAAGAGAGTATATAAGAAGAGACTTTGGAAGGAGACCTTTTGCAGGACGCAACCATTTATACCAAGCTGGAGAAGCTCTTGTCTGTATTGTATCTCTTATCTGTGGCAGTCTGGGTTGCTGCCAACGTCTTGTCTGTGAGAAATTACTGTGAATAAAGCGTGGCTAACAGTAAGCCTGTGTCGGCGTTAATCATCGGACGGAGGTGGGTCAGAACAGCTAGTTAGTTCTCATTAGTGCCTTCCTCACTGCATGCAATTTTAAATAAATATGAGCGTGACCCGTCAAAACCGCGGTCCACAAAAGCGCGCTCGACGAAAGCGCGCATTTGACGTCATCACAGCGCGATGAAAAAAATTAAAAATTGAAATAAAAATAAAATTAAAGCAAGCCAATTCACATAAAGGTAAGGGTTAGGTTTAGGTTTAGGGTTAGGTTAAGGGTTAGGGTTAGGTTTAGAGCGTTAGGGTTACGTTTAGCGTTAGGGTTACGTTTAGCGTTAGGTTAAGGGTTAGCGTTAGGTTTAGCGTTAGGTTAAGGGTTAGGTTTAGGGTTAGATTTAGGGTTAGGTTTAGGGTTAGGTTTTCGCTTTATTTTTACATTTATCGATCACAGCCCAGATTTGGAAGGGACCTTGGAGGTTTACTAACACAACCCCATTCGATCAGGTGACCCTATACCATGCCAGACAAATGGATGTCCAGTCTCTTCTTAAAAGCCTTCACTGATGTAGCATCTAAAACTTTTGAAGGCAAGCTGGTCAATTGTTCTCAGTGTTAGGCAATTTCTCCTTAGTTTTAGGTTGCTTCTCTGCTTGATGAGTTTCCATCCACTGCTTCTTGTCTTGCTTTCTGGTGCTTTGGAAAATCAGTTGATTCCCTCTCCCTTGTGGCAGCCTCTCAAATATTGGAACACTGTTATCATGTCACCTCCTAGTCCTTCTTTTCTCTAGATTAGGCATACCCAGTTCCTATGTTCTACATTGCTTATGTTCCCAGTTCTTTGTATATTTTGGCTTCCAGCCCCCTATCCATCTTCGTTGGTCTTCTCTGCACTCTTTCCAGAGTCTCTATTTTAGATTAGATTTAGATTTGTTTTATTTATATGCCGCCCTTTTCCGGGAGGGACTCAGGGCGGCGAACAACTCAAAAGGGGAAAGGGAACATAGAACAGTTAAAATAGCCAAGAACCACACAGCCACAAAGGTCGAGAGGGGAGGGGAACTCGTCAACCCCAGGCCTGCCAGCACAGCCAGGTTTTGACGGCTTTTCGGAAGGCCTGGAGAGAGGTGAGGGTCCGAATCTCTGCGGGGAGTTCGTTCCAAAGGGCTGGAGCTGCCACAGAGAAGGCCCTGCCCCGGGTCGTAGCCAGATGGCATTGGCTGGTAGACGGAACCCAGAGGAGGCCGACCCTGTGTGATCTAATGGGTCTTTGAGAGGTAATTGGCAGCAGGCGATCTCTCTTTTATCATATGATGTCCAAAACTGGATGCAGTATTAGAATATGTGTGGTCTTATTTTTAATTTAATAAATCATTTTATTAAAATATTTTAAGTTAACAAAATCGGGACAGGCAACAAAGATACAAAGCAATGTAAAATAAGCAATAAACAAGATCCAACACACTTTAATTCTTTAAATTTCATACCTCCAAGATTCCTCTTTTTTTCTTTTCTTCGCTATCAGTGCACCCTGTTATAATGTGGTAGCAATCTTTACAGACTTTGTTCAGCTTATTGCCATCGTACTCAAGGTGAGCTTTATAATCAGAACATTTCCAGCAAACCACCTTAAAAAATGATAATGAAAAACTGAGTTACTTTGGAACATCAGTTTGCTTCCAAACATCATTTTTAAACCCCATTTGCCATGGTAATATTTTTAATAAAGGATTAATTTATTTTACAATAATAGTAGCCAAACATGAAATCCATCCAATGTTCTAAAACAGGATTCTTCGGACATTTAGTACCATCACTCAAAGAATAACAAAATAACAGAGTTGGAAGGAAACTTGGACATCTTCTAGTCTAACCCCCTGCTTAGGCAGGAAATCCTATACCATTTCAGACAAATCCAACATTTTCTTAAAGACTTCCAGGTTTGGAGTATTCACAACTTCTGCAGGCAAGTTATTCCACTAATTAATTGTTCTAACTGTCAGGACATATACTGTATACCAAAAGTATTGTGCACAAAAATATTAATATGTAGCTTAATGCCTATGAATTACACAATTAAACGTATCAGAAATAACATTATTTCAACCAGAGATTAAATTGGTACCCTGAAAAATATCTCCAAAGATAACCTGAAACCAGCTGAATTATTGCAGATTATCATTAAAGGATAATGATTGGAGATTGCAATAGAGGATCAAATAGCCTATGGCAGCTCAGAATAGAGATTTGATAAAGGGCACCAGCAACACAATAAAATGAAATGTTAAAATGAATTTAACATTCCAATTGTTAAAAGGAACCATTTACAGAAATATTTCCTGCATTGGCCATAAGGGGGCGGCAGATTTGGTTCACAACTAATTCTGACTTTCTGCCATGGCAAGTGTCAGCTGAAACAAAACAGCATTTAAAAGCAATCACCAGATGGAGTTTCTGAACAAGTTTTTGGCAGCTTCAGCAACTGTTAACCAGCAGATGTGGCTTTGTGCTTACATGCCCACAAGCTCGGCAATGATGTCTCCTCCTTGTCAGTGCATTAAATGGCTCTTTGCATTTCATACACATAGTCACTTCATTGTCTCGGATCCATCTTGGGGCTCTCTTCCCGAGCTCAGCAGTCTCCAAGGAGGAAAATAAATTGTGGAACATTATTAGAAGAAAAGGTAATTCATTCTCTCTCTCTCTCTCTCTCTCTCTCTCTCTCTCTCTCTCTCTCTCTCCTCTCTCTCTCTCCTCTCTCTCTCTCCTCTCCTCTCCCTTTCTTCTCTCCCTCCCTCTCTCTCTCATCTCTTTCTCTCTCTCATCTCTTTCTCTCTCTCATCTTTCTTTCTCATCTCTCTCTGAATCTCTATCTTTCTTTCTCTCTCTCATCTCTGCCATTCTCTCTCTTTCTCTCTCATATCTCTTTCTCTCTGCCATCTCTTTTCTCTCCTCCCCCTCTCTTATCTTTCTCTTTCTCTCTCTCTCTCATATATCTCTTTCTTCTTTCATATATCTCTTTCTCTCTCTTCTCTCATCTGTCATTCCCTCTCTTTCTCTCTCATCTCTCTTTCTCTCCCATCTATCTCTATCTCTCTCTCTCCTCTCCCCTCCCTCCCCCTCCCCTTTCCAGTGGAATGACAGGGTAATCTTAAAACTAAATAACAGGTGTGGATGCTACCATAAACAACAGCTGCATATTTTTTAGGATTGAAAGATATTCCAGATTAGTTTGATGCTTTGCATTTTCCCTTGCTAGTAATAACCAAATCCAGTATGTAGGAAAAGGCGGGGAACGCCAACTATTAAAATAGCCATACAAAAAAAAATTCTGCTAGCAATTGCAGGAAAAGAAAAGAAAAGAGAAATAGATACTTGGAACCTAACATTCACGGCAGCTGGGCTTCGGTCTCATAACTACAGTAGACTTTAAACCAGGGAAAGATATTCAAATGAGCACAGCACTCTTTATGTGTGCAAGAAGGGGGATGAAGAGAATTTCTGCAAAGATCAGAACAAATGGATTAGCCAAAAAGACAGCTATGTTGTATGATAATTAGAAATGGAGTCTAAATTTAAATGTTTCTTATGTTTTGTTTGTTCACTGAATAAAGAATAGACAGTGATTATAGTATCTCTCTCTCTGGCATTTCTTTATATCTCCTGCTGGAATTCTTTCAATTTTTTCTAAAGAAATGCTTCTTTTCCAAATATTACCATATGTACTATCCTTTGATTCAGTTTTTTTTAAATAATGTGCAATAGAAAAAGGAGTGAGAAATGTTGAGCAGGAAGTCACACAGAGTTTTTAAAAGACAAAACTCTTGTTAACTCTTATCATGACTGAACAGTAATTGGAACGAAAGATTTAGAACTTATTTGGGCTTGTTAATAGCAGGCTGTCACACAATACATGCTTATCTGATCTCACATTCTTGACTTTTACCTCATATAACCATGTGCAAACTGAGAAATGGTGTGAATGATCATTTTGAATTGCTTCTGATCATAGCTACAATTCAGAGATGGTATTCTGCCGGTTTGCACCGGTTCAGGCTAACTGGTGTTTGAATTACATACAATACAATATTTACAATACAATACAATACAACACAACACAATACAATAGCAGAGTTGGAAGGGACCTTGGAGGTCATCTAGTCCAACCCCCTACTGAGGCAGGAAACCTTATACCATTTCAGACAAATGGCTATCCATCATCTTCTTAAAGACTTGCAGTGTTGGGACATTCACAACTTCTGGGGGCAAACTGTTCCACTGTTTAATTGTTCTCACTATCAGGAAATTTCTCCTCAGTTCTAAATTGCTTCTCTCCTTGATTAGTTTCCACCCATTGCTTCTTGTTCTACCCTCAGGTGCCTTGGAGAATAGTTTGACTCCCTCTTCTTTGTGGCAACCCCTGAGATATTGGAACACTGCTATCATGTCTCCCATTGTCCTTCTTTTCATTAAATGTCCTTCTTTTCATTAAACTATGCAAAAGTTACACTCAACTTACAGAAACCTCAATAGGCATGTCATCGTATTCCTTTGCAATGGCATTTCTGAATGTTTCATTTCTTTGCTGAAAAGCATCTATCGTACTCTGAAGAGCCTGGAATCAATGAAATGGAAAAAGAAGATCAAGTTTAACATAACGGAAGAACAAATGATTGAATATCAGACCAAACGAACACTAGAGATAGAAGCATGCTGGATTCCATTTAACTAACTTTTTAAAACAATAAACACTGGAAGTTTAATTTCCAAAGAATCATGACAGCAGCAGCAAAGCTAGCTGCATATAAAGCATCAATCTTAGCACATTTATTGCAGATTTGAATATAACAAGCCAGATTTATTTACCTTTATCCATTCTTCTTTGTCTTGTTCAGAGCTAAAGAACACAGTTGGAGATAAGGGTTAAAAACATGTTCAGAAACTGTTTAATAAGCTATAAAACCATTTTACATGGAAAGGCATACAAATGATGAAGCATATAAAAAGACACCAATCAAAAATGTTTCACTGGAGCGGGGGGAGGGAGGGAATTGGGAACCTCGGTTCAAAAGCTGATGCCTTTCAACCGTGAATTAAACCTTTGTTGGAATATGACGTCGGAAATGAGGTCAGAATAATACTTCATATGTGTGCATACCAGAATAATGTTTCTAATGCACACTTGCATGTGTGAATGCAAATTCCATTTACATTTAGAAAATTGTTCTGGTCAATTCAGGGCTAGATTTTTCCCCTCTCTGATCTTCCCTTAAACCAGGAGCCCCCAAACTTGGCAACTTTTAAGACTTGTGGACTTCAACTCCCGGAATTCTGGAGAATTCCACAAGTCCACAAGTCTTAAAATTGCCAAATTTGGGGGGCCCTGCCTTAAACCCTCTGGAAATAAAGTCATTTAAAGCTGTAGCTATTGGATCTGAATTGTACTGAGAAGTGAACATTGTCACCAAGCTTTCACTCAAGCGATTGCTTCCATATTATCTAAGTCTTCTGTAGTGAAACATTAACAGTTCCACTGCAGGTGACTTAATATAATATAGCACTCCCTGGAAGTTAGTGCTCTGCTGCTTTCAGTTTGCAGAATGAAATGATTTTTTTTAACTAAGGCTGTGCAGATTTGAAAGCAAAAAGATATTTGGAATATGCAAGGATCCAAATAGTTGCACGCAGTAGCTGCTTTATAGAGTTGCACCCTGCTACTTCCAAATAATAGTTTTGCCATCAAATATTCACATAATCAAAGGGATACCTATGTTTATAGGAATGCCTATGGGACGCCATATTTTCCAGAACATCAAAGGAGGAAACCTTGATGACTTGCCTTTACTTTCATTGCTCATGGAATCAGAGTAACTACTAAACAGACCAATGGTTCCATTCCATGGTTCCAGACTGTGTGTAGCTTTTGCATGATAAAAATAAGTCTTAGCATCTATGTCAACTGGTAGAACATGGAGAGGTTTAGTAAGGTAATACTCTGGGCAATTTAAGACTCAGAAGTACAGATAGAGACTGTACAAATTGATCTAATCAAACATTAAGCTCTGTTTCTCACAAGGTTGCAGTTAATGGCTCTATGAGATCACCAGGAAGCAATCATCTCTATAACAAAATGCACCTTATAACCACAAGCATCAATTTGCACTCTAGTGGAATCAAACAAAGACAAATTCTTCTGGTAAAGGAAATCCTTAGGGCAAACTAATGCAATTTTTATGGGGATGAAGAAGATTACTGTTTATCAGTATAAGGCATGTGCTCAGTAACATAAGAGGAAAGATGTAGCTGGCGTTACAAACATTTATCTAGCCTTTTTATTCATGCTCATTAAAAAGCAGAAGAGATTATGTACTACGGGAAGGACCCTAAAGAAACTCTTCACATCATAGAGACAAGCATCCTGCAATCCACTAATTATAAACAAACAAACAAACATGACTATTAAATAATATTCCATGGTATTTAATACGAATAGAATTCAATTACTGTATATACTCAAGTATAAGCCTAGTTTTTCAGCCCACTTTTTGAGCTGAAAAAAGCCGCCTCGGCTTATACTCGAGTCAGTGAAAAATTTGCCCGAAATGGAGGAGAAAAAGGGGCGGGGCCATGCTGCTGGGTGACGCTCGTGAATGGCCCAGCGCCCCTGAGTTTCCCCTCCCTCTGTGTCAGTTTGCCGCGCAGCGTGCACCGCACCATCCCCCCTCCTCACGTTCTAATGTAATGCAGGGCTATCTTACGATTCCCCTTCCTCCCCCTCCTGCCGCTCTGCAACGATGTCCCACCTCCTCCTTGTTATGGCAAGCAGCCACATAGCGATGTCCCACCTCCTCTGGTACAGTGATCCAATGATAGGAATCACTGTGCCGTGTGTCATAGGAGGCGGGACATCATCATCACAGCGGGACATCAGCATCATGAGGTGAGTGAAGTATTTCATTGAATACACCAGTATTGTGTGATAATAATTTGTTATGCAGAGCAAATTTTTACAATGGCTACTGTATATTTAATGGGCACAGGCAGGCTGTATATGTTATTCAATGGGCAATGGCATTATTGGTATCTATTTTTATTTTTGAAATTTATCGGTAGCTGCTGCATTTCCCACCCTAGGCTTATACTCGAGTCAATAACTTTTCCAGTTTTTTGTGGTAAAATTAGGTGCCTCGGCTTATATTCGGGTCGGCCTATACTCGAGTATATACGGTAACAGCATTAACTACATCTAGTAAGTATGTTTCTTCAACCTACCAGAAGGATTTCTTTGGTTTCAATAGTGGAATGTTCCAAGTCATTTTTCTAATTTTAATACAGGTTATTCTGGGATCTCTAGATTCTCAAGCATGAAACTTGATCACTTCTGTTCAAAATTTCCACTGAAATTGGACATTCATCTAATTGTACAGGAATGTCTCAACTTATGATTGCAATCGAGCCCCCCAATTTCTATTGTTAAGCAAGGCAAATTGTTAAGAGTTCCTCCCCCCATTTTACAACCATTTTAAGTGAATCCCTACAGTTATTAAGTGAATTATACAGCCATTAAACAAATTTAGCTCCCCCCTTTGACTCTGCTTGAATGGGAAGGTTACAAATGGTGATCACATGATCCCAAGTGCCCGAATTTTGATCATGTGACCATGGGGATGCTACAACAGTTATAAGTGTGAAAAACAGTCCTAAGTCACTTTCTTCAGTGCTGTTGTAACTTTGAATGGTCATTAAACAAATGGTTTTAAATTGAAGACTAACTGTATCTAACTGTGACCTGGCTGAGATTAGGGGAAAGGTCAAATATCAACAAAAAGTCAGCTGGGAAATGCTACCAGCATGCTGGCTGAGGAATTCTGGGAGTTGAAGTCCACACTTTTTAAAGTTGCCAAGTTTGAAAATGATGGCTTAAAACCAAAGGTGGGTTGCTCCCGGTTTGGCCCAGTTCAGCTGAACCGGTAATGGCGATGGAAGGCCCCACCCATCCACCCGGACGCTTCTGTGCATGCGTTATGCGCATGCACGAGTCTACGCACTAGCTAGCATGAGCAAACTGGTAGTGCTGGGATTTGCAATCCATCTCTGTTTAAAACCTATCATGTCCTTTCAATCAAGCATTTTGAATTTCACTAAGAAGAATGAAAAGAACTAGTGCTTTCCAAATGCAGATCAGATATATGCCAGTTTTCAATATGTCTGTTCCAGGACTCTAAACTTTTACTTTAGTGTGACTACACTTCAAGCAACAGTCTTAAACTCACTTCTTACCTGGCCTGCAACTCTAAAGTTCTTTCTTTCCCAGACACTTGAAAAGTGTGTGGGTATTCTTCATTGTGGGTTTCTACAATCTTCATACCATCAATGCCAACTCTGGTCCGGACTGTAAACTTAGATCCCACTAAGCTGAATTTTGGTACACAGTACAGCAACATATTATTGAACTGGGGGGAAAAAACAATATACCAAAAGACATTAGTATTCATAATTGTAATTAGTGGCTTTTATTAAACAAAAACATTCACTCTCCAATGTAAAAGTTTATTTATTCATTTGTCAACAAGTATTAAAACACATTAAAATGGCACAAATAAATGGATATAAATAAGCAAAACATAACCATAAACACGTAAAAAGTGTACATATAAATGAGACAGTAGTACAGGGACGGTAGGCACGCTGGTGTGCTTATCCATGCCCCACAACAATAAATTTTGTTTTATCAAAAGAAAAATAAGAAAGATATTAATTAAGATGTGGTTAGCACAATTAACTTTGCTACAATCCTCCCAAGATATTCACTTAGTTATAGTTCACTTTCAACATACAATATAGTACAACCTGAGATAAATGTTACATTTGCCAGTGTGTAAAATAGGAGTTTTGGAAACTAATTACACATTTCATAAAGGATTAAACCATTAAAGTAATGAGGCCAATTTTATTTTGTTTAATGTTTACTTTTTTTAAAAAAAAATTCTTTGGTTTTGAAAGTACAGAAAGAAGTTTCTTGCTTGTATAGCTGATTTTGAGTGTAGTGTGTGTGAAATATTTCCTGAGAACAGTTTTAAGTACAGAAAAAAATTGTTCTAAGGATTTTAGCCACATCTATGTTATATGAATTTTTTCTAGAAATTGACTGACTAGAGTTGAATCCCTGTTTAAATATAAACACAACTTTTAGGAAGAAGGTTGGAATACAAATGTAAAAAAATAATAATTTCCTCTTCACCAAAGACAGAAAAAAGTAGAAAAATACTTTTTAAACTAACAGAGGGTATTTAAGTGTTTTCCATGGGCACATATCAGGCGTGGGTCTAGACATGAAAGTCCAATTAAATCGAGTTATTGCTATGCATGCCTATGTACAGGAATCTTCTCAACTAAGTTAGCATCTGCTTGGAGTTAAATAAGGATTCATGGAATTCAGGGGGGGGAGGGGAGCTTGGACTTACTCTGCTTGTGGCTATATAGGCATTCTAGGCTGATCCCCCCTTTCATTTTGCCCCCAGATCCTGCCATTCTTCCTCCTATGGGACAAGGTAAAGGTAAAGGTTCCACTTGCACATATGTGCTAGTCGTTCCCGACTCTAGGAGATGGTGCTCATCTCAGTTTCAAAGCCAAAGAGCCAGCGCTGTCTGAAGATGTCTCTGTGGTCATGTGGCCAGCATGACTAAATGTCAAAGGCACACAGAATGCTGTGACCTTCCCACCAAAGGTGCTTCCTATTTTTCTACTTGCATTTTTACATGCTTTCGAACTGCTAGGTTGGCAGAAGCTGGGACAAGTAATGGGAGCTCACTCTGTTATGCGGCAATAGGGATTTGAACCGCCGAACTGCCGACCATTCTGATCGACAAGCTCAGCATCTTAGCCACTGAATCACCTACTACTACTTAAACATATTCACTACTTCTCATTCAAAGGTAGGAGACACAGGATGAAGAGAAGCTAGCCTGGTGGACAATTGCAAAGGAATCCTGTTACTAATGGACTTATGTATTTGAATGTGTTAGCATCTCTGACCCCCACACAAATGCTCCACACTGCTTTCTTGTAACCTTCCACTTGCAAACTAGGAAGTCTCCTTTCTCAATTATGCATAAGTGCCTTTTCGCATTTAACCATGTTTCAGCCTTTTATTGCATCAACATTAGTCCTGGTTAAGATCAACCATGATTCCTGGTGCTGTCTGAAGTGTAAGGGTGTGTTCATATTTAGCATTACTTCACAAGTTATGTTAAGAACAATTAGGAACATTTTATTCGAAAAAGAACTACTTGGAAATCTTTCTTTGTAGGAAAAACCACAGCACTTGAAATAGCACTTCCCCTTCACCTGCACAAACATGGAAGAAAATACTTACTAAGAAGAGATATCTTTCTTGAGCTGATGTGTTGCGAGCAGCAAGCTTAAGTATTTGCCCTTCTTTTATCAGTTCATTTGAAGGATTGACAATATCTTCTTCTTCTCCTAACATTTCATACACCTCTAGCAACTTCTTCAAATTTTCCTTTTTCATCAAAATAAAACAAATGACAACATTGATTCAAGCTGCTTGCAACTAGTTAAGGGAAGTATATACATAAGAATCTGAAGTTCAATATTAAATTGGCGTCATATAAGGATCAACGGAATTCAAGAGGGGTTGAATTTGGATTGTTTGTGGCAACGTAAAGACTCTAAAAACATGTTTAATTCCACCAGCAACACAGCTCTGCCTGCTCTTTTTCTACACCAGCAGCCTCACGGGTTATGGTGAGGATCATCACAAGAAGGAGATAATTCATTTATTTCAGTGTTTCTCAACCTTGTCAACTTGAAGATGTCTGGACTTCAACTCCCAGAATTCCCCAGCCAGCGAATTCTGGGAGTTGAAGTCCAGACATCTTCAAGTTGACAAGGTTGAGAAACACTGGTTTATTTATATAGATTGAATTATGCAGAATCTTTATTTATACAGATTGATATAGATTGATTTAGAAATTCACAAACACTCTCTATAAATATAACACATAAAAAGATGTTTCATCGTGTATATTGTGTAGCTATTCTGTTCACTTGTAGTAGTTATATAATTTTCTCCTGAAAGCCAAAGCCAGAGAACATCATGTTTCCCCAAGATTAGAAAAGCCAAAATACTGGTCACCTACAAAAACAAGAAAAGTGCTCGAAGAATAGCGTAACAAAGCAGTTTCATTGGGGGCAATCATCCATGACAAAATCAGGAGCAAGCAGAACAAATGGCAATTGCATTAATTGCCCTTGTGAAGAGTGTAAAGACTTTTGGGGAAACAAATGTATTATGATGATACAAATAGTATTTCTCAGTTAGACATCCATAAAATTGATAGTTGTCCATACGATTTAAATACAGGTGGTCCTTGACTTACAACTATTTGTTTAGTGACTATTTGAAGTTACAATGGCATTGAAAAAAGAGACTCATCTCTGTTTTTCACACGTATGAGCACTGCGGCATCCCCAGGGTCACTTGATAAAAATTTGGACACTCGGCAAATGTCTTTATGACAGTTGCAGTGTCCTGGGGTCATCTGCTCACCTTGGTGCAGTCTTGGATTCAAAATTTTTTACTGCCGGTTGTGTGGGTGTAGCTTGATGGGCATGGCGTGGCTTGGTGGGCGTGGCTTGATGGACATGGTGTGGCTTGGTGGGCGTAGCAGGGGACGGATACTGTAAAATCTCCATTCCCTCCCGATCAGCTGGGACTTGGGAGGCAGAGAATAGATGGGGCCAGGGCCAGTTAGAGGTGGTATTTACCAGCTCTCCGAACTACTCAAAATTTCCACCTCTGCCTTTGTGACTTTCTGGCAAGCAAAGTCAATGGGAAAGCCAGAGTCACTTAACACCTATGGCAAGAAAGGTCATAATAGCAATAGCAATAGCAGTTAGACTTATATACCGCTTCATAGGGCTTTCAGCCCTCTCTAAGCGGTTTACAGAGTCAGCATATTGCCCCCAACAATCCGGGTCCTCATTTTACCCACCTCGGAAGGATGGAAGGCTGAGTCAACCCTGAGCCGGTGAGATTTGAACAGCCGAACTGCAGAACTGCAGTCAGCTGAAGTGGCCTGCAGTGCTGCATTTAACCACTGCGCCACTTCAGCTCTTAAAATGGGGCAAAACTCACTTAGCAGCTGTCTTGCTTAGCAAGTTGGTTGCAAGTTGAAAACCACCTGTAATAAGAACCAAAATGCATATTCTGCAAACAGAAAATGGCAAATAAGTTACTTACCATTTTCCGGATGGCACTGTTAGAGTGACTTGCAGCTGTGGATATAATTTCCAAGGACTCTAGGGAAGAAATGGTAAATAAAAAAGATTAATTCTCATTCCTTAACATGTAAATTAATATTTTAAACGCTAACTCGCGTATATCCTGTATTTTTTTTTAAAGCTGCCAAATTAAATTAAATAGCCACATACTGTATAGCATAGCAAGTTTCCCCAGAATTAGCTTTTCATATAACTACAAAGTATAAAGTCAGAGCAAGAGAGACTTCTTGCAGTGAACATAGATATTATTGAATATTAAATGGTCATGATAATGCATCTTTTACTGAAATGAAACATTAAACAAGCCCTTGGCAGAATAATTTTTGTGCTGTGTAAAATGCAAATCCAGCTACTAATTCAACTTGTCACTGCCAGCTCAGTCATTTCAAACTGACATATGTATGAAAATGACTGCTGTGCTTGTCTTTTTGACACTGAATGAAATCTGCGGAGGTCAATTAAAGGCAAGGATATGACCAGCCCTGCTACTATGCTGAAGGAAAACTAATCTTAGCCTCCTTATTCAAATTTCAGAAAAACAGAGTCTATTAATTTAGTTGGGGAAACAGATTTTTAGAAAAATAATCATAACATATATCTTTCTGTGGTTTGAATTAACACACTAATCCTTAATTTATATGTCTGCACAAAACTACTGTGAGCATTCTTGGAATGAAATGAATGAAATCATTTTTTTCAGGGGGGAGTGGAAAACCCTTTTTGAAAAACACAGTTTAAAAAGAATACCTTTAAAATTACAACTAGTAAAATGACAACAGCAACACTCATCACAATTTAAAACTTAATACAGCGTATCAGTATGCAAGAAAATGCATACTGATATGCTGATGTACTTATTTTCCCTTGCATTTCAGCACACAACCGACATGCAAGAGAAAATAATATTTTTTTTCCATCCGGACAACCCAAAGGAAAATAACGAGCTGTAAAATAGTTCCTCTTTTGCTTCATGCCCAATGCCCACAAATATTACTTTCAGCATCTTTCCAATCTAGAGAATCTGCAGGTAATTTTCTCAAATAATCCTTCAACAGCATCTCATATCTTGGGATTCGTTGTACAGGTTCTAGCATGTGATGCTGCAAAGTCAGATTTCCGCAAACTTTCTGTTTCTAGAAAAAAAGAAAAGAAAGGAAACTGTTAATATACATCTTATACACAACAGGTAGTCCTCAACTTTAATCATTTTGATTCCGAGGAATTTTAGATCTCCTAGTTTTTATTAGCCACGTATGACCTACATTTTAGACAACTTAAGTTTACCACTTCATGGGTAGAGTATTGGACACTTATATAGTTTATAGTTAGTTTATAGTTTATTTGTCTTGTATGCCGCCCACTCCCGAAGGACTCCGGGCGGCTCACAATAGACAAGGGAAGGAGGATAAATAGACAAAGACAACACTTTAAAAACACAACATTCACAATTTCCGTGGGGCTGGATGTTTCACAAGCCCCCCGGTCTGCTGGAGCAGCCAGGACTTGGTGGCTTTGCGGAAGGCCGGGAGGGTAGTAAGGGTCCGGATCTCCACGGGGAGGTCATTCCAGAGGGCTGGAGCTGCAACAGAGAAGGCTCTCCCCTGGGGAGTCGCCAGCCGACATTGGCTGGCAGATGGAATCCGGAGGAGACCTAACCTGTGAGATCTAATCGGTCTGAGGGAGGTAATCGGCAGGAGGCGGTCTCTCAGGTACCCAGGTCCGATGCCATGTAGGGCTTTATAGGTTACGACCAGCACCTTGAAGCGGGTCCGGAGACTAATGGGTAGCCAGTGCAGCTCGCGGAGGATAGGTGTGACGTGGGTATATCTAGGTGCACCCACAATCGCTCGCGCGACTGCATTCTGGACTAACTGAAGTCTTCAAACACTCTTTAAGGGCAACCCCATGTAGAGCGCGTTACAGTAATGCATTATATGCATTTCCAAATTGTTTCCAGAAGGCTATATGCACTATATCAGGGGTGTCAAACTCGATTTCATTGAGGGCCGCATCAGGGTTGTGTTTGATCTTGGCCAGCTTGATGTCACTTGTGTCGGAGGCATCTGTGGTGGTGGCATGGGCAGGCTAGGGGCCTTCCTGTGCTCTGTTTTCAGCTGCAATGGCCCTCTGCAAACAAAAATGGACCTTTGTTTTAGCTGGCAGAGGGAAGGCCATCATGGCAGAAAACAGAGCCAGGGAGGGCAGTGCCAGTGAAACTCCATTTTCACTGGCAGAGTAACTGCGGGCAGGTCCTTCGCTATTTCCAGGGTGGCCCCGTGGGTCAGACCTAAGTACCCTGTGGGCCAGATCTGGCCTGTGGGCCTTGAGTTTGACACCCCTACACTATACCATGCAACAAAATGAAATGCTATTGGTGTGTGTGTGCGTGCGTGCGTGCGTGCGTGCATGCGTGTGTGTGTGTGTGATGAAATCATTATTTCTCTCACTCACATACACATACTACATATAGACAATGTATTACCTGAATATCTTGAATAATGGATTTGAAACAAGGTGATCTCTCCGTCCAAGTTTTCACCAGCTCCATTGCATTGTCAAAGTTCTTCACGTACTCTCCATACATCTTGAGAAAAGGAGCCAGTTTCTGCAGAATATCACTGATTCTGGGGTTGGTGTCCCTAAATAGAAGGAAAAAAGCAACGACACATGAAAAACGTGTTAAAAGTCAAGTAGCAATGCTTACCATGGGCCTTTTAGTACTGTAAATTATTTGTCATTGGGTTAGTTTGCCTACCTTAATGCCTATTTATGTGTGACAATCATAATCTTGCCAAAGGATTTTCAGACTCAAACTCATATTCTCAATTGTGATGATTACAATTTATTACAGGTGCTTTTACTGAAAGCCTATCACGAAAAGCACTCATCTTTTCAATTAATTAGACTCCTACAGCAGCAGACTTTAATTGTTCAGGAGCCAACGCCTATACTTTATGAACGATTTTATCCTCCATACTGATCATTCGTAAGGGAGACACAAGCATTTCTCAAAGTTGTAACTAATATTCCACAACAGGAAAGATTACACAAGGAGAATCTGTACAGTCATCCCACCTCTGTGTTTTTCTACTCAATGGAGTGTCTATTAACATATTGGGGATCAGTGGGCTGACCAGGACTGAAGTATATGATCTAGTTTTGAGTTGAGAGAAAACAGGTGTTTTTTTTTAAAAAAAGGAAGAAAATCCAACTCACAGATTGACCAAGTATATTTCTCTTAACATATTTAAACGAACATCCAGTTCATGATGTAGAAGTTGATCTTTTTTATTCTACAAATACAGATTGATCTCACCTACTCCAATATTGCAATCTATATGTTTTGGATATCTGCACATATGGGAGGACAGATATTAAGGCAATGGGATATTATATTTCCAGGGTTTTTTCATGAAGAATTTCAATTACAGAAGGTCAGGGTTGCCAAACTTCCCAAGCTGTGGGCCGGATGCTTTCGCACGCTGGCCACGGCCACGCCCAGTTTAGCGAATTCCCGATATGCCACGTGACACCGCCATGATGACGTGAGTTTGACACCCCTGCACAAGGATAAATGCTTCTTGCGGTAGGAGATTATGGGAATAATCTATTTTTCAAACTGTCCTTCAACAATTTGCAACCATGCTTACCATTCTTGCATTCTTTTCTCAAGCTCAGGTAGTAAGAACTGACTATGGAACTGATTGATGGATGAAATGTTGGAAAATATTTTATTAACAACTTCAGATGGAAATGATCCCCGGTTAGCTTCATCCATTAGTTTGCAATAAAAGACCTGCAAAGAATGGAAAACAAATTCATGCATAAATGCATTCCTGCTCCCTTCACTTTAGCACAAGATAAAAAGTCTCTGGTGTTTATTGGTATATCAGGTAATCCATAACAAAGTTTTAACAATCCCCTGTTGTTATAACCTCTCTTTGTTTTAATGAGGCAATATAGTGCTACCTATTCTTGCCCTTTAAAATGGTTTCTTTGCAAAAAGCAAGGCTGGGCAGTGCAAAGGCATAAATGGATTTCAGACAAAAATGGAAGCACCCATGTTGCACTCCTGTGCATTTTCTTAAAAGTACCTGCATCCCCCTGCACAGAAAAAGTTGCTGACGGATACTACATTCAGAACTCCAAAACCCTTTTTCCGCTGTGAATCCAAAGCACCACACTGTGAAATGACCTTCAAACATGTCAGTCTTTATTCTAGGAAAGCTGTGCCATCTTCTGAGGCAGCAGATTTTTTGATGTATGTGCTGCTTCCCCCCACCCCCCTCTTTCCTTCAAAAGCCGTCTTCCCTCACATTTGCTGCTCATTTAAGTCAAAATATTCACTCCCTGTTATGCTGATGAGCCATCACATCAAACCTTTTTTGTATTCCATTTTTACTGAACACGGAAACAGATTGATATGACAACCTTTACTTACTCGTTATTTCTTTATTTGATTTATATACCTGCCCATCTCGCTTTTACGTGG